>NC_134710.1:434770794-435074317 GCF_043290135.1 Rhipicephalus microplus | reverse complement strand
AAAGGCATTCTACACAGTGCTAGGTTCCTATCCTATGACCAATATATGTTGTACCTTTAAGAGCAAGGTGTGATTTTTCGCATAAGAGAATATTTCTACCGCAGACGTCATCCGAGGGCCTTCTACACAGGTTTCATTTGTAGTCTTATGACCTAAATCTTTCACATTATGAAATTTCTGGCGTGAATATTTAGTCAACGAGTGCTGTAAAATAATAAGTCTAAGCGTACTAATTGTACCAACATACTCGGTACATTATTAATTAGTTTTGAAGTGTAGGTTTTGGAACCTGGTGATTTATCAACCCTATTAAGGGGTGGCCGCCCCTTTAGTCACTCATGAGGGGGGGGGTGCATTGTTAACTTCAGAGATTTGCATATTAGAATGGGGGCTAAGGCACCCCCTGCAATGACATAAAAGGGAGGGGAGCACTATGAAGAACTTTGCGCACGCCTATGATATACTTAATCCTAAACGCGACTTTTCGTTTGCGGGAGTGGCACATGCACCGATGTTGATTTCTAGTGCATACCACTGTAGTTACTTTGACCACTGCGATGTCAATTACTTCTAAAATAATAAAAACTGTGGTGGGTGAAACACAATATTTTAACGTGCTCTCATATCTTCAAAAATGTACGAACCCGCTCCAGTTGAAAATGAGCCGTTTTGTACTAGAACAGCTTCAAGCCAACAAATCAAGCACACTGTGCATCCGCATTGGACGCATGAGCATCGACGCATGCCAGTGGTTGTGTACCGTTTTCCTGAACTGGCGCGACTAGATGCTTTTGAAGTGTAGGTGTGCACATACGCGTGCCAGTGGTGTGCACTTAAGTGTGCCGACCACGGGATCGTGTGGCCGAAGGCATTGACGCGCTATCTAGCGACGAGACGTGTGCTGCGGTATACATGCGCGTCCTATCGTATCCCACAGCCTCTCACGTCGCTCTCTTCGACGCACTTCTTGCAAAAATATCCCGTGAGTGTCGCTGTCCTTGCTCCATGAAATGTGTGCAATTTTTCGCGTAGCGGCTGCGACGATGCCGGACTCGCGTTGTTGTTTACGCTGGTTCATTATCACAACTAAGCGTAGCTAGCCTCGCGAAACCTGATGAAGCCAAGCACATAAAACTAAGTTTTCTCAGCTCAACTTGCCTTTGTTTCGTATGGCCAAGCTGAACTTGAATGAGTCTAGTTAGGTGAATGTAAGTCTATCCCAATCTAATCTAGCCTAGTTAAGCGTGGTATCACCTAACGTATTGAGGCGTAAGAAACCTTAATTTATCCCAGTCCAACTCGCTGTTTTATGTTAGGCTCATCTATTATAAAGGTATAGCGCGCCACGACAACACGACAAGGACACAAAAAGAGAGAAGCGCACACTCACAGCGCTAACTTGCAACTAATGTTTTATTAGAGATCACACATGCTTTTTATACAGTAACACTAGGCCGGTAAAACCTGGAACATATCATGTTAGGATAAGCACACCTCATGCATGCGTCATCATCAATTGCGATAATCTGCACTCGCCAACGTCAAGGTGAAGATTTTAGATACTTCTTTTGTTTAGGTGATAAAGCTATCGAAGCCACACTCATACATTTCTGTTTCATTTTGTCAATTTTGAAGGCCTCGATGATTTCAAGCGTAGTTGTGTCACGGGTCCTAAAAATAATACGGGTGTTTTGAAACACACGGACACAACCACAACTTTGACAGTAAAGGTCCAAATGACCAGATATAGCTTTTTCTACGTTTTAATGGTGTTTCCTAAGTCTTTTTTTCACACGCCTTTCAGATTGCCTAATGTACACTCAATAACAAGTCAAAGGAGCGCCATAGAACAACACCACGACAACAACTGACAAATTTTTCCTAGTGCTTGATCTTACACTCAACTTTCCTGCTGCTGTCTGCATTAACCTTTTTGCACATTGCTAAGGAATTACTACATCCGCACCAGCCTTTCTTGCTATCCTTCGCAAGTTATGCGAAATTGCATGCATGTTGGGCACTACAGCAACCTTGGCGGCCATAGTGGCGGCTGCCTGGTCTCTGACGTTAGCCCTTTCTTTCCTGCTTATAATTTTGGCGACGGCACTTAACAAGCGCATTGGATAACCAGAATCAAAAAAAAAGTTTAGCTTAATCTCACAAGCTGACATCAAGCTTGTGGTGGCACGACTTGATAAGTGAATTTTAGAAACAGTAATGTATCAGCGCACGTTTCACCAATTTCGAGTGAGTGGACCTGAATGGAAGAACCGGGGTATTTCCTCGCGTCTCATAGCTCCAGCATATTCCTGCTAGCGAAAATGCAGCTCGAAGTCGGCGAATCTTATAAAATTGTCATTTGGTACTCCATGAGTCAGCATCAGGAGAAATACCACTCTCAAGAACACGGTTAGTGTTCCTGTCACAACGCCGTCAAAACTGTTATGATCATTATCGGCAACGATCAGAAAGTCGTCTACAAATTTAAAAACACCAATCACGTTAGTGTGCTTCACACACTCATCAAGGACTTTATTACGTTTTGTTAAAAACAGGTTGCTCAAGTACAGGGTTATGCAGGAGCCTATAGATATCCTGTTCTTTTGTTTCACAGTGTTCCTATTTTACGTTGTATAGGTTGAGTTAAGATAACAGTAATAAAAGAACTCTGAAAACTGTTCACTCGACACACCGGCAGTATTTTGGAATTGAACCGCGCCTACTCTATCGATACCTTCCCACACACACATCGACTCGGCCTGAGGGAGGGTGTAATAAAGATTTTTAACATCGATTGAAAATGCTAAAAGATTTATGTTTTCTTTGCCTGCGAAAAAATCTCGCACTTGTTCCGCCTTTTTCACCAAAAACAGGTTGCCAAGAGAAATCAACTTAAAACTTATTTGTAGGAAGACCCAATGCACTTTCGCCAGGATTCATTTTCCTAGATGATCACTCTGAAAGGGCCATCAACTTTATGCGTTTTTGCCGTTATAAATATAGTGATCCACTTTTCTTGTCTTCTCGACCGACTTACCAGGCCTTCAAGATTAAAGCTATTGCATAGCTTTTTTGCGGCAGGTCGAACTTTTTCTAACGATATGTTTTATGAGTATCAAATACAAAATCAATGGCCTCTGACGCCTTCGCCAGATACAACAATTTACGCATAACCGCAAAACCACTGTGTTTATCGTTCGGTAGCAGCGCGAGTAACTTTGCCTTGAAGTTCCTAATGGTTCTCTGAATGACAAATCTGCCACCTAGAGGGCAGACAAGCATAGATACGTCGACACCTTTAGATAGACACCTGTCAACGTCAACTTCAGGTACTTGTTTGGAGACATTCCGAACCATTCCTTGAAGTTCCGGGCAGGATTTGCACGGCTTGATGGCGAACTTTGGTCCACACTTGAGTACCGGTTGCACGTTTTCGGGCAAGTTCACGTCACCAATGACCTAAAGAAAACTCGATAGTGCGGAGGGCTTCTTCTGTACTTGCGTCCTCAGCCCCGGCAGCATTTGCCGCCACAGGAATCCAGTTGTCTGGTAAGCTAGTAGCGAGTATTCGCGCCAGTCATTGAAACTTGAGCGTGGTCCCGGATTGAGCCTGAGATGATCTCTCTACATGCGAGTGTGCCTCTGCCACTTGCGCGAAAACTCGCAACCAGCTGACCGGACAACCGAATTCGTCTGGCGGCAAGTTCTGGCCGGGCTGAAAATGCAGGTACAAAAAAAGCCCTCCACACCATCTAATCCTGTTCACGTTATCGGTGACGTGAACCTGCCCGACAAAGTGCAACAAGTGCTCAAGTGTGGACCAATGTTCACCGTCGAGCAGTGCGAATTCAGCCCGGGACTGCTAGGGATGGTTCGGAATGTCTCCAAACAATTACCTGAAGGTGACATTCACAGGTGTGTATCTGAAGGTCTCGACGTACCCGTGTGTGTCCGTGCTCCGGGTGGCAGATTTGCCATTCAGGGGACCATTAGACACTTCTAGAAAAACTTACTCGGGCCACTACCGGCAGATAAGGACACTGGTTTTGAGGTTATGCGTAAATCATTGTTTCGGGCGAAGGCGTTAGAGGCCATTGATTCTGCATTGGATACTCAAAGTACCATATCGTTAGAAAAAGTCAAAACTGCCACGAATAAGCTATGCAAAAAGTTTAACTTGAAGGCCTGGTTAAATCGATCGAAAAGACAAGAAAAGTAGATTTTGATATACGTTTCATCGCGAAAACGCATAAAATTGACTATCCTTTCAGAATAGTCATCTTGGAGAATTAATCCTGACAAAAATGCATTGCGGTCTTTCTACAAACAAAGTTGATATCTCTTGATGAACAATTTTTGATGAAAAAGTCGGAACAGGTGCTAGATTTTTTCGCAAAGAAAACACGAATCTTTTAGCATTTTCAATCGATGTTAAAGATATTTATTACACCCTCCCTCAGGCTGAGTTGAAGATGTGTCTGTGGGAAGGTATCTACAGAATAGGAGCGGTTCAATTCCAAAATACTACCGGTGTGTCGAGTGAACAGTTTTTCGAGTTCCTTTACTTTTACCCAAACTCAACCTATGCGATGTAAAATGCGAACACTGTGAAACGAAAGAACGGGATATGTATAGGTTCCTGCAATGCACCGTACTTGAGCAACCTGTTTTTAGCAAAACGTAATAAGGTCTTCAACAAGCGTGTGAAGCACACTGATGTGTTTGCTGTTTCTAGATTTGTAGACGACTATGTGATCATTGACGATATTGATCATAACAATTTTGAAGGAGTTGTGACGGAAGCTGTAACCATGTTTTTTAGAGTGTTACCTCCCCTGGTTCTGACGCATGGAGTACCAAATGACAATTTCATAAAATTCCTTGACCTCTGGCTGTATTTTTCGTCATCAGGAGGATGCTGGAGCTGTGAACTGCGAGAAAATAAACCGGTTCTTCCATTCACGTCCACTCACTCAAAATTGGTAAAGCGTGCGGTGTAAATTCCTGTTTTCAAAATTTACTGGGGAAGTCGTGCCTCAAGCTTAACGTTTATTAGATTCTGGTAATCACATGCATATGTTAACCGCCGTCGCCAAAATTATAAACATTAAAGGAAGGGCAAAAGTCAGAGCCTGGACAGCCGCCACGAAGGCAGCCAAGGTTGCTGTAGTGCCCTACATGCTTGCCATTTTTCATAACTTGCGAAGTATGGCGAGAAAGGCTGGTGCTGATGTAGTGTTTTCTACTCCCGAACAGTTGCAAGGAATGTGCAAAAAGGTTAATGCAGACAGCTGTTCGAAACGGGAGTGTAAGATGAAGCACCGGGAAAAATTGTGAATTGTTGTCGTGGTGTTGCCTATGGCCTTCCTTTGACTTGTGACTGCGTGTACATTAGCCAATCTGTAAAGCATGTGAACAAAAAATTTAGGGAACACAAGTACTACGTAGAAAAGCTATTTCTGGTCATTTGGCCCTTCACTGTCAGAGCTGTAGTTGTTTACCTGCGTTTCAAAACACCTGTATTCTCTTTAGGGCCCGGGACAGAGCTACGCCGGAAATCATTGAAGCCTTTGAAATTGACAAATTTAAAAATAAACGTGTGTGTGTGTGGCTTCGATAGCTTAATCAGCTAAAGAAAACAAGTATTCTGAGCATATAAAGCACGCTTCTTCATCACCTGTACAAAACCATCATCACCTAGTGTTCTTCCTCTTCATCGTTGGTGGATGAGGCTCTTGAGTCAATTCTGTGTCTCTGAGGTGACTGTTTTTGGCCACGTCTTCCAAGCCTAATAAAGGCATGTAAAAGACTTTGTCGCAGGTGGTGGAGGTGCTGGGTACTATGGAAGCCAGGTGTTCTGGTGCCGGTCGTGCATAGTAAGGCTTTTTTTGCGTGCTGGGCGCCAGGGACGCCAGATGGGCTGTCGTCGTCGTCGGCGGTATCAGTGGGACGAAGGCTTGAGTAACTGCGGCGACTTGCGCGTAAGTCAGTGGAGCTTTAGACACGTGACGGTTTGTGTACGCATTACAAGTCATAGCCGCCAACTCCTCCTTGACGACGTCCAGTAAGTTTGTACTGGGGGTGTCAGAAGGAAACTGGTGCGCTGGAAAACCGAGCGCCGGCAGTTCCTCTCGTATCATGGCGCGGATCATGAATCGTAACGAGGAGTTGGCAGTAGAGTTGTCAGGGATGGCTGCAAGAGCTGCAGTCGTGCGGATTCAAGCTTGTTCAGGCCCTGGCACATAGCTACAATGTGAGCAATAGTACTTGGGTCCTTTACAACCAAAGCATTGAAGGCAACGGGCCTTATGCCTTTGAGTAGATGGCGCACTTTGTCTGTCTCGATCAAAAAGGCGGCGACGCATCTACAGAGAGAGAGAACATCCTCAGTATACGAGGTATAAGACTCGCCTAGTTGTTCCCGACCATCAAGTGTTCTCTTCGCCAGACTGGCTCGAACTGCAGGAGCAGCAAAGTCTTGGCGCAGATGTTCTTTGAAGATCTTCCAGTTAAGAAAGGCGATCTGGTGGTTAAAAAACCAAGTCTTCGCCAGTCTAGTAAGATAGAAGCAGACGTGGTGGAGCTTGTGAGGATTGTCCCAGTGGTTCACTGCAGTCACTATGTCATGTTGGTGTAGCCAAGCGTCCACGTTTTCACTTAGTAGTCCAGCAAATAAAGTGGGCTCATGAGGGGGTCCACTGACGATTCAAGAGTGAGAGGTTGCGGCAGTCTTCAACGCAGGGGTAAAGGTAGAAGCGCCTGAGGGTTCGTCCTGTGGCATGCTGGTTGACACGTAGCCCGAACGGGGACCTTAGCGGAGCTCAAGGAGGTAAAGCGGGCTAGCAGGAACGGGGAATCGAGAAGCAACCTCCACTCCTTGCGACGAAGTCCTTTCCTTTCGCAAGCTTCCTTGCGAAGCTTTCCTTTCGAAAATTGTGAAAGAATTGCTAAAAGCCTCCAGCACCAGCCACAAGACAACCTCCAGCTATCAACCCCACACCAACGCGCTCACTGAGCGCTTTGGTCACACACTGTTCGACATAAAGCCATGTACATTGAGCCATACCAAACCAATTGGCGTACGATTTTGCCGTTCGTATCGTTCGCTTATAATACCGCGTACAACGCACAATTGGCTACTTGCCATTATACCTTGTCTATGGCCGACTGCCATCTTCCTTTCTAGACATCTCGTTCTTGACAGCCCCGGTTACACCATCTGCATCTTCCTATGAAGAATAAGTGTAACGCCTTCATCACTGTCACCAGCTCACCAGACTCAACACTGAGGAGAGACAACAAGCCCGTAAAAATCGCACGACGCATCTCACGCCACTGTGACCTTCCACCCCAGCGACAAGGATCTACTCCGGACAACAGTTCGCACTTCTGGTTTGTGCGGCAAATTGCAGTTTCGGTTCCGCGGCTCATACACAGTCTTAGAGGAGGCCTCACCCGTTAAATATCGCGTTGAACCTGTGATTGCTCCTAGTGACTGGTGCTGTCGTGGTACCGAGATAGTGCATGTCTCGCGTACGAAGCCTTTCGCAAAGCATTCTCTGAATTTTTAAGTTGCGGCTAGGATGGCCGTTCTTATGTGTGGGGAATTAGTGCGGGCATTTAAAGCGCGCTTCTTCTTCACCTGTACAAAACCATCACCTAGTATTCTTCATCTTTATCGTTAGTGGATAAGGTTCTTGAGTCGGTTCTGTGCCTCGGAGGTGACTGTTTTTAGCCACGTCTTCTAGGCCGAATAAAGGCGTGTAAAGGACTTCACCGCAATATCTATAATCTTCACTTTGACGTTGGTGAGTGCAGATTATCGCAATCGATGATGATGCGTGCATGAGGGGTGTTGTATTTTAACATATGTTGAAGGTTCGAACGGTAAATGGTTACTGTATAAATAGCATATGTGATCGCAAATAAAACATTAGTTGCAAGTTAGCACTGTGTGTGTATGCATCTCTCTTTTTGTGTCCTTGTCGTGGTGCGCTATCCCGTTATAAATGAGGAAACCCAACTAACAAGCCCGGCAAGGTGTCTTATCTTAGGCGTAGAAAAGCTTCAATGCACCCAGATGACTAGAGAATAGTCCAAGTACAGTCCGATTTCATTCAGCATAATCGATTATGCTATAATTTATTTCTGCTGAACAAAATTAGCCCAAATTAGGCAAAGCTTATCGCAGCCAAATAATTCAAGTCAACTTGACCAAGATCCTTGAGGCGCCAAACCCTGAAAGGTACTAATAACCCCTGACTGACACAGGGGTAATTAGTGTTAGGATGCATACTAGTTGTGGCTGATAAATGTGTTTGATATTCGCTCAACTACAAAAATATGGGAGTTTAAAGTGACATAAGTGTAATAGTTATGCATAACTGAGATACTCAAGGAGCAACAAAGTAAGTATAGAAAAATCTCATTAAGCATGGTTGATCTTGGCATCATTAAACTAGTCTCAATATAATTAGGTTAGTTAATCCATTTCTTGTAGAACACAATCAAAGCAATCGAACTTGAATATGTATGAGCTTAGATAATCCAAGCAAAGGCAGGAACAAAAAAACTAATGAGAGAGTCTCGTCTCATTAGGCAAAGGATAACCTGATTACCTTGTAATGAATTTATTTTGTCTTCATACTTATTGGCGCTGTTTTCATCATAACTAGGCTTATTTAGGTTCAAGTTTGCCAAACGCAACAAAGGCAAGCTGAGCTGAGAAAACCTAATTTCTGTCTTTGGCTTTATTAGGTTTTCTGGATGGCTACGCTTATATGCAAATTAACTGACATAGATAATGACGAGAGTCCGGCAGTGGAACCGGCGCCATCGAAGCCGCTACGAAAGAAAAAAAAACGGCACAGACTTGATGGAGCAAAGACTACGCCTCCCAGTTGTCATTTTGGATACGAGCACGTCGGAGAGAGTGACATGAAAACCAACTGATACGACGAGACGCTCATGCGCATTGCAGCAGGCGTCTTATCGCTAGACAGCACGTCGATGCCTTGGGTCACGCGTTCCCGTGGCCTCCACACTTATGCTCTCGCCTGTACGTGTGGTTCGGCCTTAACAAAATATGTGGCATTTAACGTCCCAGAAACACATCATTGTTATAAGACGTGCTAAATCTGAGCACACGGGCCTACAGCATTTTTGCTTCCATCGAAAACGCAGCCGCTACAGCCTGGATTCCATTCCGCGACTTGCGGGTCAGCAGCCAGGAACCTCAACCACTGGACTACCGCGGCGGGGTGACATTAACAAGAGGGTCGAACGTTAGGCTTAAATTAGTCATGCATTGGCGCCGACCGGCACGAAATCGGAGGCTCGAGCGCCAGACATGCAGCAAAATTTGTCTAGTCGGCGCCAACTACCCAGTACGTAATGCGCAGAATGTGTGAGCTTAGATATGCAGGTGAAAGTAGCGAATTCAGAAAAACAGCAAAAATGGCTACTCACAACCAGGGAGTACACAAGTCAGCACTGGCTACCTTGCTTGCTTGATCCACTTCGTGGCTCTTACCCACTAAGGGGGATTGGCCAAGAAGCCGGTGGGTAACAAAAATCAATACCTTAAAATTATCTAGCCTAGGGAAATTAGATTATTTTGTTTTGACTTGGTGGGAATAATTAGTCACAATGTGAGAAATGAGAAAGAAAAGAAATATTAGAATTTGTAGAAAAACTGACGTGTAATCGTTATTCATTTATTCAATACAGCGGACTCGAGGTCCAAGCAGGGTGGTAATACACATACAAATAAAATAATTGTGAAACTAAACAATAAAGGGTGAAGAAGCTTGTTTGGTAGGTTAGTTCATTCATCACATGTATTAGTAAGACAGTTCCATTCACATATGGTTCTTGGAAAGTACGAATACTTCAGTAGGTCTGTGCGAGCAAAATATGGGATCAAGGCCTTTGGGTGGTGGTGTCGGGTGGACCGGCTACTAAGGGGTGTCTAATACAGGGATGGGTCTAGAGCTATTTTTTGTTCAAAAGTTGATCAAGGAATTCTAATCTAGCTTTTTGTGTTCGCATCTGCAGTAAGGGAATGTTGTTGGCTAGCATTAAATCTGAGGGTGAATCTAACTTGGAGTACTTGTTGAATATAAATCTAACAGCTTTTCTTTGAATACGCTCAACCGCGTGTATATTACGTTTTGTATAAGGATCCCATACTATGCTCGCGTACTCTAGTTTTGGCCGCACAAGGGCTGTGTAACAAAGTAGTTTAACATTCGTGGGAGCACTTTGAAGTTTATGTTTAAGAAGACATAGTTTATGAAAGGCAGATGAACAAACATTATCAATATGGAGATTCCAAGATAAGTTGGGAGTGAGTGTCACACCAAGGTATTTGTAGGAGTTTACTTGTTGCAGTGGTGAAGACCCTAATATGTATGTATACGATTGTGGATTCTTTTGGCGAGTCACTGGAAGGCACATACATTTGTTCGCGTTGAGACACATTCCCCATTTGTTGTACCATTCATATATATTGCAAAGACTAGTGCTCAGATCGTTGAAATTGTTAGTGGAACGTATTTCTTTGAACAAAACACAATCGGCTGCAAACAATCTCATTTCTACACTAGGGTGAATAACTTCAACAATATCATTGACATACAATAGCAAAAGCAAAGGGCCTAACACACTGCCCTGTGGTACACCCGATGTGACTGGAAGACAATCCGAATATTGGCCCCTTACATCAACGTACTGTTCGCGATTATTTAAATACGCAGAAATTAAACAAACGAATATTTCGGGTATACTTATTGTTCTAAGTTTGGAAATGAGTTTACTATGGGGAACTTTATCGAAGGCTTTGCAGAAATCTAAGAAGAGCCTATGTGTCCTACCGTGTCTATCGATGTTTAATGCAAGAGCTTGAAACAGGGTGACCAGTTGAGTTAAGGCGGAAAATTATTTCCGAAATCCATGTTGATAAATGGTTGACAAATCCTGCATACGGGATGTTGCAGGACGTTTTGAAGTTGGGGAAAGCACCCACCAAAGGATGATGTATCGAGTCATGAATTTCCTTCTCGACATTGCCCCCCGCATCGTGACCTTCCCAGATGACATGAAGAAACTTTCTAACGACTTTAAGCAGGTAAGAAAAACCCCCTTTCAATTTCAACTGCAAAAATGTTTTTGATTTAATCAAAGCAGCATGTCAGTCGCTTCCATCGGAATGATTCTTCAAAGCGTTGTTTTTATTCATAAAGGCGATGTAAGTTCTGGTAAACATAATATATACAGGACACCCTTGAATTCGGTGTATAACAGTACGGTTGGAACAAGCAGTGAGTTATCATTTATGCTGTAAGCTGCATGGGGATGTTGAAGAGCTCGCAAAGCCATTGTTTTCAGTTACATTGCAAGTTCTTCACACCTGCACGTAGTAGAGTTTGCGAAAACAAGTCAAGCTCAAGCTCTCGGCCACTGTGCGTAATGACGCTTTGCTAAAACTGTCAATGCATTTCACGCTTTATTGCGCACGTAACCATGCCAATGAATTTACGTTAGTACTGCACAAAACGAACAGATACAAGTACAAAACCAACATCCAAGGAAATCATGTGAAAATGAGATGTGCTTGAAGCTTGAATTAGTGCACGACTTCACTTGCTACTTTGTTAGCTCCTTTTGCTCTTTCTGTGAAACGTTCTAACATTTTTTTCAAACTTTTAGGTTTCAGGGTTTCCGAACACTATTGGCTGCATTGACGGAAGCTATATTCCGGTCAGGTGCCCTGCTGGTAAAGTGCGGTCAGTGCATGTGAATCGGCACCACTACCCATCCTTGACGCTGCACGGAATATGCGACAACCGGAAGAGGTTCCTAGATGTCAGCACAGGTGCACCCAGCAAAATTCACGACGCCAGGATCTTCCGGCTTTCAACCGTTTCGAAGAAACTGCCTCAACACTGCGCTGGGAAATACCACATTCTTGGGGACGCAGCGTACCCATCTCGCGAGTACCTAATGACTCCCATTCGCGACTACGGAAGCCTCGATGCCTCTGACAAGGCATTTAGTGCCAAACTTTCATCTACCCGAGTGCTAATTGAAAATGCGTTTGGGGAGTTAAAGGGTAGGTTTCGGCAGCTGCAGCGTGTGGACCTCACGACAGTAGACAACATGACAAAATTTATCCTCGCATGTAGTGTCCTCCACAACATCTGCATTGACAACGGTGACTCGCCTGATGGTCTAGTTCCAGGCATGCATCTGAACTCTCAGGGTGCTAGTGATCCGAACCCTAGTGGAGCCAGAGTTCACAGCGGAACATCCAGAGAAGAGAGCCTCTTACGGGCGCTTGCAGAGGTTAAGCGAGAAAGACTGAAATCTAAGATGGGGCTAAAGAGGAGGCAGCCACAAAATCTGTCTTAATGGAAGCATATCGTGCTCAAACATTAAATGCAACGCTTAAGCAGCATCTCATTTTGCGAATGTTCAGGGACATTATGGTTGAGTATGAAATAAACAGTCATGAAAACATGTTTTTCCAAAGTGCACCTCTTTATTGCTTGAACCCCAGGGCCTCGCGGATGAGCTGAAGTTTGTCTTCGTGCATCTTGCGGCGCTCCTGGCGTTCTTGAATGCGCTCAGCTCGCCGCTCGGCGCGCCTCATCTCCTTTTCTTTTTCTAGCTCTTCCCTGCGAGCCGCTTGCTCTGCACAAATAGCTCGCATTTGGTCAAAAAAATATTGCATCTGCTGCATACGATTGGTACTAGCGCGAAGTTCCCTTTTCTTGGTATCTGCTGGCCCTTTTGTGCTTTGCCCACTGTCTGAACCACTCGCCGGAGTACTGGAGATTTCAGGTGAAGTTGAGGGTACATCAGCTGAGCAGTCGGAACTTGATGAAGTTGCCTTGTACGTCGCTCCATAAGAGTCCCTTTGGACTTCGGGCTCGAGGCTGTCGTCAATGCTTTCAATTTTTCGCATTTCATCGTCGAATGGGAAGGGGAAAGGTTGAGCACCGGACTTGTTGTTATTGTGGCACGCTTTTCTCTTTTGCCTCCTTACCGTTTTTACGCGGTTTTCACATTGCTGTGGCGTTTTGCTGCATCCAAGCACATCAGCCAGATCCTGGGAAACCTGTTTAAAAAGCATCTTCTTGTTCTTAAACTGTTTGAAAGGGCCAACTTGAGGGAAGTATTTATAGTAATAGTCTAATAGAAGTTTAGTTCCCATGGTGTCCACTCAGGAGCTGAAATAGAAATAAGGCAAGCTTGCTTAAAGCACATGTGTGGGGCACTGCAGCAGTAGAAGCTCACCTCCGCCACCTCTTTCCCCTTGTGGCGCTGGGCCCGTACCCACCTCGCCAGTGGTTGATGAACTGGTGGTTTCTGCACGTGCAAAATAAGTGCGAGTGTAAAAACTCTGCTGAGGTGCCTATTCTGCGCGACGTGAAATGATTATGGTGTTCTGTTCGCGAAGTAAACGCCTCCGGGTGCGATGAATGTACAATACTGAAATTCGAAACTGCGCGTAAAAACGGCACAGGGGACACAACGACACAAGGCGCTGGTGTCGTCGTTTCCCCTGGCCCGTTTTTTCGCGCTGTTTTGAATTTCAGCATGCACCACCAACTAGCCCAAACCACCGTTCTAACGCAGAATGTAGCATGCCATTAGCCCTTGCTGAACGCAAACATAAAGAGGTTTGTTTTGTATACTCAAACAGGGATGCAAATAATTTCAAAACACCAACCAGTAGAAGTGACGATAAACGGCAGAAGAAAGTTCGACAGTACAGCACAAAGTGCTACCCCGTGACGCATACATACGCCAATTACGTGCTCCGTCTTCGTCCGTTGTTTCCTCACACACCGCGACGCTCCCGCTACCTGAAATGGGCCATTCAGCACAAAAAAATTAAAAAAAACTGGCAAAAATTATTGCGAATTATGGCCTGTGCTTGCTAGTTATTGGCGCTTACCGTGGGGATTCTCGTCAATGCTCTCCCACGCGTCCAAGGCATCGATAACGACTGTAGTGAGCACAAACAAAGCCGTGAATTGACGCTGTTATCGCTCGTAGCTAATTTTTACGAGATACAATGCTTACCTGGTGTAGCGCGTACAGCTGACCCCTTTAGCATTGCCATGAACATCCGCTCGGCTTCATCATTCATCGTCATGAGGAAGGCAGACACAAAGCCACCGGCACGTATCTGACGAAACTGGCGCGGAATAACTTCGTGCGGACAACGAGAGCGCGCGAAATGCTCCGAAAAGCAAGCGCGGGAAAAGTTTGTTCACATGACCCGTGACATCACGCCCTCTTTCTCTTTTCTCTGCTCCCGGAGCAGCGCGAATGTTTCATTCGCGGAACGAAAGCGCACGTCCCCGTTACTCCCGTGTGCTGCTCTGGCTGCTCGCTGCACTTGCTCCTGTTCGCCCAATGGAATTCGCTCTAAAACTAATATGGTGTCCGCTACCCCCGCAACGCCCGCAGCGCTTGCAAACGGTATTCTTAAACTCTATTATGATGGCCCCGCCACGTGGCTAGTAGCTAAGGTACTTGCCTGCGGACCAGCTGGTCGCGGCATCAAATCTCGTCTGCGGTGGCTGCATTTTCGATGGAGGTGAAAGTGCTGTAGGCACGTGTGCTCAGATTTGGGTGCACGTTAAAGAACACCAAGTGGTGAAAATTTTTGTAGCCTTGCACTACAGTGTCTCTCATAATTATGTGGTGGTTTTGGGACGTTAAACCCCACATTTAAGTCATATCAATCTGTCAGACCTTTATGATGTCAAGGACACTGCGACTCCTGCCACTTTTTCCATTGTTCTTTGTTTGGCAGCAGACATATGCTATGGCAGTTGTAAGATATAAAATATTTAACCTTGATTGTCGGGTCCAAATATCGAGGTTTAAGAAAAAAATTGCTGGAAGAGACGCTTTCACATGGCTGTAGTGAAGTCAGCGCTTATTTGTCTACACATCGGAAGCGTGCTGTTTTCGGGTAATGCCTGTTTAATTATAGCTGTTTCGCTCTGTTCAAAGATTCCTTGCACCAAATTTGAGAACTAGAGATATTTGGTTTTAAAGTGATGGTGAGTGCTTGTTCGAGTATCCAGGTGCAATCGGAATTTTCTGTGGTTTGACGTAGACACGGACCCTGTCGTGACATATAAGAAGTCAAGCGAATATTGTCGGCGTTATAGAATATTTACGGGGCACACACAATGCCCCGACTAGATTGGGTGAGGGCTTTTGATCGTGATCCCTCTGGCTCTGTTGTCGAGCTGCTCTCAGAGTGATTTTCGCTGCTTACGGAAGGAATGCTTTCCTTTTTTCTGAGGAGTACGCGCTCGTAGCATCCACATCGTTTCATTCTTTACCATCCGCGAGTCCGCTTTTTTTAAAACAGCGTGGTCAGCGTCACTGAAGCTAGAGCGCACGTAGTCTCAGGGGTCACGCTAGTTGCGGAGCATGCACAAATTGATCAGACATAATACTACAATTATAGAGACTGTGGCAAGCTTGTATACATCGCTGACCAGAGCCTTCGAAACGCTTTTTACCTCTATGTTGAAATACTTCAGTGGCAAAAGCATTTTCCTAAATATCTCCATGGAGGAAAAAATAAACTGAAGAGAAGCTGATACGTCACGTCCTGTGAATCCGGAAAGAGGAAAGAGTAGAGGTCTTGCATATGTGGGCACGCTACGGCGGCTCTCGCATGTCCGACGGGCGCCAGCGAGAGGGAGCCCAAAGGAAAGAATCAACGACCGCTTTCGCCCTCAAACAATATGAACTAAACTCTTAGTCGTGAAGACCAACGCCCACTGTAGGTTTCTAACGCATTGCATCACCTGTGAAGTGCAACAGCAGCATAAAAATGCCCATTCAGAATTCCAGCAGACTATCAAGAACGCGGTCATGCGACTGGGGATGCCGACGACACGAAACGCCAGCGTGCCTACCTTGTCCCATAACCTCCTTGACAAAGCACGTGACTTCCGCCACACTTTTCGCTCTGAAGCTCGAATAGTGAGTGCCTCTCGTTAGGTACCTTGCAGAACACTATTCATTAGCCAAATAGGTTATACTCAAACTTCTGGAGTGGTGGAGGGGCTCCGTAGCTGCACTTTAAAAACAGGCCGTCTTTTGACAACCATCTTTTCATCTATTTGACTAGTCGTTGCCATCAAACGCAAAAGATGGGGGCTTCGTCAATATTTAGCGAGCGGAAAGAGAAGGGGTGAGAGACAGAAAGGGAGAGAAGCTTTCAGTGCGCTTCGGTTGGATGCCACACGTCATGTGACACGTCACTCTCTCTCGCACCCGTTTGACGCTAGTCCTCCACGAGGGAGTGGAAAGGAGGCCGCCGCTGCTGTGCCAGAGAGAAAGAGAGACAGTCGAAGGAGCCGGTGCATGCATTGCCAACATATTTCTTTGTGTTTCTTCGACCTTTGTGCGGGGTTTTTTTTTTTCACGTCAAAAAGGAGCCTGCTGCTTGGTGCGTCATTTTGTCTTATTTTTTGCGTGGTGTACTGGAAAGACCGATGGCCCTTGTAACGCGCGTTCTGCTCGAAGCTCCAGCCTAAGCCCAGGTTCAAGGTGTGTGTGCTTATATACTTCTTTCATCTGTTTACATCATTCGGCTGTCCATGGTTTTAACATGGCACCTAGTTTGCGAGTAGCGAAGAAGCAAGCTCCAGTTTTCGCAGTTTGTAGAGTTGACTTCATTCGCACGTCTGTGCAAATTCTCTACTTGCAGTTTGCATTCGACCGACGTGCTTGCACCGTTGAAGTTAGCATGACACCGCCACATTGGGAGGTACTTTTGCACCGAGGCTAAAATATGTGCATCAATTTTTCGTCCTCAGCTTGTGACTAATCACAAAAAAAGAAAAGTCCACTTACTGCAAAAAAAAATGCGAGCGTAAGAGGAGCATTAGCGCGTATTTATTGTACTTATCGCGCACTTTCTATCGCGATTGAAAGTGGTTAATGGTGAAAGGACACAAATTGATTGGTCGAGCGCGTTATCATCTTATGTACCGCTGAATACATTGCGAGTACCTGATAAAGATGTTTCTTAAGCACTTTTTATTTTCCTGTTTCATCTGTTCGTTATACCTGCACTATAAGCCCATGGTTATCTTCACTTTTCTGAAGAACTAAATAGTGCGGATGATACAGCCACCAATTCGTGAAATTATACGTAAAACAAAAACATTTTCTGTCTAATACTGTGGCTAAAAACTACATCTCTTCCGAAATATCTTACTTGTGTTCTTGATCGCTAGCCAGCATAAAAGGCAGAGGTTGGTATGTAATTACAATCGGGTAATTCTACTCTGATTCGCGAGTAGCAATCGAAAGTTACCTTATTTTATGAATGCACACGGAAGCGTAGATACGTCGCGGAAAAATGACCAAGATGAGAAACACAGAGTGTATTTTGAGAAACTATGCAACAAGAGCAATCATGCGCGTGGGCAGACTAAATTATTTAAAAGAAAAAACACTGCCTATGAAATGAGCAGATATCACTTCGTAAAAATTGACAAACTTGAGTTAAGTGCAGCGCTATCGACATGTGAAAGCATGTAAAACAAGGTAGGTTCAGGACGATTCTAGGAGAAGTGTCAAGTGTTTGCAAGTTTGTATGCAAGTTACTGCATGCAACTGTATAATAGACATCATTTACTGACTGCTAGTAGCTTCAATATTTTTTGGTCAACAGGCCTGGTCTGAAGAGTCAACTCACACCTGGTGTAGACAGGACAAGTTCAAGCATATTTGGTCATGAATGTCTCTGCAACTTTCAAACTGCCAAGCGAGGTATGTACTCAATATCTTACAATTTTTTAGGCTACTTGTTTTATGATTTCTGGTTGCACGTGCATTTTATTTGTAAAGGCAGACCAGATCCTAAAATGCCCCGACGTGGTGGTCTAGAGACTAAGGTACTTGGCTGCTGACCCGCAGCAGCCAAGTACTCGCAGCAGCCAAGGTCGCGGGTGACCCGCAGCAGCCAAGGTCGCGGGATCGAATCCCGGCTGCGCTGGCTGCATTTCCGATGGAGGCGGAAATATTGTAGGCCCGTTTGCTCAGATTTGGGTGCACGTTAAAGAACCACAGGTGGTCGAAATTTCCAGAGCCCTCCACTACGGCGTCTCTCATAATCATATGGCGATTTCGGGACGTTAAACCCCACAAATCAATCAACCACATCCTCAATTATGTCTTCTAAACTAATACCTCAAATTTGATGTCCCCATGCACCCAAGTCACAGTTGCTTAGCTTCATTGTGAAGGAGGCTTTTAGGGAAATAGAAATGTCATCTTTTTTGTATCTTTCATTTTGTCATATATTTCCTCCGCTTCAGGGCTGTGTAGGCTTGTGATACGAACTGCATTATCAGCTGCTTATGTTGAACAATGCATAGTGGCCCTTAGAAGTTTGGTTATGATGTGTGGTATAGATAGGTATGTCTGGTTATTACAATTTTACTCCCGTGTCTAACTGATTTTTCGCTTGTGAATTCCCAGCATTCAGGTGGAAATAGCCTGGAGGGGATGCCAGCCATACCTGATCTTGCTGTCCTAGGTGAGTATGTCATATAGAAATTTTTGCTCAAACATTGACTTGTGTAGCTAAGCTTGTTATTCAAGGCAACAGTTGTTCGAAACATAGACATGGAAAATTCGAGAATGTGAAGTGTCACTGGAGCAAACGTTTTTACAAGTAAACTTGTGTTCTTCAAAGCTGCCGCCTTTAAGGAGACACGTACGCTTGTGGAAAGTTCGTCTCTGGTGACGTTGCTTAATCATGAATTTTCCAACCAAAATATTGTTTTGCTATGGCTTGACTTGATCTGCAAACTTTATTTTATGTATATGGTGGGAGTGGCTTTAGGCAGTCCCAACATGCTTCACTATTGTATCGCAGGTAAGATGCACCTAAAAGTTAGGAATGAGGCTACCTCAAAATGCAAAAACTGGGTGTTTTTCTATTTATATGAAATATTAGGGTCACAAGCCACTTTAGGTATAAAGACCCACCCAGACAGATTTCTGTCGACTACGTTCACTATTAAAATGTTCCAATTAACGCATGAACTGCTTGTCTTATAACAGCGAACTTGGACTTCATCCTGCATTCCTATTTGCTTTCCCTAATAAAGATGTATTTTTCAAGAAGCATAAGGTAGTTTGTTGCTGCTCAACGTTGTTTTCTTTTTCCGCAACTCCAAAGCTCTTCACTACGGCATCTCATAATCTTATCGTGGTTTTGGGACGTTAAATCCCACATATCTATCAATATCAGACTTCCCAGTCGTTGTCCTGACTTTTACAATTTTCGTCGCCAATTTGTGGTAGGAAATGACTGTAACATAAAATAGTCGATGCCCAGCTAGTTTCCTTGCAACTATTCTCCTAATGTTTGAGGCCTTTTACAAACGTGATTTCCGGACTGGTGTTTTTTAATACCCTGTTGCCAATTCACATGAATGTCTGATAGTCGTTTAACAGGGCGAGGTGGTGTTGTGGCATAGCGTTGTGCATGTCTTCTTGTTTTCTTGGACACCGTGTAACCCCAGGCTACATGGAGATCATTATATTCACAAGATACTATTAATCTGTTGCCCTTGATCAGCTTTACTTCTAGCATTAGCTTGTATAGATCCTTTAGGTGGTCCTTCAGAGGGCTGTACACGTTTAACACAAACAAATTCTTTTGAGCAAAAAATTTTTTATATGACATACTCACCAATGACAGCAAGATGAAATGTTGCTGGCATCCTCTCCAGGCTCTCTTCATCTGCATGCTGGGTATTTACAAGCAAAAAATCAGTTAAACTTCGGAAAAAAATCGTAATAAGCAGGTATACCAATCTACACCACACACCAAAACCTAACTTCTAATGACTGCCTTGCATTGTTCAACATAAGCAGCTGATAATGCAGTTCATATTACAAGCCTACACATTGTTGAAGGGAAGAAAATACATGACAAAATAAATGATGAAAGAAGAGGACATTTATACTTCCATAAAAGCCCCCCTCATATTGAGGCAAAGCCACTGTGGCTTGGGTACATGGGGGTATTAAAAAACATAATTGAGGATCTTGTCAGTCGTTATAAAAGAAATACACGTACACTTAGAACTGGTAAAACTGTCAGACTACATAAAAATATTGTGAGATATCGAGTACATACCTCGCTTAGCAGTCTGAAAGTTGCAGGGACATCCATGACCAAATATGCTTGAAGTTGACCCGTGTACACCAGAAGGTGTCTGTTGACCCTTTCCTTTCAGACCAGGCCTGTGAACCAAAGACGATTGAAGCAATTAGCAGTCAGTCAATGATGTCTATTACACAGTTGCAGTAACTTGCAGTAACTTGCCTACAAACATGCAAGCACTTAACACATCTCTTAGAGTGCCCTAAATGTACTGTTTTAAATGCTTGCACATGTCGATAACGCTGCACTTACCTCAAGTTTCTCAATTTTTACGAAGTCATATCTACTGGTTTCATAGGCAGTAACATTTATTTTTTTTTTTCAGTGAGCCAACGCGCATGATTTTTTTTGTACAATGTTTGTCAAAATACAATCTGTTTTTCTCATATTTCTGTTTTTTTCCGCGACGTATGTACGCTTCCGTGTGCATATACAAGATCAGGTAACTGTCGATTGCTATTCACGAATCAGGGTAGAATTCGATCGCAATCACATATCAACCTCTGCCTTTTATGCCGGCTAGTGATCGAGAACTAGAGTAAGAAATTGCGGAATAAATGCAGTTTCAGCCACAGTACTATACAAAAAAAACTATTTTTGGTTGACGTATAAATTCACGAATATGCAGCTGTATCATCCACATTTTTAGTTCCTCGGAAAAGTAATGATCATCATGGGCTTATAATGTAGGCATTATAAAAAACAGATGAAAAGAAAAAACAAAAAGTGCTTACGGTATATCTTCAACGGGTACTCTCAATGTATTCAGCGGTACATAAGACGATAACGCGCTCGACCAATCGATTCCGATTCTTGCACCGTTAACCACTTTCGATCGCGATTGAAAGTGCGCGACAAGTGCAATAGACACGCTCTCATGCTCCTCGTACGACCGCGTTTTCTTTTTCTCTTTTTAGGGGCGAAGCTCCTTAGGGCGTGGGCTATGCGTCCACTGTAGCCTGTATATAGCCACCTCTAGTTTAGTTCTTGCAGTGTTCACTAGATGGCGGTACCGTCCCCTGTATGTAGATGGCGGTACCGTCCCCTGTATGTGTTTTTGGAGAGCTCCGGAATGACAGCTACAGATAAGTGTTTTTGCATGTTTCCAGCTTGCCTCTGTATGTAGCGTTATGAGAACGTAAGGCGCTAGCGTAAAGCTTGATTAGGTCTAGTACGGTGTACGTTTTTTTTTTTAGTATTCTGTACTGTGTCTTTTTTTTCTCCAGCCACCACGTGGCTGAGGCCTGCGCGTAGACCGACCACGTGCATGCGCAGGTGCTGTGAAGTGTAGCGTATCTATTTATTATTGTGGTTCTTTTTGGCTTAGACCAGTGTATTTTAGTACAGTTTTCTAACACGTGGGCATCGGTAAACTGAGCTAGCCATGGTCAAAAAGACCGTAAAGTGTTCAGAGTGCGGGGTAGGGTGGAAGGTGGAAATTAGTGCGGAAGAGAAAGCAGAAGATGACGCCAAGTGTAGACAGTGCGAGTTCGAGGAGAAAATGAAAAATATGATGGCGGTCCAGAGTGGGCTCATGGAGAAAATCGCAGAGCTGGAGAATGCATTGGCGAAGGAGCGAGAGAAAACGTCAGCCATGGAGGAAAGGCTCTGGGCAGCCGAGAAGGGCCTATCGAAGGTCGTGAAGGGGAACGAAGACGCAGGTGACGGCGGAAGCATTATGGCGACGACCCCCCGTGCGGGAGAGATGAGGGAAACAGGCATGACAAAGGCAGATACATTGGCCACAGGGCCCAGCTACCGGGAAGTAGTTTTGAGGGAGGGAGAGAGCAAACCAGCAGCCGTGACTCACGCTAGTCACCTAGTCAGCAGCCAGGTGCAGGTTTCAGAAGGAATGTCTGAACAGGTCATCATCGCCGGTGACTCAAATTTAGTCCGATGCGCAGCGGCAATCAAAGAAAGGGTGAAAGGCGACAAGAGAGTTGCGATAGGGACGTTCCCAGGACAAACGCTGGGGACAGTAATGAGTCAAGCGGGTGAACAACTCGCAGCTAAAGCTAACAATCGTAACCTCGTTGTAATTGCGGGAGGGTTAAATGACGTCCTGAAAAAAGAATCGTCAGGACTAGCGACGACCTTGGCGAAAGGGGTGGATGACATGCGCACCGTGTCCCCCCAGGTGCAAATTGTAGTATGCACAGTACCGGAAGTACCAGTACGCAACGTCAACCTGCAAAGAGCGGTTGTCGACGCAAACAAAGAGATATGGGGAATTAGTCAAGAGAAGGGTTTCGAGGTAGTGGATTTAAACAGGGAAGTGCACAGGTGGGGTGGATTCCAAAGAGACAAGATTCATTTCGATAAGAGGCTTGGACACGAGGTGGGCTGGCGACTGGCAGGACGCGCAGTAGCTTTTTTGGGGGGCTCACGGGCCCTTCGGAGTCCGGGGTAGCTCGTAACAGGGAAAACAACCAGGAGGACGCTTTGACAGGTAGAATTGCGAAAAACCAGAAAAAAGGTAAAAGAAAAAGGAAAAAGGCGCGTGTTGCAATTAGTTACATAAACATGCAGGGTGGCAGAAAGAAGGCAAAATGGTTAGAGATTGAGGAGCAGTTAAACAAAGAACAGATAGGCGTGTATGCGGTTACAGAAACACACCTTAGAGACTTGGAAGAGCCACCACATATTAAAAATTATGTTTGGGAAGGGTGTAACAGGACCATATCGGAAAGGAAAGGTGGGGGTGTAGGAATGCTAATTCACCGCGGAGCCAAATGGGTTAGAGTGAAACAGACGTGTTCAGAGCACCTCTGGGTTCTGGGCACAGTAGGTGGAAAGGATACGTGGCTAGGGGTAGCCTACTTGTGGACGGGGAATAACTGCAGAGAAAAGAATCAGGAGATAGTGGATTGCATGAGTGCGGATATTAAGGAATTTGGTAATGGGGCCGAAATCATCCTTCTAGGGGACATGAATGCCCACATACATGACCTTGACGGATATTCAGACACCAATGGGAAGTTATTACTAGATCTTTGCGAGCAACATAGTCTGGAGATAGTTAACACGGGGCCTAAATGTGACGGCCAGATCACATGGGAAGTCGGAAACAAGCAATCAAGTATTGATTATTGTCTCATGACTGAAGGAATTTACCACAAACTGACAGAAATGAGGATAGACGAGGAAGGCATTAACAGCTTGGGTAGTGATCATAAACGAATAACATTACAAATGGGATACGAAACTAAAAATATGAGCATGGAATCAAAGTCTGGCAGCTCGTATTTAAATGACAAACAAATAATAAATATAGCCGCAAGAGTCGAGGAAGAAGTAGGCGAAATACTAGGCAAGGACTGGGAGTATAGTGAGCTGTTACATCTAATGACGAAGGAGATAGGGAAAGAGAAGAAAACTGTTTGCTGGAAAGGAAAAAGGAAGCCAAAAAGTTGGCGGAACAAGGAAATCCGGGAGGCGATCGAGAAGCGACGCGAAGCATCACGGGAGCATAGAAAGGCAAAAAAAGGAGAAGCGGCCGCAGGACGAAGTCAAAAAAATATGGGAAATATATTTGGAGAAAAAATCCCTTGTACAGAAATTGGTAGAGGCAAAAATGAAAGGTGAAAGTGAACGCTGGATGACAGAGATACACGAAAAAAAAGGAGGCCGTGCCTAGGATTTTTTGGAGCCACATAAAGGCGCTAGGTAGGAAGTCTGTCACAACGCAACAACATATTCTAGATGAAGGAGGAAATCAATTGGAAGGGTACAAAGCGCTAGGTTACATCCAAAAGGTAACAGCCGATTCGTTTCAAAAGAGCGTCCAGGGGATCTCCCCGGTGAGTAAAAGTGTGGCGGAGAAAGCAACAGAGGAAGAGCTAGTACTTGATAATTTCAACTGGAAAAAGGCCGAAGGAAAAATTCCAAAGCGCACTTCCGCGGGTTTAGATGGGATTCCCGTTAGCCTCATTAACGAACTAGGACATAACACTAAAGAAGCATTGTTAAAAGCAGTAGAAAAAAGCTTAAAGGACGGACAAATACCGGACAGTTGGCGACAAAGTAGAATGAACTTAATCTATAAAGGCAAGGGAGAAAAGGACAAGATTCGCTCATATAGACCACTAACTATTACATCGGTACTATACAGGTTGGCGATGCAAGCAGTAAAAATGAAAATAGAAACATGGGCCGAACATAACGATATTTTGGGAGAACTTCAGAACGGATTTCGAGTCGACAGGCGGTTAGACGATAACCTGTTTGTTCTCACTCAGTGTATAGAAATATCTAAAATAGAGAATAGGCCCTTGTACGTGGCTTTTCTAGACATCACTGGGGCATACGACAACGTTAATCAGGAAATTTTGTGGGATATATTGAAAGGAATGGGCATGGGCGACGACTGTATACAGCTTTTGAGGGAGATATACCGAGAAAATACAGTTTGCATAGAGTGGGAAGGAATGCGTAGCAAAGAGAACGTTGAGGTTAGCAGGGGTCTGAGACAGGGATGTCCTTTGTCCCCACTGTTATTCATGCTGTACATGGTGAGTATGGAAAAAGCGCTAGAAGGTAGCAACATTGGTTTTAATCTGTCACACAAACAGGGCGGCATGATGATTGAGCAGAAGCTTCCAGGTTTATTTTATGCGGACGATATCGTCTTATTTGCGGACAGTCGAGATGATATACAGCAGCTGGCGAATATATGCGGAAGGGAAGGTGAAGCTCTTGGACTAGGATTCAGTGTAACGAAGTGTGGATTGATGGTATTCAATGATCCCTGTGATCAGACGGTGTCCATACAAGGCCAAGAAATACCGAGGGTAAGTGAATACAAGTACCTTGGAGTATGGGTAAATGAGAGTGATAGATACATGGAGGTACAGGAAAAAGCCTCGGCAGCAAAAGGAAAGAGGAATGCGGCAATAATGAAGCACAGAGCGTTGTGGGGATACAATAGGTATGAGGTGCTTCGAGGTCTGTGGAAGGGTGTAATGGTTCCAGGGCTTACTTTTGGGAACTCAGTGGTGTGCATGAGGGCAGAGGTGCAATCGGGAATGGATGTAAATCAAAGGACTGAGGGGCGCCTCGGGTTGGGTGCTCACGGGAAGACGACAAACGAGGCTGTAAAGGGCGATATGGGGTGGGCAGGTTTTGAGGCGAGGGAAGCGCAGAGCAAAATAAGGTTCGAAGAAAGGCTAAGAAATATGAAGGAGAGTAGATGGGCAGAGAAGGTGTTCCGTTATTTGTATAGGAAGAGCGCGGACACACAGTGGAGAAAAAGAACTAGAAGACTCACTAGTAAATATACGGCTGGTATTGTGAGCCATATGTCAACAAAGAGCGTTAAGGGAAAAGTCAGGGAGGCGGAGAGGATTTACTGGATGGCAGCTATGGAAAAAAAACCGGCTTTGAGTAACTACCGAAAGGGCAAAAATGAAATAAGGAGGGAGGCATTTTACAATAATTCAAGGGGAAGCGCTTTACTGTTTGAAGCGAGATCGGGTTGCCCTAGAACGCGTAGTTATAAAGCAAGATTCAGTAAAGAAGAAGAACAATGCACATTCTGCGGGAAAGATAAGGAAACGGCGGAGCATGTTCTGATTGAATGTGGAGATATCCACCCAGGTGTACGTTTGGGCACGAGCCTACAGGAAGCCTTGGGTTTTAGGGACAACAATGGAAAGCTGAACACACCCGCGATTGAAATAAGTAAGAGACGGTTAGAGTATTGGTGGCAGAAAATTAGAGAGAAAGGACAAAAATAAATATTGGAAAAATAAAATATGGACAGTGTGCCGTAAATGGCAGAGAACTTAAGCTGAAAATTTACCTTTTTTTCCATTAAGATAGAATTTATCGAAGTAGAGACATTAGGCCAACATAAAAAAAAAGGTTTTTTTTTTTTTGTCGAGCCTGGTGGCATACTTGTCACCACCCCGTTATAAAGGGGACGCTCATAGCATCCATCCATCCATCCATGTAGCCACCTCTAGTTTAGTTCTTGCAGTGTTCACTAGATGGCGGTACCGTCTCCTGTATGTAACCACCTCTCGTTTAGTTCTTGTAGTGTTTACTAGATGGTGGTACTTGTAGCTGATGATGAAAAGATGCAAGACGTTATAAACTAAAAAGCGGTACTTGTAGTTGATGAAAGACGCGAGATCTTATAAAATAGGAATGATGTCACATATGGCGCGTGTCATTGGTTGAAGGCAATCGTTCGATTTAGTGCGGCGACGTACGCTAGGGGGAGCGTTTTAATAAAATCCGTTCGCTGTTGGCGCGCGCTCGGAGTCGCCGGATGGATAAGGCTGCACAGCAGAGAGAGCGCAAGGCGGCAGCAGCGCGCGCTCGCAGACAGAATCCCGATGTGCGAGCGCGCGAGGCAAGGGACATCGCAAGCCATCCATCGTCTAAGAACAAATAAAAGTTGATTTGTGTATATACACACACAGCGTTTCTCACGTCTTTACATGATGATCGACTGGGCAAATTACACGGAAGATTCACAGTTTGCCGATGAATCCCTCCGGAGCTTCGCCCATTCATCATCATTCACCCCGTGAATATGCCGTAATTTTTTTCACAAGAAGATTACTTTTTTCTCTCTTTAGACACAAGCTGACGCCAGAAAATCGCTGTACGTGGTTCAGCCTCGGTGCGAAAGCACCTCCCAAGGTGGCGGTGTCAGGCTAATTTCAACAATGCATGCACGTCGCTCAAATGTATACTGCAAGTAGAAAATTCGCACAGACGCGCGAGAAAACTCAGCTCCAGAACCCGTGAAAACTAGCGCTTGCTTCTTCGCTTATGGCAAACTAGGTGTCCTGTTAAAACCACGGACAGCCGAAGGATGTAAACAGACGAAAGAAGTAGTAAGCACACTCACCTTGCACCTGTGTTAGGCTGGAGCTTCTAGCAAAACGCGCGTTACATGGGCCTTCGTTATTTCCAGTACAACGCGAAAAAAATCTGACAAAATGGCGCACCAAGCAGAGAGCTCCTAACCAGCGCAAAAAAAAAAAACCCACACAAAGGTAGTAGAAACACGACCTCCCTCCCACGAAAACCTCCCTCGGCTGTCCCTCTTTTTCTCTGGCACAGCAGCGGCGGCCTTCTTTCCACTGTCTCGTGGAGGGGTAACCTCAAAGGGCCGCGAGAGAAAGTGACGTGAAACGTGACGTGTTGTAGCCAACCGAAGCGCCCTGGAAGCTTTTCTCCATTTCTGTCTCTCATCCCTGCTTCTTTCCGCTCATTAAATGACGGCGGAGCTCCCGTTTTTTGCATTTGATGCCGACGACTCGTCAAAATCGATGAAGACATGCAGTTTAAAAAATTTTACACCCTAAAAGGTCCAAATGGGTGTACGCATTAAAAGCACCCATATGAACACCCTTTTACACTCCATTTTTAAAAATTGAGGTGTTCGTGAATAAAACATTGTCAAAAAACTCCGTTTACAGCATTATATTTGGGGTGTTATGAACAAGGCTACAAATGATTGATTGATATGTGGGGTTTAACGTCCCAAAACCACCATATGATTATGAAAGACGCTATAGTGGAGGGCTTCGGAAATTTCGACCACCTGGGGTTTTTTAACGTGCACCCAAATATGAGCAACGCGCCGACAAGGCTACAAATACACGACATTTTCAGGCAGTTTTGCTTATACTGTTAGTATACATTAACCATCTTGATATTAGTAAGGCTCCTACTACTAGCTGCTTGCGGGTCTAGTAATGAATCGAAGCAGGAAGTAATGTGACGGAAACGCAGTTTTCTTAGATAAAGCACACAAACTATATTAAGACGGAAGATGCAATAGGAGCACCGCTTGTTCAATAGAGTAAGAGCCAATTCTCCTGTATCTGTTTCTTCATCTGTGTCATTTGCGTGATTTGTCAACACTCACAAAGTGCACTCATTTGCCGGAACAAGGTAATGCTCCTCACATTAGGGTAGCCATGCATAGAACACCCCCCCCTCTCCCATAAGATCAAAGCTTTTAAAGCTGGAGATAAAACGTCTCCCACGTGCAAAAAACAACAACCACAACAGCACAGCTGTTTAGCCATAATCACCACGTCCACAGGCCATCAGGTCCCTCAAAAACGAACATTGACGTCTTGTTCTTTTAGCAGGCACCTTTTATTTAGTTACTGTAGCAAATGTTCCTCTTAATGTGCCCTTAAAAGTACGTCATGGAAATCAGGAAGAGGACATCGACCATAAAGAAAAATGCAGAATAAGGGCATTTCGGTGACCTTGACGCAGCCTTGCTCACAATGACAGGAGCCTTGTTGACTAAATTGCGATCAAAGCTCTTCTCAGGGGAGCCGAAACGCATTCTCCAGTTATCTCTCTCTATTTTTTTGGGGGGGGGGGGCGGGGGAGGATCCCCTTCATTTAGTTTATGTAACTTCCCCAGCACACGTGCTCCGGTCAAAGCCTTGACTTAGCAGGTAGTGAGAAAACAACATTGATGAAATATTTTCAGCCGCGGTCTTGCTCCAAGGACTGCCAGGTAATACAAATGTATTGTCGCAACGGGAAGACAGAAACAATATTTAACAGGTTGAGAAAGCAGCAGGTCAGTATTTTTAGTGACTCTTCCTCTGCCAAAGCATTCCTCTTCTTTCTTGTTATTGCTTGCTGCATAAAAGCATGCATATGCGCGGATGCGCTGTCGTCTTCGTCTTTCTAGCAGTACGCACGTGGCAATATGTCCTCATCCAATAGTGTGACGGCCGATGCATGCAATGTTTCAATGTCTGTACCGAAATGAAAGTTCTGATAAAATACCGCCTGCGTGAACCTGAATGTACAGTCCCTAAAAACCCATAGAGCTAAGCGAAAAATATCAGCTTAGCTTTTTTACCAGTATTCACTACATTAGGTCGGTGAAGGTGCGCTAAATATTGCTCTTGAATATTACAAATGCACGTTCTGACGAGTAGCTCATGCTGGCCACACTGCACCGTCACAATGTTCATTGCGATTCAGATACACTGTTCAAGAACGAGCATAATGCAACAGATCACTGCCACAAAAAAAGAAAAAAAAAGCAGCGCCCGCGCTATCAGTAGAGGGCCGGAGCTAGTGTTCAACCGCATCTAGCCGGTCTGAGAGCGCCTTCGGTGCCATGAAGTCTCGTCGCCTAGACAACCTTGGCTGCCCGGAATTACTCTGGGTGCGCTGGCGAAAAACCCTCCCGTGTGTGCGCGTGTGGGGCGCGTGGCTTCTCGATCGGTAGAGTTTATTAGTCGGCGTTTAGTTTGAAATGTTCCCGTGTTCTGTGCTCGACCTGTGTGTTCTGTCAGTGCTGATTATTGCGAAGGTGCACCATCCTGAAGACTGGACCTGCGGATTCATATTGTGGAGCACTCGAAGTGAAATAGTGAGTACAGCTCTCACGTTGTTCCGTTCAGCGCTTTGTTAACTGCGTGAGCACGAGAATAACGCCTTCAAACAATTTCGTTTTCAGTAAGTTGATGACAAATCAACTTTTGTTTACTTAGCGAGAATATTTGTCCAAGCTGTTTCACGGGGATGATGGCGAAGTGTGATTGTGGGCAAGTTTTTAGTTAGTTCAGATTGTATTGAGTACACAGTGAGCATGCACGGCTAAGGTTCAGCGAAGAAATTGAACAGATTTTTGCGGTGGCCTTTGTTGGCAGCCGTGTTTAAAGGGGCCTGTTTGTGATGCACATCAATTCTAGTTTACTAATTAATGCATGTGTGGGTACGACGCCTGTTAGCTCTAAGCATCAACCGTATCTAATACGCATAGGCTTGGGCATGTTGGTAGTTCATTTACTCTCTTTTTTTCTTACTGCACAAAAAGACCGAGAACGGAAAACAAGGGCGTGGTGTCCATGTCGTTCTTTTCGGTCTTTTTTCGTTTTGTGCGGTAACATTACCGTGATAACTCAGGTTGATGTGTCGGGTGACAACACAGCATATTGTTTCGCGTTAGGTACACCTCGCGAAGTTTGCCTACTTGCTAATACATTCGATTTCATTAAATTCGTCTTCACTGGTATTTTCGTTTACCCACAACGTAGCTTGACACTGCCGACAGCCGTGTCTGTGCAGCGGATCGAGCACTAAAGCTGGACTTTTGTTTGAACAGACCTTTCGTCTGTGTGTGTGGTCGAATTGCCTATTTGAACAGTGCAAACGCTTGTTTGAACATAACTGCTAACGTTTGAGCACATTTTATTGAGATTGTTTCCAGTATGTGTAACTTTCAAAATACTCTTGTTATTCAGAGTTTTATTGCCGTCGCTTCGCTTTGACGTTTAACTTCGCTAAGTACTTCAGATGTTAAAGGTATTTTCGCTATGTGAAGCGTATTATTATTCTTTTTTTTTGTTGCACAATAACACTTTCATGTTATACATACTGCACGGTATCTAAGCATGTGTTGCAGCCAAAACGTAAGACTGGGCAGCATATTTATCTGGGAACACAACACGTACAGCCACTGAACAGCCTACGCTGCATCGGGAAAGAGTTATGCCTTGTAAGCCTGCCAGAATGATTAAAACAAATGGCCCTAATTTAGCAGTATGCAATGGTCATTAAGTGAAAGTAACAGGGTCACTTTGTTGCTAACTTCCCAACCGATTTTGCGGTTATGGCAAATGTGTTTTTAAAAAAATTGTGCTGATTTAATGCACTGAAAGCAGTGAACTGCTTGAATATTTCGGAGAGAAAAAAGTTTTGGTCACTTGGTTGCCTTTTGAACTTCCTAAAATAATGCTTGAGTGTTTATTCTGAAAAGAATATATTTTACAAGTACCGCTTCTTTTTTATATACCAAGTTTGGCACATGTTAAGTAAAGGGGTTTATGTAAGGTGTTTGAAACTCAGTAATATTCATTCAAATTTTAGGCCACATATGTCTGCAAGAATTTAGCCAAAGTGTGTTATGTTTGCATTTTCTCATTGCGATACTGCACTTTGTATGAATATCTGAGCTGTGACTACTTACTTCACAGAAAAGATATTTTTATGAAAAATTATTTTTGGATATCTTATACTATTAACCTCTACTCTAAAAGATCACTAATTTCACAGAATTGTCATTTTTGTCATTATTGAGACGCAAGTTGCACCATGTGGTCGTCCAAATAAAAAATACCTTTTACCTCAATTGAAAGCAAATAAACAGTTCTTTGTTTGTGACAAGTTTCATTATTACAATTTCTATTTCAAGGAATAAAACAATTTTCAATTTTCTCATCAATGTCAATAGGGAACTTCGAGGAGTCGGTGGCCGTATGACCAAATGACGAATGGGGAACTTCAAAAATTATTTAGGGGCAAAGCTCTTGAGGCCTTCTCTGTGGTCGTACTAATAATATGTAGCCACTTTATGAGTTGCACAATGGATAGCGTTAGTGGTTTTCACAGCATATACACGGACAAAATGATGATTCGTGGGGTGACTCGTTCGTCCGTACATTTGTGCTTTCGCCCGTTCGCCTGTGCCGTTGTCCGTCTGGGTTTCCGTGTGTCGGTCTGTCCATGAGTCCGTCCGTCTTTCTGTCCGTCCATACTTGCGTCAGACTGTCTGTCTATTCGATTGTGCATCCGGACGGACGGACGCTATGCCACACTCATCATCATTCACTCCGTGGATATGGTGTGATCTTTTTCACAAAACATAAATTGCTATACAAAATTTGGCACATTAAAAGAACTGTTTATTTGCTTTCGTTTTAGGTACAAAGTCTATTTTAATTCAACCACCACATGGTGCAAGTTGCGTCTCATTATAGACAAAACAACTATTTTGTGAAATTCGCGATATTTTCTCGTAATGTTTGACAGGTTGAGAAGTCTGAAATATTTTTTCCTCCAAATATAGCTTATGTGGATTAAGTATTCACTCGTCAGATATTCATTCAAAGTGCAGTATTCACATAGAAAAATGCAGATATAACACATTTCGGCTAAATTATCTGCGGCGTATGTGGTCAAAAAATGGCAATATTATTACTGAGCTTCAAACACTTTACGCAAGCCCTTCACTTAACTTGTAGCCTAAATTCGGCACGGAAGAAGAAGAGGTACTTATGAAGTAATTTTTTTTCACAAACACCCAGACGAGATTCCGGGAAGTTCAGGAGGAGTTCAAGTTACCAAAAAGTTATTTGTCAGCGAAATATTCTAGCAGTTACCTTTTTAATGCAGTAAAATCAGTGCGATTTTTTTCGAATACATTTGAGATAATCGCCAAATTTGCTGGGACGTCTGACGTGGATTGATTTAATTGCCAATTCTTTCATTATATATTCTTGTCAATGTAAGCCAGTTCAAGAACACTAGTATCATTCGCACTTTAATACGTAACTATACAGTACTTAATTTTGCAAGTTACCTGCACTGAATGCCTTCTCAGTGCGCATACCGTCATGTATGCTCAGTGGCATTGTGCTTTTGTTCAATACAGATCAAAATATGTTTATGTTGTTGCGCGTTGTACTGCATTCTTTTTAATAAACTAATCGAATGAGTACCATGATAGGTCTGCAGAAATACACATGCATCTGTGTTGATGCATACTGAAGCATGAAACTTGACAATCACTTAGATTAGTCGATGCATGCAGCTAATGTAACATTATCAGTTTTGAGCAGCACCTTTTATTTGCCTGCGCGAGCAAGCTGAAAGGGTAAAGTAAGGTTCATATCTACAGCACGAAAGGTTTAATGATTCTGCCACAGCGCGCTATTCATGGCGTTTATTGCCTTCTATACCTTTTCTAGCATTTATCACTGCAGTGGAGCCCGATCTCACTGAATATGCTTGCTATGCACTCAATTTATACTTACACATGAGAAAGCAGTTAGTTATGCAGGGTACATATTGTATGTTGCACTCTTTGTGAAATTTCGGTCATTGTTTTTTGTGTATTTATTTTAGGTTTCAGGGATTAAATTTCCCGTACAGAAAGAACAGCTTCGCCCCACTTCTCTCGGAGGCACCAGTCATCTCAGCAGCTGAAGATGATTGTGCGAGGAGCAGTGATGAGCTGTGGTTTCGCACTTAGAAGTATACCAACACTGACATTACATTAATACAACCTCAATTACACTACCTTGTCGAATGTTCTAATTTTTAATGTCGAAATTTATACTGCGAGATATCATAGGTTGTAAATGTGATTGCACAAACCTGCTTACTCTTTCTACGTGTTTTTTTTTCTATTGTATAGGTGTCAATGAACGCCATACTTCTCAGTCGTTGGCCCAACTAGCGCAAATGTTTTTGAAAGTTGTGTGGATTTATTGTATTGAAAACAATGAAGTTCTAGTATAGAGAAGAAAAAAACTTGGTCACGTGAGATACTTGAAAATTTTTCAGAATGCCATCAGAGTCCTGTTTGTCAGACTTGCAGTTTTTCTATAATAAAGGCAGTGAACATATGGGCTTAATTGTTTTTTGCTTCGGCATTATGTTCGGTTGAACCTTACGCTGCAAGTGACTGCTTGCACTACTGTGTGTGTGTGTGTGTGTGTGTGTGTGTGTGTGCGCGTGCGTGTGTGTGTGTGTGTGTGTGTGTGTGTGTGTGTGTGTGCCGCGTCCTACTTTGTCGTTTTTAGCCCGGTCTACCTACACTTATATACACTGGTCTTATGCAGTTCATTCAAGAGACCATGGGCGGCACCTTATTTTATCAGCTGCATGCATGCAGGTATAAGTGCAGTTGGTGACACCAGTATCTTCTTCTTCCCTATCAGCCGCAGAGAAGGTTCATATATGCTTCTCTCTGAGAACAATTGAGGCTTGGGCCAGTTGGTGATGCATATTTGATGGAATGAAGTGCTATGAACGGCTCTCCTCAACACAAAAGACTAAGCGTCACCTCCTGTGTCTCTGCTTTTGTTGTCCCATTAGTTGCGCTTCATTTCATCAAGTATGCTTATTCATATAACTGCCATCGTTTCAAGGGGGTTTTAGTGTTACACTCCACTCGCATGGGTATAGCTGCATCCAACACCCATAATTTAGTGGTGTTCATATACACCTAATAAAGTAGGGTGTAACGTTCATTTACACCCTACAGTTTCAGGGTGTTTCTAAAACCTTTAGAGTTTAGGGTGTTCTTAGACACCCTGAAAGGGTGTTGCCCATGGGACACAACAAATACACCCTTATGGATGTAAAAATTTTTAAAGTTTGGTTGTCAAAATGACGGCCCGTTTTTACAGTGTAGATTTCCTTTTTAGTCCGGGTGCACAGAGACACTTCGAATAATGTTTATAATTAATTATTTTCCAAATACTGCTAGCCTTTCGGCTGTTACAGGGGTGGGACATACTAAGAATCACAAACATCAATACATTCAAATCATACAGCAATTTAAACAGCAACACTTGAACTTTGAAATGTTACATGACATACATTGGAAACACCGGCATGGAGGCTGAGGAAAAAAAGTGCAGTCGTAGTAAGCATACAAATAAATTGCAATAAATTAACATAATAGACCATGCTTACAGAAAAATATCTTTGAGCCGCCCTTACTCAAATTTTTCCAGTGAATCACGATGAACCAGTGGTAATGGCAAAGCATTCCACTACCGAATTTTTTTTGGAAAAAATGAATTCGCATATACATTGACACGCTGTTGTGACACTTCATATGTGTAATTGTTTACACTTTTTAGGTTTCTTCCGCGGCGTGGCGTTAAGTATTTTGTTGTGTTTATGTTTAATTTATATTTTGACAATAAAAACAAGAACCTCATCCTTGCCGATTGCCGTCGTTCAGCTAAAGTGGGCAGTTGAAGAGAGCGTAGCATTTTTGTTACTGACTAAGTCAAGGAGTACTTTGAAAGAATAAACCTGGCAGCTCGCCTTTGTACTCTTTCTAGCATATTAATGAGGCCTATTTCCGAGGGTTCCCACACAACGCTGGCATATTCCAATGTTGGCCAAATATACGTAAGATGTGCTGCTAGCCTAAAGGGAGTCGTAGCAAGTCTTAATTTTCTTCGCAAGTGCCATAGTTTTCTCTCCGCCACAGCACAAATGTTTTCCAAATGGGTCCTCCAATTTAGATTACTGGATATTGTTACACCTAAATATTTTATGTCATTGACGGTAGACAGGCGGGTAGAACATAGTGTAATTGGAATAGAACACACGCTTACTTTTGTTTGTGAAGCGCTAAGCAACTGTTTTAGTTTCATTTATTTACATTTTAGATTCAGTGCACCAATTACTGATAGCATCAAGAATATCATTAAACGTTTTTTGGTCAGCTTCACTGTGTATTTCTTTATAAATTAGGCAGTCGTCTGCAAAAAGTCGCACTGTAGTACTTCTATCTATGCTGCATGAAATGTCATTTATGTAAGTTAAGAATAATATTGGTCCTAAAACTGACCCTTGCGGTAACCCTGAGGTAACGCTTAACAATTCGGGTTTGAAGCCGTTTATTTCTACATATTGTGTTCTGCCTGTCAGGTACGCACTTATCCACTGTATAATGTCATAATTTATGCCTAGTTGTGCTAACTTATCTATTAACTCCCTGTGAGGAACCTTGTCAAAGGCTTTGGAGAAGACGAGACATATTGCGTCAATCGGAACGTTATTATTTAAGGCACGCGTGAAGTCATTGACTGTTTCTATTAATTGGGTTACAGTGGATAAATTCTGCCGAAAACTATGCTGATTAGAGAAAAATGTTTTTGTGCCCTCAAGATACGTATACATAGCTTTGGATATAATATGCTCTAAAAGCTTGCAGCATACACAGGTGAGGGAAATTGGATGGTAATTTTCCACCTTTTGTTGGTCTCCACCCTTATGCGTTAGCACGACCTTCGCCACAAGCTAGTCGTCTGGGACACGCTTTTGCTTTATTGAGGCATTATGTATTATGTATAAATAGTGCGCAACCCATTCCGCATACCGTCGCAGTAAATCATCTGGTATGCCATCTGGTCCGATCGACTTTTTCACGTTCATGTTCAGTAATAATGATACGATGCCTTCATAAGTGTTCTGAACGTCAGGCATAACTGACAACTGAAAAGGAAGTGGCGTGGATGCATCACCATTATCAGGACAAGCAGTAAACACTGACTGGAAAAATCTGTTGTGTAGGTAAGCGATGGAAGAGCAGTCTGTCACCAATTCATCTTCGACAACAAGAGAATGCACGCGTCTTGAGTGGTCTTCCTTCTTAGACAAGTGACGCTGAAAATGATGGGGGCAAGATTTCATAAATGTCGGCAATATTTCTTCGTAATACTTTGTTTTTGATTCTTTCAGTTCAGCACGCAGAAGCCTTGATAAATTGCATATCTTGGATTGATCTTTGTTTACTTTTTGCCTCTGGCGGTAAATGGCGCGCTTCAAATGTATTATCTTCCTATTCAACCAAGGATTCTGTTTATTTTGTTTCTTTTTTTGAAAGGGCACAAATTTGTTGATACATAGCGTGACAATTTCTTTAAACCTTATCCACATCTAATTGTCGTCACTTTCCTCACTGAACGCATCCAAAGAAAACGACAAGTAATCAATTATGCTTGCATCATCGACCTTGTTGAAGTTGCGCACATGCCTGAAGCTTTCTTTTCTGCATGGCAAGGCACCATCAATGGTTATCTCAACTGAAACAAGTTTGTGGTCCGACAATCCATGTTCAATTGCAACGTTGAATGTGTCGATTTGCCCGTCAATGAAAACTAGATCTAGTATGGAATGCGGATACCCTGTTCCACGTGTACTGTCAGTGACGACCTGCGTGAGGTCATGGCTGAATGCCATGTCTAAAAGCCGTTGGCAGTCTATTGCTTCCTTCGATTTAGTTAATAATGTGGTCCAATTAATTCCAGGAAGATTGAAATCTCCCGCAATAACCATTCTACGATTTCGGGTAGCAATACCATCAAGGTATTGCTGCAAATTTTCTAGGTATGAACTAGGGGCGCCTGGAGGCCTGTAAACGGCACCCAAAAGAAGGGAAGTTTTGGGTAATTTTATTTCTACCTATACACTTTTATGGTGGGGTATTCTTTCCATAACAATTGCTTCAACATCTTCTGCAAGTAGGATCGCCACACCACCACCTCGTGTATCGCGGTCTTTCATAAATATTTTGTAGCCAGGTGGTACAATTTCGCTATTCGCAATTTTCGGCCGCAGCCACGTTTCTGTGACGGTGATTACGTGTGGGTTATAGCTTGCTAATATATGTTCTAGGTCACTAACTCTATTGATAAGGCTCCGAGCATTTGGATTAATTAAGCGAAAGCTGCATGCCCTTGACTGCGAATGGCATCAGTCATCGTCGTCAGAGTGATGTTGTTTTTTCTTTGTATGCTTAAGCTTAACTCAGCAGTTTTTGTCGTAGTCCCAGGAATACACGTCTTTGTCTATGACCAACTTATCGTAATTCAAACGCATGCGTTTTCCTGCATCTCTTTCTTTTTTTCTGATTCCCATAATAGCTTACGCTCGCCTAGAGTTTCCTTGCAAAAGTCGTCCCCAACTGATATACTGCTGCCTTTTCGCTTTTTGCAATTTTTGTAAACTGTCAACTTCTCTCGGGAGTCGTAAAACTTCATAATGACCGGACGCGGCGAATGGCCCCCTTTTCGGCCTATTCTGTGGATCCGTTCAACTGTTTTTAGTTCGACGCCAAGCGTGCGAACAAAAAGGTTCTGCAGTACCACTTGTTCCAGGTCTTCTGCGGTTTCTCCCTCGCCCTCTTCAACTCCAAAGACCAAAAGATTATTCTGTCGACTCCTATCCTCTAAGCTTATTAGCCTTTCTTCTTGTCTTGATAGTGTCACGGTAAGGTTCATGATGGTTTTCGTTAGCTGGCCTATTTTTTTATCCTGATCTTTGATTGTTTCAATGGCGTCTTCTATTTTAGTCATTCTTTCTTTTAGAGCGCTGAGATCTGCCTTAATTTACTCCTGACCTTCAGACAGTTCCTTTAGGAGGACTTTCGCATCAATACCTGGGTTGGGTTCAACATCGCCAGATAATAGCAGGCACAAAGAGGAAAATCCAGAGAACAGTACACTTGGGCACGGCACCAAACAACAAATTTGTTGTCAGTTTTGTAACAGTATTCTGGGTAGAAACTGACTTGTTCAAGCAACAGAAGCGGCATATCAGGCGACATTGCTTTCGCAGTGCTGCCGTGCCCACTGAACGCTGCTGGCAGAGGGTCCAACTTTATAGGTCCCGCAAACAACCGCTCTATGCGCGTTCCAGGGTGCCTGCGCTCGAGGGTAGCGTCGACGATGTGTCTGTGGTCGATAACAGTGGTGTCAGCAGCTGGTACGGCCACGCATGCGCTGTATGCCCCAGCTTGTAGTGATGCGCAGACGAAGAAAACCTGTTCGAGCAACAGAAGTGGCATATTAGGCGACATTGCTTTGGCAGTGCTGCCGTGCCCACTGAACGCTGCTGGCAGGGGGTCCAACTTTAGAGGTCCCACGAAGAACCGCTCTATGCGCGTTCCAGGGTGCCTGCACTCGAGGGTAATGACGGCCCGTTTTTACAGCGTAGATTTCCTTTTTGCGTCCGGGTACACAGAGACACTTCGAAAAATGTTTATATGTTTCAGGATTCAAGAAATGTCATAATGTGCGGCACATGGGTTCGCTTTGAAGCGAGAAGTAGAAGCGCCTAAAAAGAATGACGATGGTGGCGCAGCCCAGGGGAGGTGTTCAAACCTTTCGCAAAATTCCACCCCTCCCCCTGCCACTTACCCAGCCTATTTTTTCGTCGCTTTGCACTGAAATGATTTAGAAGCTAAGCGCTGCTACTATCACAATATCATTCCGCGGTGCTTTTACAACGAATAATGTCTGCATGCGTAAAAACATGTCGATGTGTTTCTCAAGGCTTTGGCACTCTAAGATTTTGGGCAGGAATCTCGGCCACGAGTGCTTTAACCTGACTCGGCAAAGGAAGTAATGCTTAAGTGGTGATTGATTGATTGATTTGTGGGGCTTAACGTCCCAAAACCACTATTTGATTATGAGAGACGCCGTAGTGGAGGTCTCCGGAAGTTTTGACCACCTGGGGTTCTTTAACGTGCACCCAAATCTGAGTACACGGGCCTACAACATTTCCGCCTCCATCGGAAATGCCCCCGCAGGGGCGCCTGTTAAAGCAGGCGTTTGGTGTGTAGCGACACCACGGACCCGAGCTAACGGGGGAGTTTCTACTCCCTCCCACGCCTAGCCGTGCGTGGCTTTGCCGTGTCCGGGGAAAAGGGGATCCTGGGGGTTGAGCCGACGCTGGGTGATTGGACCGTTAAGGCCCCCCGGCAGAGGCAACACACCCCTTTGGCCCCGGCTTCACGTAGACGGCACCCCTGGGCTGACCCACCCAGGGGAAATCGGCAGTCGCCTTTTCCTATCTCTCTCTTCCTACATCTTCGTCTTTATCTCTTACTGTTTATCTGTCCTGTCTTCTACTCTCTTCCGTTTACTTCCAAACTTCCTGGCGGCTAGGGTTAACCCTGTGCAAATAGCCTACCTTGGTCTAGGCGCATTGGGTTATAGTGGCGTTGTACGGCTGGCGTCTGCAGGTTTCAGCATCTGTAAACCTGCAGCGTCCCCTCGTTGGGCTCCGTGGTGGGTGGCCGCCAACGCTACCGAACAACATACAATTAGCATGCACAAAGCATTCCCTTTACTAAGTGATCGTGCCTCCTCAAAGCGGGTACGCACCGAAGATATCAACTTTTTCATGCGGCCAAGACAAACCTTTCCTCGATTCCATGTTATACACTGTGAAAAAACTAACAAGCAAGCCAGAACAGTATCCCCCTTCGTAGTGGCTAGGTCCTTAACCGAAACTCTCGGTGCCGGGTACAAGGTTACCAAAATGGCCAGTGGAGATCTACTCCTTGAAATACATGAACAAAACCAATTCGATAAACTGAACACCCTCACAACGTTTGGAGACACACCCATCAGTATTACGCCACACAGGTCCATGAACTCATCTCGCGGGGTCGTATCAGACGTAGATTTGCTTGAGCTGACGGAAGCTGAACTTCTGGAAGGATGGAAGAGCCAGAACGTGACAAACGTACAGCGTATTAAGATCAGAAGAGATCAAAAGGAAATCCCAACCAAACACTTAGTACTGACCTTTGCTTCGAGCGATTTGCCGGAAACTATTCAGACTGGGTACACAAAGACATCCGTGAGACCATATATTCCCAACCCCCGCCGTTGCTTCCAATGCCAGAAATATGGCCATGGCTCCAAAACGTGTCGTGGTCGCCAGACTTGTGCACAATGTGGAGTTCTAGGCCACGTGTCTGAGAACTGCAAACAACCACCACACTGTGTAAACTGCGAAGGAAACCATGCCGCATATTCACGCTCCTGCACATACTGGAAAAAAGAAAAAGAAATAATTACGTTGAAGGTGAAGGAAAACATTACATTTAAGGAAGCACGGCGAAGAGTCGCTCCATTCTATGGAGCTACATACGCTGATGCGGCGCGTCAGGGGGCACCGCCGCACCAGCCCTTGCCACTCCCTCGGCCCGCGCATACCGAGCCGGTGGTTGTGGCACCTGCCCCCAAGGCGGCTGTAGCCCAGGCTACACCGCCTACTCCCAAACAGAGACCGGAGACTCCAGAGTCCTCCAGTCTCAAGGCCTCACCTCCGCAGGTGAGGCCCGAAATTCGAACTAGCAGCCCGCACGTGCGGGCATCCAGTGCCTCCGAGGAGGCAATGGATACGTCGGCACCCTTGGTGCCGAAAGAGCGGCGTGGCTCCTTGGAGCGCGCCAAGAAAACAAAAAAGCCGATAACAGGGCCTGGTGACGGCCCTCTTAAGTGAAGTCAAACTCTGTCTAAACAGCCACTCGCTTTTCGTACACACAGCACTATTTTACATTCACCATGAACACTCAAATTATACAATGGAACGTCAGGGGCCTTTTCAGAAACCTTGACGACATCCAAGAACTCTTACACGAATACTCACCAAAAGTGCTGTGTGTACAAGAAACACACCTTAATTCAAAGCACACAAGTTTTCTCCGTAAATACGTTATATTCCGAAAGGACCGTGTTGATGCTATGACATCATCCGGAGGTGTTGCCATCATTGTGAATCAAGGAATTGCATGCACACACTTACAACTCCAAACATCCCTTGAGGCAGTGGCTGTTCGAGCAGTTCTTTTTGATAAACTGATCACAATCTGCACTATCTACATTCCTCCTAGCTATCAGCTGCAAAAACGTGATTTACACTCTTTAATTGATGAACTTCCGGAGCCCTATGTTCTCCTTGGAGACTTTAATGCGCATAGCAGGCTATGGGGTGACTCTCGGTATGACGCGCGAGGTCGATTGATAGAAGAGTTCCTTCTCTCCTCAAGCGCGTGTCTTCTAAATCGAAAAGACTCAACGTATTATAATCTCGCCAATAACACCTACTCCTCCATAGACCTAAGCATAGTATCCCCATCTCTTGTGCCCCTACTCCAGTGGAAAGTCATCAGTAATCTGTACGGAAGTGACCACTTCCCCATAGTTTTGAGCACAAATACAGTAACTGAGTGTCCATCACGTGTTCCCAAGTGGCTCATAAACAGAGCCGACTGGGAACACTTTTATACCATCGCTCGTCTAGGTTGGAATGACATAAGTACTTTGAACATTGATGTTGCTGTCAACTACTTCACAGCATTTTTGATTGATGCTGCAACAAAATGCATCCCACAAACAAATGGACACCCTGCAAAACGGCGTGTGCCATGGTGGAACTCTGAATGCCGAAACGCGCGCAAACAGCAAAACAGAGCTTGGAGGCTGCTTCGGAACTCACCGACAGCCGAAAATCTTGACACCTTCAAGAAAATAAAGTCTCAAGGCAGGCGAACGCGTCGGCAGGCAAGAAGAGAAAGTTGGCAGAAGTTTTTGTCAGGGATCAATTCATACACACAGGAAGCTAAAGTCTGGAACATGGTCGGTAGGATAGCAGGAAAACAAGTACACACACTTCCACTCGTAAACACTCAGGGTGACACCTTGGAAGATCAGGCAAACTTCCTCGGTGCACACTTCGAACAGGTGTCCAGCTCATCCCACTATACTGACACTTTCCAAAAATACAGAACAAGAATAGAAAAGCAGAAACTCGAACACAAATGCACTGGATACGAGGCATATAATCAAGCGTTCAGTCTAGCTGAGCTCCGAACATCCCTAAACTCCTGCAGTACTTCTGCCCCAGGTTCTGACCGTGTCGTTTATGAAATGTTAAAAAACCTGCCGATCGAAACGCGAAAAACCTTACTTTGTTTGTACAATGCTATCTGGTTTTCTGGCACTATCCCTAACTCCTGGAAAGAGGCTATTATAATTCCCGTTTTGAAAGAGGGCAAGGACCCTTCCTTACCTTCCAGTTATAGGCCTATTGCACTCACAAGCTGCTTGTGCAAAATCTTTGAAAAAATGATAAACTGCAGACTTGTACACTTTCTTGAAATAAACAATTTGCTCGATCCATTTCAGTGCGGGTTTCGAGAAAGTAGATCCACCACAGACCACCTTGTTCGTATCGAGGCACAGATCAGGGACGCCTTCGTCCATAAACAATATTTTCTCTCTGTATTCCTCGATATCGAAAAGGCTTATGATACAACATGGCGTTTCGGAATTCTAAGAGACCTGTCCCACCTTGGCGTGCGCGGAAGAATGTTTCACATAATCGAAAGTTACCTGTCAAACCGGACATTCCGTGTCCGAGTGGGCACGGTTCTTTCCCAAACATTCGTCCAGGAAACAGGCGTGCCACAAGGTGGTGTACTTAGCTGCACACTTTTTCTCATCAAGATGAATTCCTTGCACTTGTCCATCCCTCGCAATATGTTCTATTGTACATATGTCGACGACGTTCAGCTTGGCTTCAAGTCATGCAACTTGGCCATGTGTGAGCGGCAGGTTCAGCTTGGTTTAAATAAGGTCTCCAAATGGGCAGATGAAAACGGATTTCGACTTAACCCACAAAAAAGCACATGTGTCTTGTTCTCTCGAAAGAGAGGCATGCACTCGGAACCCGACATTCGACTGAACGGGCAACAACTGTCCGTCAAAGCCGAGCATAAATTCTTAGGCTTAATCTTGGACAACAAGTTGACCTTCGTACCCCACATAAAGTATTTAAAAACAAAATGTTTAAAAGCCATGAATGTTATAAAAGTGTTGTCACGTACTACGTGGGGTAGTGACAGGAAATGCCTCATGAACCTGTATAGAAGCCTTATTCGCACCCGCTTAGATTATGGGGCCATTGTTTATCAGTCAGCGACTCAAAGTGCTTTGAAGATGCTGGATCCCGTGCACCATTCGGGCATCCACCTTTCTACGGGTGCTTTTCGCACCAGCCCCGTAGAAAGCCTTTACGTTGAGTCGAATGAGTGGTCCCTTCATCTGCAAAGAACCTACATGTCCTTTATATATTTCCTTAAGGTGAAAGCAGACAAGAGGCACCCCTCATACTCTACTATTAATGACTTATCGAGCTCCATTCTTTTTCAAAACAGGCCTTCAATGAGGCAGCCCTTCTCAGTTCGCCTGAAGGGTCTAGCTGAAGAAACTGCAGTATCACTTGAACACAGTTTAATGGCTCCTGTTGCATACCCGCCACCGTGGCAGTGGCAGACTATAGATTGCGATGTGTCTTTTTTAGAAGTTACAAAACATGCGCCTATTGCCCATATTCGAACATACTTCTTGGAACTTCAATACAAATACACACGTCCTGAGTTTTTCACAGATGCCTCTAAGTCTAACTCTTCTGTGTCCTACGCTGCTGTTGGCCCTTCCTTTTCGGATGCTGGCCCTCTACATCCAGGCACAAGTATTTTCACAGCGGAAGCTTACGCGATACTTGTGGCAGCTAAACACATCAAACAATCACAAATACAAAAAGCAGTAATTTATACAGACTCCCTCAGTGTGGTAACGGCTCTGCACAGTCTTAAAAGACAAAAAAACCCTGTCCTCGTTTCACTTTACTCCATTTTATGCACCCTCTACACACTCAACAGACATGTTGTTGTGTGCTGGGTGCCAGGGCACCGTGAGATTCAAGGCAACGTGATGGCGGATCAGCTTGCTGCATCCGCCCACGAAAGCACCGCCGTTACACCGACATCAATCCCGGTCCTTGATCTTAAGCCGTCTCTCAAACGAAAACTCAGGGACTACTGGCAGAGCAAGTGGGATACACAAACACAAAACAAACTACACGTTATCAAGCCACACCTTGGCCATTGGCCACCAGTATCAAAATCGCGTCCAACAGAGGTAACACTAACAAGACTCAGGATAGGACACACATACACGACACACACACACCTTTTGTCTGGTGGCAATCCACCATTGTGTGACAGATGTGGGGAATACTTAACCGTCCTTCACATGTTAATTCAGTGTAAACACTTAGAAACTCTTAGAAAACAACATTTTCCAATACTCTACCGACAACATATACCTTTACACCCTGCAATGTTTGTCGGTAGGGAACCACTTTTTAGTCATAATTCATTGTTAGCGTTTTTAAAAGAAATTCACAGCTTTCATGTCATATACCCGGGCATACCGTAGCAGGACCTCTCCAGAGAGGTTTTTGCTGCGGTGGCTACACAAAAAAGCACATGCCTCACGGCCCTTGGACGCAAGGGTTTGAACGAGTGAGGCACTTGTGCTATCGCCATACATATCCACCATCGTCTTTTATTATCACCAACTTTTGTCATCTGTTCACATCACACACACCTTTCACGGCATGGTCATGATTTTATTACCTGTATGTTTTTACCCGCCTTACTGCGAGGAATTTTATGGCCCTTATACAGCCGCTTATCACAATCATTGTCCATATTTTTTAGTAAGATGAACTGGCGCTCTTTGGCCGTGAATCGGCCCTTGCGCCATAAAACATCAAACATCATCATCATCCATCGGAAATGCAGCCGCCACAGCCGGGATTTGATCCCGCAACCTGCGGGTCAGTTGCCTAAGTGGTGGTCATACTTGTAGCTGCTAGTACAGATCTTGCCGGAGTCAATCACTGTGATCATTTTATATGGCAGGGGTTTTTTGAGAGGAAAGAACCAGACACAGTTACAAGGTCTGATAGGCCACGATAAAGCATATTAAAGAGTGACTATTTGTACGTGTGCTCAGATATACTCAGGCCAGAGAATAATATTTCTACTGAACCTTCGAACGTTCTGCTAACATCTAAACGCACGCACGCACACACACACACACACACATACGCGCGACAGAATATTTGGTTCAAACACCTAACTTGGCTTGCTTGCGAGTATGCAATATACCTATACATATCTTTACTGTGCTCTGATGGCTAAAGGCACTCCAAAGTGTTGTCTTGTGACGAAGATGCAACATAGGCAAACGCGCAGGCCAATCACAGCCTTAAAAAGACCTACTGAAATACTCATCAGGTAACTTAGGTTGATAAATAAAAAGATGGTGGTCGTAAACCAAAAGCAGCGTAATTATAAATGCAGCGTGGGAAGCTGTAGTGACCAAAAGTTGTATTGTTGAGACGTGTGGCAAAGAGCGCAAGAGTAAAGAACACAAAGATGAAAAAGTATGCCACCAATTCTATAGAGGATGCCACACCTATCTTTAGCCAGAGTTTAAAGATATGCCGACATACCCATTTACGACACAGCTAAATGCAAGTTGGTAATCAATGTCTGGAGTTAGGGTAATAATGTGTTCTGAAATACTATTTATTGTTATCTGTTTAATTAACTAATTTTTGAAGAAACAGAAATTATGAAAAGTTTCAAAGCAAAAGTTGTAGATTGTTTTGCAAAATGTCTGATTAGGTGGTTTGGAACATTATATCGGTAAATTATTAGTGTTTTTATGCTAACTACAAACGCCCATGAAATACAAAAAATACCACGTGCCAAACCCGCTCGCGTGCCAGTGCGCACGATTATTCTAGTGCTCCCTGAAGGCTTGTTCTCACCGAAGGCGGTGCGGCCAAAGTGACGAAGCGGCAACGCGGAAAGCGAGCGAAGCCTCCTCTCTCAGGCGGCGAAAGCGGGAGAAAAACCAGGCGGCATGAGAAATCGCACTAGAAGCAATTTTGGGCCTCCTGCTGAGGATCGCGGCTTTGCCGCAGTCAATCAGAACGCCACGCAGCGGAGGCACAGTGGTGGCGCGGGTGTACGTTTGGAAGAAGCTCTGACACGTCATAGCGACACGTGCGCAAAGTCACTGGATGGCCGCCTCTTCTGCTGCGTGGCCAGACGAAGGAGGCATGCGGTCTGAACAGGTTCACGTCCTCGCCGCCTCGCCGCTTCGGAAATCACGCTTTGTCACGCCGCCTTCGGTGTGAATGAGGCTTAAAGTTCCGCGTACGAACGACCATAGATTTGCCCTATTGTGCTGTCTCGACAGGGACACAACGATGGTGGTGGCTTTGCGACGAACACGTTTTACTATCGGCCACAAAAAAAAACTAACCGTTGTCACTGCTTATCGCTGTCCTGAACCGGTGCGAGGGAAGCGTATCGTTCATACGCAGTACGTTAGAAAGAACTAAAAATCATGGCGTGCGTAGGCGCGTCAGTGGGTTTCTCACGTGGTTTTATTTTATTCCAATAGCAAATATATAGACACTCTCGACTGGATTTAGCCGCCGGCGTCGACGTCGGCGTAACTCACCGTAAATGTATACCTATATCGACGGTTTCGCAAGAGCTTGCTAGTGTCTAGCAACATTGCGCGTTCACCGAAAAACCACCCCTGTAAACTTCCGGTTTCACTTGTTTTTGCGTGATTTGAGCGTTTGTTGCCAGCCGCGGCTGCTTGTGTTTCGAAGTTTTATGCGGATAAAATTACTCCTGTAGAGCACTGGCAACTCGAGTACAGCTGTGTCAAGCAAGGATTCAGTCTACATTCCTAAATTAATTTTAAATCCTAGTTAAACAGTTCTGTTTTTCGACTGAATACGATAGGAAGAGCGGCTACATTGTTGCGAGCACGCGAGAAAACTGGATTCCCACTGAGAGCGCGTAGGTTTGTTCTGCACTTCATCAAAGGCAATGAATAGCTCAGCGCAGGCTGATGGCACAGAGGCGATACTCAGACATTAGACTAGTCGAAAGCACCTGGTTACTGGAAACACATCATAGAGTCACTGTCGTGTTCTACCCTTGGCACTTAAGTGACGTACTGAAGCCTGAAATGGACAGCAGAACGTGAAAGCTAACGCAGAAAATCCATCGCAAAGGTGTTTATTTTATAGTTTGAGTGATATGAATAATGTGCACTGTTCGAAACAACGCGGGACGCAAAGTACCTGTGCTTAACATGAATCGCCGCATAGTGTACATCGTGTTGTGCACGTTTCGTCGTCGCTGCATTTGAATTTTTGAAAGCAACACTGGTGAGTAGGCTCTCATCTGTGGGAGCAAATGACTCATCGCCTGTCTTTCTACCGAAAATGATCATCGCCGCATTCTCGCTTATGTATCTTTTCGGTGTGTAGATGGACTGTAAATTGAGGTAGGTTTACCTTGAAAGTTTTATCCATAAATGGCTTACTCGTGAGTAAACCATAATAGTTCGCGTGACCCTGCAGCCGTAGTTAACATCATCACATCAGTACATTTCATAATTCCTCGGTCACATGAACATTTTGAATTGCGAGCGATTTCAATCACTGCTGATCTCTTTAAAAAGTGCGCGGTGGGACACTGGCGCAAAATAAGCGTTTTATTGTGAGGTTGTAAGCTTATGAGAAAACACAAACATGTTAAGGGTACAACAGGAGGAAGGTTTCCAGTTCTAGTCGAAAAGCTGAATGAACAACTACACAAGGAATTGACCAACTCTAATTTTGCATGTCGACAATCTGGGTGCGCTTTGAAGACGCGGACAGGGAAAAGGAAGTGTGCGCTGTCAATTCCAAGTCTAGATCTTCAAAGTACATCCCCATCATTGCCATGAAGAACCAACTGGCCCAATTAGGTTCGCTGACAAACTTCTCCTGCAGTTTATGCATTTTCTGCTTGCGCGATCACTATCTGAGGTAACACGGAGCAGGAGGCCGCACTCGTCGGAACGCCATGACAGATACTTTGTGTGGCGCCCATCGGGAACGCGAGCAGTGAAACCCTTCATGTAGCCGCTAGACCTTGCTGCAAGCGCATGCTGCAAGCGCATTCTAAGGAATGCACCAGAAATAACAGAGCATCAAACTGAAGCACACCACAGAAACACTGTTGGAACCATTGAAAAAGCATCGCCGGAAGTGCCGCACCGGAAGTCTGCTGGGGTAGGCCGCTCATCGCGAGCCAGTTTGTTTACAAGAACCGAAATATATTATATATTTATGAAAATGCAAGAAAGAAAGAAATCGAGGAAAGTACTCGGACGCACAGATTCGAAGTTGGAACCTCTGCGTCGTCAGTGCGAGGGGTTAACCACACAGCTTCCAAGGAGCACGTCCTAGAACGTGCAAACTAGAGGCTATTTTTTTTATTTCGGTGGCATTTGTAGTTGGCAGAAAAGTACTAATAATTAACAGATATACTGTTCAAAACTGTCTAATTGGACGTTTTTCAAAGCGATGTACAGTTTTCTCGTTATTTTTTAATAATCTTCGTTCTTTCAAAAGGTAGGTATTTAAAGAGTTTTAAATAAACAATACTTTAGAATACAAAAAATAGTATGACTAACTCTAGGCAACGGTCAGCAACATGCATTTGGTCAAGTCGTAATTGCGTGTGTCGGCATATTTTTAAAGTTTGGCTAAAGAGAACTGAGGCACCCTGTATATTGATTAGCTTCACATGTTCGTTTACTTACATAGACCTGACTAGAAGGGCACACCGAGCAATTCATGCAACTAGAGACATGACGCACGAAAAAAAATTCACACAATGAAGAGCGTGTGTGGGCATGTTATTGATTGATTGATATGTGGTGTTTAACGTCCCAAAACTACCATATGGGTATGAGAGACGCCGTAGTGGAGGGCTCCGGAAATTTCGACCACCTGGGGTTCTTTAACGTGCACCCAAATCTGAGCACACGGGTGGGTGGGCATGTTATCATGTAAAATTAGGAGCAATATACACATTAACTGTAATTTTCTGAAAGGAATAAAAGAAACTCTGCGCAATAAATGTCTCACGCAGCAAACAGACATCTTACACTCCAAAACACTGTTGATTATCGTTTTCAAATGACAGGAACACTATTCTGCGAAACAAATGTCATATTATATGCTTTTTTATACTGCACAAAGTTTGCGAGAATGGCTGGCTGCCAATTTGGGTTGTTGCATTACCGTTCACACCTTTCGTGTCCACGAACCACGTCTGCAAGTGATAGATGCCACTGAAAAGCAAGGAGCGGGCAATGAGACAACTTAATCATTCTGTCATGTTTTCAAAGTGATTTTCAGCAATATTTCTCTTATGATTGAACTTGCTTTCTTACAGCTGGACGAAAAGTATCCCGCGTACAGCTTTTACCAAAACCTTTTCTTTTTACTACCAGCGAGGGTGGTGCAGTAGTTAAAGTGCTCAATTGCGAATCTGCAGGTTGCGGGAACGAATCCCTGTCATTTTTTGATGTAGGAGCCAATTCTTGAGGTCCGTGCACTTTTATTTAGGTGCATGTTAAGGAACATCTTAAAAATTCATACTGAAAAAACAAAGAGAAGGAGTGGAGCAATGACAACAGATGGCATCAAAAATACATGACGTTTCAATTAAAACACCGTTGAGGAAATTGCTCACCAGGATTGAAAATTAGGCCACGACTTTCAATCGAAAAGCCATCAATGAACTCGATATGGAAACAACAAAAATATTGTTTACGAAATACTTCCTCAATGGTATTTCAATAGAAATGAGCCGATGACATTTTTACTTCAAAGTACTTAACAGAAATACTGTCGAAAAGCAAGTCAATGAGTATTGCAGAACCACTGATGATCAATAGAGTCAATCGTTCGATCATAGTCCGACAATGGAAAATTAAGTCTTTTTTATAAGGAACCAAAGTGGTAAACTTTCCGGAGCGCTCCAATACGGCGTATCGTTATCATAGGGTGGTTTTTGGATTGAAACCCTATGTTTTTACTGTCACTCAGAAAATCTTATTCCATGAAAAACTTCCATTAACTTTCTTCCTTGGTGTTTAGCAGGCGACTATGGTTGGTACTAAACACACATTTAGCTTAAGCTATCTACGTTCCCGGCAAAAACTGAAACAATGTCTTCCGAGCGGACTTATATTTCATAATGTATTTTTAAAGAACGATGCCAAGCAATCTTTAATTTGTTGTTGTAGCTCTTAGGTACAACTTTAGGCATCTCAGCGATGAAAAAGAGCGGTCTGCTTCAGCTGTGCTCACCAGAAGAGTTGCAAGAATTTTTAAAATATGCTGCACGTTTGAGAAGAATACATCTGGGCAATTGGCAACCGCTTGTATCGCAGACATGCTCAGCGTTTCTCGCTTCCCTCGCTTCCATTTCGCAGCCCATACTGCTAACTGTCCTTGCGATGCCGAAGTTGAGATAATGTTCGAGTACACACCAGCAAGCTTCTCGGCAGCGTGAAGAGTGACAGATTCGGGAATATTCTGTGGCAGAAGGGAAGAAAGCATCCTCAGGGTGTACCGATGCCTTTTAAAGCGCTCATTGAACTGGTGTATTGAATAGTACAGAAAAGGCCAGCAATACTGAAAGACTAAAGTGCCCTTTAACGCTAGCCAATGGCACGTTATTTTGATGAAGCTGCCTACCTGTGACAAGCAAAATCAAATTTTCGCCAGTTGTGAAGGTGCACTGGGAGTAGCGTCGCCTTTCGGGAAATAATCATCAAGCGTTACACCATAAGGCGTTTCGGCGCGACCATTGAGTCTCATAGACAGTGGTAATCGACCCAGGACATGAACTACCCAGCATTACGTGTAGGCAGCATATTTCAAGGGGGTGATTTCGCATTTTAAGAAACAATAACGCGTTCAGCAAAGTTCGGGCAGTTACCCTGACTGCGAGAAACGAGAACTTTAGCGACGGTACATGTCGTCCGATAAAGTTTCGCCTTAAACACTAGCGCTCGTTTTTCGACTGGTGGGAAAATTTGCGTTTATACATTTTCTCCACATCTCTTCAGGTGCCGATAAGGTCACGTTCACCCAGTATCTTACTGGGCACGCGAGACGTCTCACGTCTGTGATTGCGCCCACATGGGAGGCTGGTAGTTTCTGTAGCGTTGTGATGAAATACCACAAACATTAATGAACGCGAAGGAGTTGGTGGCAGCAGTGAAATTCCAGCGACTCGCATCAGAATTCCCGAAATATACAATCAACAGACAGGAATGGTGCACAGTATATCGCGTTGCATGGGCTGCCAGTTCTCGTCTAAGCTCACGTGTTCTGAGAAAAGGATTATGGTGCACTATGCTCTGAACAACTCCGTAGTTCATTCCTTCATCACTTGTGAACCGATCACTTAAGATCTTGTGTGTTCGAGGCTGCTCCAGTTCACGCTGCTGTAACGGTTAGAAACAAGAATGCGCGTATGATGCACGGTGAAATAATCTGTACAGTTGTGAATCTGTTGACGTAGAGGGAAATGTCCGTTGCACGCTTGCGAACACCGGAAGACACCTTGCCGCAATGCTATCATTTCATGGAGCTGAGTGATGAAAGCTAAGAAAAAAAAGCGAGAACATTCCGCGTTTTATTGCGCGTATTTAAGCGTTCTGGCACATAAACGCAATGAGCGAGCCAGTTTTATGTAAGTAGGTATAGTACACTCGCACATGAACTTTCGATAGATATCAAGTGAGCATTTCTCATCAATGATTACCATGCTGCCCTCGCGAATCGCATGACAAAACCTCTACGATTGGAGTGCTTGATTGCTATCAAAAGACATTTCAACTGATAATCTGCCCGAAAAAATAACGCGCGCAATCCGTGTTGCAAACGTGCAGCAAATCTTAAAAAAATTAAGTATTGTGACCTGGTCTCTCTGCTCCGACGTGGGAGCGGCCCTCAACATGCTCAAGCACGTTCCGAAGGACCAAATAAAGACAATATAACCAGCCATTCATCCATCGCAAGCATGCTTGGATTGGCGCAGTGAAGTGAAAATTGTTGACTAAAAGCTACCACTGTGTAAGACCTGCTTGACTTGAGATTAACATAAAAATAATTCTCATAGCCATGCAGTTACGACAACGACAGTAAGAAATTCGCTCGGCAATGTGAGCAAAACTAAACTCTAGTTATGATTGTACAAAAACATGCTGCGTATACCTCTCATTCCTTGTTGTAAGCGGAAGCGTCCTTGACCGGTGAAACGCACTTTGCCCCGACGAGGACTACGCCATCTACGCTGTCACAGAACGAGCGCTAAAAATGGGCGCGCCGCCAAATTCTTGCGATAACGGGCGGGAGGAAGGCCGCGAGGTCAAAAGAAAAAAAAAGAAAACAAACATCTAAGGCTCCCTGGGCGCGCGCTCTCCCCGCGGAAGCGTGGCTTCGCCGACGAACCTCCTCACCCCACAACGGCGGCCGAGCAAGCGCTGGAAAGTTCCAGAGGGAAATAGGCGTGGTCATGCCGAGCTGAGTCATCCGACGCGGAGGGCAGTCGAACTCTCTGGCACCTTCCCCCAGGGTGCACGTTAAAGAACCCCAGGTGGTCTAAATTTCCGGAGCCCTCCACTACGGCGTCTCTCATAATCATATGGTGGTTTTGGGACGTTAAACCCCACATATCAATCAATCACCTTCCCCCACCTCCGCTGCGCATCGCGCCGACAAAATGATGAGAACTTTCTGGAATGTCGCGCGGAAGGTATTTAACCGAGCAGCCGAGACGAGAGATCAGGAGGAGACGGAAGTTAGCGCCAGAGTGCGTAGGGATTCCGCCGTGTAGTCGGCGAAGGTTTTGTCCGTAGGGACGAAGCAGGAGATGAAGAGGATTTCCACCTGAGGGGTGAAGGCTCGAGCTACAGGCAAGAGAGTGTGTTTACCGCTATCGAGCGAAGACGCGTGGCGACAGCTGCGTGTGTGAATCCGACGTGTTCGGGCGAAGAAGTTTGAAGCTTGGAGAGTGGCCAATTGAAGACGCGAGGTTTCCTGGAAGAGAAACTTCGAGGGTGCGGAACGACAACAACGCTGGACTTCGAGTAAGTGATTCTCGGAAGAGTATCATCCAGACTTTTGTTCCAAGGACTTTGGACTGAATAGGTTTTTTATCTCTTTAGTCTTTAAGTGTCTTGGTTGTTAAATGCATGCGACTGCATTGTAGTGTGAATGGTTGTCTGTGTCCGTTGTTTTGAGTGTGGCTGATTGTACTGTGTAGTACGTTGGTTGATTGGTGACATATTGTACTCAACTAGTGTGGAGTGTGCATTCTTGTGTATTGTTTTCGATCTGCCATTATTGAGAATATAATTTTGTTTGTTTATCAACTCTCGGCTCTGACTTGTTCTTTGGGCAACAGCCGGCGTCCGCTGGCGCGCCAAAAAGGACCCCTTCTAAATTGTCCACGCTTTCGTGGTGCGGTTCGGGGGGCCGATACTTCGGCCCTTTGAATTAGCCCGGCGATCGCCTCCCTAAATAACGGGGACCTGTGTTACATACGCTTAACAGAGATTAGTGAATAACGATGTGTTCTCCTATCAGGTAAATCATCGCAACAATGCGTTTTCAAAGACTAGTACAATCGTCGAGAGGCCGTTGTTGTCTTGTCGGTTACAGTATTTTAGTACTGCCCCGCCGCATTGGCCTAGGAGCTGAGGTAATCGGCTGCTGAGCCACAGTTCACGGGATCAAATCCCGGCTGCAGTTTTGATGGAGGCGTAAATGCTGTAGGCTGGTGTACTCAGATTTTGGTGCACGTTATGGAGCCCGAGGTGATCAAAGTTTTCATAGCCCTCTACTACGGCGTCCCTCGTAATCATGTGGTGGTTTCGGGACGTTAAACCCCACATATCAATCAATCATTTTTCCAGGACTTTTACTTACTCTCTTCACAAACATACGGAAAGGGCGAAGGGGAATCTTGTGATTTGATATGGATGTACACCATCTGTTTACCTACCGATGATAGTGACGTCACAGAAGAAAGCTGATGCCTGTGTCCCCCCGTCGGGTCGGTGTGAATCCCCCTCCTCCCCCAGAATTCAAATTTCTGGCTACGCCTCTGAATGACGACTTATGTTCGGTACACATGTTGAAGCAGGCTGCTTCGATGAGGCAGGGTAATTAACAAGACGACGCGTTTGTAACAGAACTACAGTGTTTTCATCGTTTCCATGCGCACTTGCAAAAGCCAGTACGTAAGTGTTCGTAATATAAGTGAGCGCTTTGTTCTTGAAAGGTAGTTATTATAGCACCGGCTCGGCATTTTTGGGATTTTGAGTTTGTCATATTTGCTTGAGCACTACGCTTTAATGCTGAAAATTCTGATGTTGCGATATACGTCACTCTCAATCTTTGTCATGATATCTGATGCAGGATATTGTGTAGAAAAATTGTTTAACCAAGAAAGCATATTATGTCATGTGGCAATTCATCACTCGCAACCTGCTGCATGGTAACGAAAAGATGTGTTTATTAGAAATTTTGACTGCAATATGCTCGTTCCAATTATATCCTTGCATTCTTCCACCAGACTATCTATTTTTCATCTTTTTCTTCAGCTGTGCAAATAACCGCGTACATGCAGCCTACTATTCTGGCTGCGCTTTTCCCAGAGACTTATGGGACCTTGGCGGAATCACATGGCTCCACGGGCCAGCTCACTAGCAACGTGACAGCGTTCACACAAAAAGAAAAACCGATAAAAAACAACAACAAACCAAAGAAATAACGCCGCAGGTGAAAGGCGAGAAAATGGGAAGTTGGTGTAAAGGAAAACACATATATACTTGGCGGGCTCGAATGAGAGCACCTTTTCTTTGGTTCGAACTAGGATTCAGGCAATCGACGCCGAACATGGAGTTCACAGAACGAACCGCGATAAAGTGGAGCATAAGAGAGCAGTGACACCGCTTTGGGGACGGTGACTGGCCCCCCTTGCACCCCTCGACTCCACTACTGGGCATGGCACAGCGCTTTTGGGTAAGTGTAGACGGGGGTGTAAAAGAGAAAAGGTGGAAGAAGGAACAAAAAGGAGGATAGGGGTGGGACGTCCCTCTATCCTTAGAGCTACATACAAGTATTATTGTATGAAATTATATGCTTGCGTCGATCTGCTTGCTTCACGTGGAAGCAAAAAATTTCCCTAGATGTTGACAAATTTCTCTTTTCCCATAAATACAACTAAGATTTTTTAGATCTAGAAAAACTTCCCGAAAGTTCGCAGCACTTGTCAACACGCTTGTGGTGCTGCAATCGGTAGTCGGCAGTTGTTATCATTTTAAGGGCTGCGTGCGGTTTTGTCGAAGTGGTGGAATGCTCGCTTCTCACTTAAAATCCTTGGTTCAATCGCTGTTGTCGACGGCATATTTTTTTATTCTTAGTTTCGCTTGTACAGTTGTATTGGCTTGCCTTTTTTTTAATTTATCTTCAGTTGCTACATACTAATACAAAAAGTCACGTGACGTATGAAGTGAACAAGAAGAAATTTGACGTCGAGCTATAGTGTACTAGAATGTCTCTTTTTCAAGGAATCAGAATCAATAGATCACTCTTTTTTCTCCTGTCAACGATATTTTTCTTCAAGAAAAAGATATTTGGTCGATTGATTGATTTGATTGATTTGTGGGGTTTAACGTCCCAAAACCACCATATGATTATGAGAGACGCCGTAGTGGAGGGCTCCGGAAATTTTGACCACCTGGGGTTCTTTCACGTGCACCCAAATCTGAGCACACGGGCCTCGACATTTCCGCCTCCATCGGAAATGCAGCCGCCGCAGCCGGGATTCGAACCCGCACCCTGCGGGTCAGCATGGTTGAGGTTTGTTAACGTGGTTGTCCACCCCTCCCCCTGCCACTTACCCAGCCTATTTTTTTCGTCGCTTTGCACTGAAATGATTTAGAAACTAAGCGCTGCTACTATCACAATATCATTCCGCGGTGCTTTTACAATGAATAATGTCTGCATGCGTAAAAACATGTCGATGTGTTTCTCAAGGCTTTGGCACTCTAAGATTTTGGACAGGAATCTCGGCCACGAGTGCTTTAACCTGACTCGGCAAAGGAAGTAATGCTTAAGTGGTGATTGATTGATTGATTTGTGGGGCTTAACGTCCCAAAACCACCATATGATTATGAGAGACGCCGTAGTGGAGGGGTCCGAAAGTTTTGACCACCTGGGGTTCTTTAACGGGCACCCAAATCTGAGTACACGGGCCTACAACCATTCCGCCTCCATCGGAAATGCAGCCGCCACGGCCGGGATTTGATCCCGCGCCCTGTGGGTCTTCAGCCGAGTATCTTAGCCACTCGACCACCATGGCGAGGCAAATTGGAAGAATGCTAACATCATCTTAATGCGTCAGAAAGTAGATCAACCGGACTTGAAGAATTACAGGCCCATCAGCTTGTTCTCGGTATAGTGTACAAGCTTTTTACAAAAGTAATTGCTAGAAGAATAAGGACAACATAAGAATTCATTCAACCAAAGGAACAAGCAGGGTTTCGGACCAGGTATACTCAACAATCGACCACAATCATAGTATCAATAAGGTAATAGAGAAATGCCTACGACTATCCATAGTTTTCATAAATTACGAGAAGGCTTTTGATTCAGTAAACATATCAGCAGTCATGTGGACACTGCCGAATCAGGGCGTCGACGAAGCATAAATAAACACTTTGGAAGAAATCTACTGGAGATCAACAGCTACCTAGTGCTCCATAACGAAAGCGATAAAATACCAATCAAGAAGGGTGTAAGGCAGGGGAATAGAATCTTCCCACTGCTATTTACCGCGTGCTTACCGGAGGTTTTCAGAGGCCTCTAATGGGAATAGTTAGGAATAAGAGTTATTAGAGAGTACCTTAGCAACCTCTGCTTCGCCGATGACATTGCATTGCTGAGTAACTCACGGGACGAATTGCAACTCATGATTACGGAGTTAGACGAGGAGGCCAGAAAGGTGGGTCTTCAAAATAATCTGCAGAAAATGAAAGTAATGTACAACAACCTCGGAAGAGAGCAGCGCTTCGAGATAGGTAACAGTGCACATCAAGTTGTAATCGACTATGTCTTCTTGGGGCAGGTGAAAACCGCAGAGCCGAACCACGAGATATAAGTTACTAGAAGAATAAGGATGGGGTGGAGCAAATGTGGCATGCACTCTCGAAATATGACAGGTAGATTGCCACTATCACACAAGAGGAAGGTAAATAACAGCTTTATCTTGCCGGTACTTAGGTACGGAGCGGAAAACTGGAGACTTACAAAGATGGTTCAGCTTAAATTGTGGACGACGAAGCGAGCAATGAAAAAAAAAGGTAGGTGCAACCTTAAGAAACAAGAAGAGAGCAGAGTGGATTAGGGAACAAATGGGGGTTAAGGATATCATAGTTAAAATCAAGAAGAGAAAATGTACATGGGCCGGGCATGTAGCGCGTAGACAGGATAATTGCTGGCCATTAAGAGTAACTAACTGGATTCCCAGAGAAGGCAAATGGATTAGGGGGAGACAGAAGGTTAGGTGGAGAGATGAGATTAAAAAGTTTGCGGGTATGCATTGGCAGCAGCAAGCACAGGACCGAGTTAACTGGCTCAACATGGGAGAGGCCTTTGACGTGCACTGGACGCAGTCAGGCTGCTGCTGCTGCTGATGATGATGATGCTGCTGCTGATGATGATGATGATTATGATAATGATGATGATAAACATATTAAAACCACGATATGACTGCGAGAGACGCCGTAGTGGGGTGCTTCGGAAGTTTTACCACTTTGCTTTTTTAACATGCACCTAAATCAAAGTGCACGGGCCTCAAGCATTTTCGCCTTCATCGAAAATATGACAATGATTTGATTCCGCTACCTGCGGGTCAGATAGAGCACCTTAACCACTGGACCACTCTGGCGGGTAGTAAAAAGGACGGTTTTGGTAAAAAACATTGCCCCGCAGCGGTGGTCTAGTGGCTAAAGTACTCGGCTGCTGACTCCCATGTAGCGGGATCGAATAGAGGCTGTGGTGGCTCCATTTCTGATGAAGGCTGAAATTATGCAGGCCCTTTTACTCAGGTTTGTGTGCACGTTAAAAAACAGCAGGTGGTCGAAATTTTTGGTGCCCTCCACTACGGCGTCTCCCATAATCATATGGTGGTTTTGAGACGTTAAACTCCGCATATCGTCATCGTCATCATCATTTTTATTTTTTTGGTAAAATCAGTATGCGCTACTTTTGGGCAAGCTGTAAGGAAGCAAGTTCAACTGCATGAGGCATATTGCTGAAAATCACTTTGACAGCATGGCAGAGTGATCCCGTTCTCCTTGCTTTTCAAGGGCACCTTTCATTTGCAGGAGTGGTTAGCAGATACGAAATGTGTGAATAGTAATGCAACTACTCAAATTTGCAAGTGGCAAATCTAGCAAGTTTTGGGTAACATATGGGGCATATATTGTTACATGCAATGTGCAGGATAATCTTCGTCTCAAATGAAAAATATAATCAACATATTCCGTTTTGTAATGTGTCTGTTTGTGGCGAGGGACATTGCTTGCACAAAAAGTGTTTTGCATTTCTTGTAAAAAAATATGGTTACTATATATATTACTCGTAATTTTGTATTATAACCCGCCCACCCATGTTTCTCTATACTGTGCATTTCTTTTTGTGCATCATGTCGCTAGTTGCAGAAATTGCTCCGTGTGCCCTTCTAGTCTTGACAATGTAAACAAACCAATAGAAGAAGCGAATCAATATATATATATATATATATATATATATATATATATATATATATATATATATATATATATATATATATATCTTGTATATTTTTTCAGCTTTATGTTCTTTATTCTTGTGCTGTTTGCCACAGTGCTGAACAATAAAGCTTGTGCTCACTCCAGCTGCCGACACTGCATTTCTCATTACTCTGCTTTAAGTTTATGATAACCATGTTAATATTAATGTGACTCAGTTACATGATGAGTATTTTAGTCGGGCTTTCTAAGTCTGTGATTAGCCTGAACGTTTGCCTGCGTTGCACTATAGTCACTACAAAACATAACGGAGGGTCTTAGATGTTAGCGCATTATAAAGATATGTATAAATATATTGTACACTCGCATATACAAGCCGAGTTAGGTGTATAAACCGAATATACTGTCGCGTGCTTGCGCGTGTGTGCGTGTGTGTGTGTGCTTAGATGTTAGCAGATCTAACATGCGAAGGTTTAAAAGACACGTTATTCTTTAGCTTGAGTATATTTCAGCGCACGTACAAAGAGTCGCACTGTAATATGTTTGAACGTGGTCTATCAGATCATGGGACTGTGTCTGGCTATTCCCATTAAGACAAATCTCTTTTTATTGAAAATTATCGTAGTGATCGACTCTCGCGAGATCTGTTCCGGCGGGTACAAGTATTATCACCGCTTGAGCATTAATCCTGTCGCCGAGCCAACTTAAAACACTCGCGGCCGAGATTCCCGCCCATAATCTCACAGAATGCAGAGCCTCGAGAAACACTGCGACACATTTTTTTCGTATGCAGACATTATTCATTGTAAAAGTGCCCAGCAAATGATAATGTGATTGTAGCAGCGTTAGTTTTTAAATCACGTCACCGCGAAGCGACGAAAAAACAAAATAAGTTGAGCAAGTGCCAGGGGAGGGGGAGCGGTTAGACGAAATTAAGATTTCGGGGAGATGTTGAACTCCCCCCCCCTCCTTGGCTACGCCACTGTCATATATATATATATATATATATATATATATATATATATATATATATATATATATATATATATATATACATATATATATATGGTGAGCTGCTCATATATGGTCTACCTGCTCACCTTCAGCATTGATTTCAGCCTCAAATCAGCTTGTATATATATGCAAGTTTATACGGACATTACTCAGAGCACAAGCGTTTATGTGCCACCTAACTATTTATTGATCAGAGGCGTGAGCTTGGGGTTCAGCAACTTTCCCAACAAACCCTTTCACAGGGATTGTTTTTGTAACATCTCATCTTATTTGCGTATCTTATGATAGATATCTTTAATCGAGTAAAACCTCCGATAACTAGTATTTCAAGGTACAAGATCAGAAGAAGTAGCACAGAGGTGCGATTATATATGAGATATTGGCGTTAAGAGCATATACACCATGATAAAAAAAACTAATTTTACGCTAACAGACTCAGGAGTCGACTTACTCCGACTCGGATCAAGCCACGACTCTTCAGTGAGTCCAGCTAAGAAATATGTTAGAGTTTGAGTCCGAGTGAGTACGGCTGAGAAAAAAAATGTTCTATGAGTCTAAGTGCAAGTGAGTACAATAAATTTATGGCGTTTCTCATAATCAAATGGTGGTTTTGGGACGTTAAACCCCACAAATCAATAAATTTTGGTGAGTCTGGGTTCAAGTGAACTCTCAGAGTAAAGTGTATTTCTTGAGCGAGTCTGAGTGAGCTCCAATTATTCTGTCGACCTATCATCGGTGCTATTACAGTACACTGTATTGCTACATAGAATATCGGAAACCAACAATAGTGTGTCTGATCGAGCCATCACTACGTGGTTTAAATGGCCATTGGTACTTCGACACTCTCCTAAAAAAGAAAAGAAAAAACTTTGTGTGGTTTTCGTACACCATCATCTTACAAATAAACTTGTGCAATCATCGAAGGGAAACTTGTCGATTATATGCTACACTAAACTTTACCTTTCTCATGATGTATCTTTGCACCAATGACTTCAAGATGCTGAAATGATCTCCTACTTGTAGGAAGGGCAACAGACAAGCATGGCAAAGCACAAGTTGATGATTCGTCTGTAAACAACAAATCTCTCTTGAAGTGCTTTTAAAAACTCTTTCATGTCATTAAAAAAATATGCTAAAATAAATAAAATTAAAAAGATGCGCTAACTTTCTCTGCATACCAGGCTGATTTGGTATGTGACACCTTTTATGAGACTTTAATTCCCACTATTGTAGGCAAGTTGCGTAATGTTTAAAAGTATTTTTAACTATATAGATTAGTACTCATACAACACAAGTACACGATACCTGTGCTTCATTTTAACGCAAAGTATTAGATGTTTTCAGATGTGAAAAGTCACCTTTGGTGCCCCATGTCAGTGGCGTCAACACGAGGGATGCAAAGGATCATCTTGATCACGTCATGACGTCGCCATCTGTCACAGAACGAGCGCTAAAAACGGGCGCGCCGCCAAATTCTTGCGATAACGCGCCCAGAGAGACGCGGCGAGGTCAACGAAAAAAAAAAAGAAAAGAGAAAACAAGCATCCAAGGCTCCCCGGGCGCGCGACGCCTCTCCTCTCGGAAGCGTGGCTTCGCCAATGAACCTCCTCACCCCACAGCGGCGGCCGGGCAAGCGCTAGAAATTTCCAGAAGGAAAGGGGCGTATATGCCGAGTTGAGTCATCTGTCGGGGACGGCCCCCGTACACTCTCGCGCCGCTCCCCAGCCTCCGCTGCGCATCGCGCCGACGAAATGAGGAGAACTTTCTGGAATGAGGCGTGGAAGGTATTTAATCGAGCGGCCGAGACGAGAGAGCAGGAGAAGACGGAAGTTGCGCCAGAGTGCGAAGGGATCCCGCCGTGTAGTCGGCGAAGGTTTGGCCGTAGGGACGAAGCAGGAGATGAAGAGGATTTCCACCTGAGGGGTGAAGGCCCGAGCTACAGGCAAGAGAGTGTGTTTACCGCTATCGAGCGAAGACGCGTGGCGACAGCTGCGTGTGTGAAGCCGACGTGTTCGGGCGAAGAAGTTTGAAGCTTGGAGAGTGGCCAATTGAAGGCGCGAGGTTTCCTGGAAGAGAAACTTCGAGGGCGCGGAACGGCAACAACGCTGGACTTTGAGTGAGTGATTCTCGGAAGAGTATCATCCAGACTTTTGTTCCAAGAACTTTGGACTGGATAGGTTTCTATCTCTTTAGTCTTTAAGTGTCTTGGTTGTTCAATGCATGCGACTGCATTGTAGAGCGTATCGTTCGTTGTCTATGTCCGTTGTTTTGAGTGTGGCTGATTGTACTGTGTAGTACGTTGTTTGATTGGTGACGTATTGTATGTAACTATTGTGGAGTGTGCATACGTGTGTATTGTTTTTGATCTGCCGTTAATGAGAATATAATTTTGTTTGTTTATCAACTCTCGGCTCTGACTTGTTCTTTGGACCACAGCCGGCGTCCGCTGGCGCGCCAAAAAGGACCACTTCTAAATTGTCCGCGCTTTCGTGGTGCGGTTCGGGGGGCCGATACTTCGACCCTTGGAATTAGCCCGGCGATCGCTTCTCCCTAATAAACGGGACGTGTGTGACACCATCTGATGTCATCGTACTGCTCTGATTTCAGTATGAGTTACGTTACTTAGGCCATCAGGAGCATGAGGACGCACTATACCTTGCGTGGCCTGGATTTCGACCATGCTTCCGATGACTTGCTCCTCCTCTAAAAAGATGTTGGTAGCTCCTCCACTGTGCGCTCTTTGTCGACGTTTGGTACTTGCTGAAAAAAATGCAAAACTTTTATGCGGAGAGTTTTCAAAGTTCTGTCCGGCACGGGCTGCTCAACTTCCTCTTCCGCATTTATCTCTTTCTCTCTCTCTCTCTCTCTCTGTATATATATATATAGAAGGGAGAGATAAAATTATCGAAATTATTAGGAAAACAATACCCAAATGTCTATTACATATACCTCCACTTTCTTCATGAGTACGATTGATTGATATGTGGGGTTTAACGTCCCAAAACCACCATATGATTATGAGAGACGCCGTAGTGGAGGGCTCCGGAAATTTCGACCACCTGGGGTTCTTTAACGTGTACCCAAATCTGAGTACACGGGCCTACTTCATGAGTACGAGTACATTCTTTACTTATTTTGTACAAGAGCCATGCAAAAGCCGCAATTTTCGTGATCCCATGACATCGTTTTTAATGCAACCATGGCCCCAAACTTCATCCTCGTCACTGCCTCATGATCCGAGTTTTAAAAGCCTGAGCAGACGTGGCGCGGGCGTAAACAGTCCCGTGCGAAGTAACTGTAAAACAGAAGGGCCAACATTCCATTGGCAATGATAGAGAGTGTAAGCCAGACTCGTAAACCACCTCCAATATTTTTCAAGCATTTCAAGTGAACGCGCACATCTTGTTCAGAATGCCGTCGCGATCAACGATTTTACACGCGGCAGCGCTACGAGCCACCGGTGACCCAAAAATTACAAGAAACAATCCCTTCTTCTTTCCAGGCCTTCCATGTCTCCGCGTGACGCGCCGTGCCACATCTTCGACGCGCCGAGCCAAATATGCCCAATATGCTGTGAGCGGCCGAGCAAGAACCTATGACTTCCGGTTAGTCGGCAAACAGCTGTCTGCGCTGCTTGTTGTTGTCCGGCGTGTTGCCCGCGTGCGCGCAACATGTGCGGGACACGACGTGTCGCCGTACGAGTCTATCGCATTGACAATCCTTTGACGGCGTGCGCGCAACGCGCTGTTCATAGCGGCATGATTACGACAGCCACGGTTCGCCAACAAGCACATAGCTACACCGCAACTGACGGAGTCGACGGCCGGAGTCGCGGCAACAGGAAGTGGTGTTTCAAGCAGCACGTCGTATGCCACGCGAGATAGGGAGCAGCATGGTAGGGGAGTTTGGTGAGAGAGCAAAGCAGTGTGGGAGAGGATACCCGTGGAGGGAAGCGCAGGAAAGAGCGAAAGGTGTTGTTGTCACAGTCTCCATTATCAAACGCGTTAATGAAACTCAGCTATTATCGCACCGTTTCGAAAAATTCGTACTGCTCCGTGTTCGTCTTACACTCGTGCACAATTTACCTACCACAGCTGAATTGCGACCTCTGGGTGGTTTACGGGCCCTTTAAGAAATATTCCGGCCGGCGCCAGCATGCTTTGCTCCCCATGAAGCAGCCGGAGAAGGCCCGAGCCCCTCCTATCGTTCTAAAGAATAGTTGATGCGCACTTACCGGCTTTTATTGACGGACATCTTTCCGTGTACATTCGCTGAGGAACGATGGTAGGATAGCAATCCAGGTACTGCTTCCGTCTTGTGCGATTAAAATGAGCTCCGCATATCTTGTGGTGCTTCGACGGCTGCCACAAAGTGAACCGCCCTGCGTTGCCTCGGCGATTATTTTTCTTATCTATTCTTTTCTAAAATTACTGTCATTCGGAAAGCAATAAAACTAAACGTCCGGTGTCTTTCGCGTATTGTTATCACTCCCAGAAACACAGCAGGTTTGTCCGCCACTTTCCTTCTTCTTCGCCATGTTTGGTGGTAGTTCCGGCTATTTGTAACGAGCAACACATTCTAGAAAGCGTGCGCAAAAGTTGAAGGACTAAGAGCTAGCCGATTTTTTCACATTAGCAGCACATAACATCAACCAAAACAACTCGCGGGGCACGACGAAAACAGGCGGAAGCGGCATTCGGCTCGCCCGGTACTCCTCTTTCCCATAATGCCTTAGCACCGATTCAAAAGAGGAAGGCGTGGCACTGCAATTTCTGGAAATGTCCGTTTAGGTATGGCAATGTGTTCGGTACAGACAATAAGATTGCGCATGCACGCACTCATAATGGCGAAAGAATTATTTTGGTTGGATAAGTAGTATCTGAGATACTAAGGGGAGCGTGGATATACCGTAGCGCCACCATAGGGAGGCATCTTTGTGACGTGCGTGGTTAGATTGCTACGCCAAACGTCTCACGTGCAGGCCGCAGCTGTTTTCACGTCTTTTTTGTTATGCCACAGAAATTTTCCTCGTTCGGGAGCATGTCTCACGAGATGAAGCGCTGTTCTGATGAACTGTCTCCCCCCTCCCAGTGCCGCCTTCCGTGCAGGAGAACTGTGCCGTTCCTGGGAACTGGTCTCGCAGAAAATACCAAAACGTTATTAAGGCCGTGCCGGCCCTATGTTTAGAGGATTTGCCCCAGCCGAAGTTGTCGTGCTGGCCGGCTCTGTAAAAGAACGACAACCTGCTACAGTAAACGCTCCTTCTTGTTGCTGTTTTCAAAACGAATTGCCTCCCTGCTTCGCCTTCGAGCAAAGGCTTCAGGGAAGTGCGCTCGACGGCTCGCCGCTCTTCGCCACCGCTACCCTCGTGACACAGCGAATTCCTAACAGTGGTTGGAAGCTTCGGGATACGATATTCTACGTTTGGAACGCCGGATCAGACCCCTGGAAGCTCGAGCACGACCGACCTGATATCAGTGTTTGGATAGGCTGGTATACGATACCCTGTTCTCATCGTTCGGCAAGCTGGGACAAGCAACCCCGGATCTCAACATTGGCAAGTTGGACAGGATCTCTGAAGGCCTGACACTGTTCGACGGCAGCCACGAGTTGGACCATCCTCGGCTACTTTGGTTGGGTGAGTGCCCAACGTTTACTGTTCATTTCGCCGGACCTCTCTAGCACAGGCAGATGTTAGGAGAGTGTTTTGTTTTCTTTTGTTTTGGTGGTTATACTTTAATTTCACCTACTTTAAACCACGAGATGAGATTTAGAGTACGATGAATATCAGTAGTAGAGCGATGGAGCAGTGCCTGGTGCAGGACCTCCTTGAAATTTGTGGAGCCATGGGGATTTCCGCCGGGTCCGCTAAAACAAGGGAAGCGATTCTCGAGGTTATGCGGGCAGAGAATATGACGGCCGAGAAAGCTGACGAGTTTTGGGAGCTCGTTTGTGAGCAAAAGCAAAAGACCGAGAAAAGCCGCAAAGAGCTCGAAGCTCAAAGGCACGAACCACAGAAGGACGAAGAGCGAGCGGCTAGAAGTCACGAACAGTGGCAAGCCGAGGAGAGTCGAAAAAGGAGAGAACGTTCTTTCAGAATAAAAGAGCTTGATCTTAAAATTCTAGCGCTAAGGGGATTGAGCGAAACACCAGCTCCTCAATTTTCAGACAGGCGAGAACATCGCGCATTTTCTTAATGATTTTGAAGTTGTCTGCTTTAATGTTGGTGTTAGCCGCAACCTTTGGGTGGAGAAGATCGCCACGCTGTTGCCGCGCAAGATCGCGCATGTTTTGAATTGCTTACCCTTCGAGGAAGCAGGAGACTTCAGTCATGTTAGATATGCCTTGATAAGATATTTTTTTCTTTCAAGTCATGCTGACGAGAAAAGTCGGAGCGATGAAGACAAGGCTGAAGCGCCACGAAGGGCGCTAAAGGATGACGCCCACCGAAAAGAGCGTGAGGATGAGGCGCGCCGTAAAGCGATGGAGGCTGAGGTCCGTCGCGTAGCGCTTGATGATGACGCTCGCCGGAAAGTGTTAGATCATGAGGACAGAAGGAAAGTGCAAGAGGCTGAGGCCCGTTGCTGTGCGCAAGCCGCTGAAGTGCGTCAGAGAAAGCGGGGCGCTGAGTAAAGTCGAAAGGTATCTGACGTTGAGGCCGGTCACATGGTGCAAAATGCCGAAGTGCGTCGGATAGAGCCAAACGCTGAGGTGTATCGCGAGGAGTTAGGGGCCGAGGCCCATCGCGTCGCTAAGGACGCCGAGGTGCACCATAAAGCGGAAGAGACGGAGCTCCTTCGCAGCGCACGTGATCATGATGAATCGCGTCAAATAGAGCAGGAGGCAGACTACGAAGGCCTGGGAACTTGGGTTATCCTGGAAAGGGAGAGAGAACCCACACGAACTAAAGAGACACCTTCAGGCAAGATAGTTAGCCTTAAAGGCATCGGGAACCATGTTCTGTCGCAAGCAGACACAGCTAGCAACGGGCCCGAGGAAAAGCTAGCTAACCAGTCTGGAGCTTTGACTCCACTAAGTGAAGGCAGTGTACTTGCGAGTATGAATACCAGTGCTCTGAGCACGGTGATCAGTTTCGTTAGGCAGAATCGCCGGCGAAAACATAAGACAGAGCCGAATAACGCCAAGCCTGCCGAAGTAGCTGAACGACATGGCTCTCTAGAGGCCATACTCAATATCAGGGCTGAGGTCGGGACAAAGCTCAGTAAGATACAGTTGAAGTTGAGGTCGCTACTGAGATCTAGAATAAACGCGAAGCCCGTCACGAAGAAAGGAACTTCAAGAAAAAGCCGGCGCCGAAATTTTCACTTGGTCCCATCCTTATTCACTGCCACGTAGATGCAAGCAGGTGGGGAAACGTTGCGAGCGCTTGAGCGGTTGTTCCCCACCATGGCGAATGGGTCACTGGCCGAACGTGCGGGCTATACGATGCACTGCAGATGCCCCCTTGTTCGAATTAAGCGGCTGTACGTCAAAAGTTGCTGCTACCCAGTTCGGCAAACAACTTTGTTCGTTGTCCCTTTGTCAAGACCGGATCCCTCGAAAGCTACGGAGTGCGCGACTCCCCAGAGTTCGTCTGAGAGGGCCCCCCGTCTTGCCATTACTGAGAATGAATATTGTGATCAGCTTTGAAAAATATTTTTCTAGTTTTGTCGTCAGCCGTTGAGCAAGGAATGCGTTTGAATTTTTGCAAGTTTGACTTTTCTTCTCATCGAAGAAGCTGACAATTATATGTTTGTTTGATTAATTTTGTTTTCATAATATTTCGAAAGGTAACAGTTAGTGCGTTTTATTTTTACAGAGAACGTTGCGTAAAAGCCCATGTTTAAAATACCATCTGCGTTTGGCAATACGTGTTAATGCGCACATCAGTGTAGGTTAACTTTGTTTTCAATAACGCCACAAGTTTCATTTGTATTTCATTCTTATTTCATAATTTTCATGTTTATTGTCTTACTTTTCAATCATGTTTTCTCTTGTTTTGACGATAATTGGCTGAGCCCTTTATTGTGAGAGCTTGTAGGAGGACGAACTTTGTCAAGTTTGACAATCTTATGCTTGCAGACGTCGCCAATGTGCGTGATTCAGGATTGCTTGGCGTACTAAATTGTAGTTTCGGGGCTAAATTGAGCAATCCTCAGAAGCTTTGATCGTCCAGAATCTGCCTAAATCACAATGGAGAATTGCTTGAAAACAAAAAAACTCTGTTTGGTTTAGTGGTGTCATGCACTGACACTTAGCTAAAGGTGTGTTCGCATTGTGTATTCCTCCCGAGATTCGTTGCTCGTGATGCTATTTGTTAGCCCAGCGTAATCTCAAGGAAACATTTGGTTTCTACTGGTCTGGCGATTTGATCAGCATTTGGAGGGTGCTTGCTCTGGCCAGAGTGCTTCGGCTTTGTGTTCGACTCCGTCGTTCCAGTGAACCTCTGCAGGCCTATGGAAGTCTCAACGAGCGGAGAGAGCGAAACGGCTACCGACGGTCAACCAGCATCCCTCCTTCCGAGCCACGCTGACGGCTCGAATCTACGGATGCAGTGTCTGGTGGCGGGGGTGCTGTTATTCCACAAAAATTTTCCTTGTTCGGGAGCATGTCTCATGAGATCAAGCGCTGTTCTGACGAACTGTCTCCCCCCTCCCAGCGCCGCCTTCCGTGCAGGAGAACTGTGCCGTTCCAGGGAACTGGTCTCGCAGAAAAGACCAAAACGTCATTAAGGCCGTGCCGGCCCCATGTTTAGAGGATTTGCCCCAGCCGACGTTGTCGTGCTGGCCGGCTCTGTGAAAGAACGACAACCTGCTACAGTAAACGCTCCTGCTTGTTGCCGTTTTCAAAACGAATTGCCTCCCTGCTTCGCCTTCGGGCAAAGGCTTCAGCGAAGTCCACTCGACGGCTCGCCGCTCTTCGCCACCGCTACCCTCGCGACACAGCAAATTCCTAACACTTTTATTATTACTATATTATTATTATTATTATTATTATTATTATTATTATTATTATTATTATTTATATTATTAATAATTTTATTGATATCATTTTGTTTTCGTTGTCGTCGTCATTGTTGTTGTTGTTGTACTCCACTCAACGAAATCATAAAAGTACTGCAGCAACTTCTTCACTTACTGTACGAAGTGCTAAGTAACTGTTCCGAAAAAATTTTACATTTTTCATAATGTCTGACGGGCGGCGGCGTCTGCTATGGCCAACTATATTAAAACTACGGGGGCCGAGTGCTCTGCTTTGTAGAAGGTAACGACTCATTTCGTGTCGATGTAACGCGTGCTTGCGGCAAATTGACCTATTTTTGCTGAAATAAATGCGCGTACCACGCAACTTTATTCATTGTAGGTTTGAATCTGACGACAGGCCGCGGTTGTTACGACAAGCATGCGCAAGTTTGTATTTTCGTTTAGCACACAGAACCTTACGAAGCACAGCTACAGTGTACTAGAAGGGGGCAGTGGAGTTAACGAAGCGGCCGCGCCACATCTCGGCTGATTCTCCAGCGGGTGACAGTAGCGGCGGCGCTGTAGTCCCATGGTACCGAAGATCTCAAGAGCGTCTGCATTGGAAGCACGCGTGCCCGAGCCAGCGAAAGCGTGTAATTGCTCGTTTACAGCGCGTTCAACGCGATTCTGAGCATTAATCAGTACACGCACCTGCTACGTGCGATGGTGCACGAGTAAATATGCAGACACGCCGAAATTGAGTCGATACATTCACTGCTTCAAAAGCCTGCTGACACACACACAAAAAATGTCAATCAGAATTTTCACGGATCCACCTAGCTTCTCACTCAAGCAGCGATTTGGGCTGCGTTACATCATAAATATCTACTGGCGAAATACAACATCCAGAGCACAGTGTTCCTCATATGAGCCTTCATGCACTCGATTGTTTCACGAGAAACCCGAGTATAAGTAACGTTGTCACAACATTAATCAGTGACGACTCTGTTTTATGATGCCAGTTTTGTAGAAGATGATAATTATTGCTTTTCGAAAGACCTATTACACATTAAACTTATTAAACAACACACAGATGTACTAAAGAGTGCTCATTGTGTATATAGGCCGTCTGTTAACCTGCGTAAATTCCTTGTAACCACTTCTCATATTGCATCGACAACTTAAACTGTGCTGCTTTCCAAATATTCTATTGGCGTAACGCCATTGAAACCCGGTAGGTCTGCAGGGACGATTTCGTAAGCATTCCGATTTTTTACATGTCCCTCTGTTTCCTTCACCTTCTCCTTAACCGATGTGCCCTTTTGACTTGGTATTCTACTGTTGTCTGAATGCTGGCTTGACAATTTTCAAGTTTGCTTCCTCAATTCAGTATCATATTCATGCACAAGTGCTGAAAACTTTCCTAGACCAACGCTCCTGTCCGATTTTTCTCAATCACTCCTCAAATTCTGTCTTGCTGCTAGCTTCGCTGCACTCGAATGATGTCCATCTCATGTAAACCTGTACCCTCCGATTTGGGGTATTCTCTTGTGCTCCCATAGCAAGTCTACCTATACCACGTTGTTTAATTTCCATCTTGCTTGAACCTCTGATTTCATGCACAAGACGACATTGCCGGGTGTCAGACTCGGGAACATGACACGTTTTCAAATCCCTCTTACTACGTCATAACTATTGTAGTTCCACAATGTCATATTTTTCATTACATCTGCATTTCTGTTACCCTTAGTTATTACGTATCTTTTGTGCTCCCTTAGGTAAATAGCCGCGTTTTAAACACACGCCCAAATATTTGTATTTATCCACTATTTCTTGCATGACTTCCTGTATCTTATGCTCACTGCCTTCATTATCATTAAAAATTATGATTGCTAATTTTTCCCAACTGAAGTTCAAATTTCACCTATCTCCCTCGTTACCGCAGACGTCTATCCCTGCTGATCTTTTTTGTTCATGGCTATTAATACTATATAATCTGCATATATCAATGCTGGAAATGCCTATAAATGTTTGAGCCGCCCTGGCGAGGTATCTGAGAAGCAGCTAGTATATCTATAGGACAGCGCCCCCTCAAGGTGTACTGTATATACGGGTGCCTGCGTTAACGTGCCCTCGTACACGTCGCGCGCGCTGAAATGCATGGTGAACGGCGTGCGGCACTACCCCCGGCTTTGCCCGTTGTGCGTTCTGTTGTAGGTACTTTGGAGCACGCAAGCCTAAAGCGAAGAATTGCCCACGTCGCTGAAAACTGTGACGCAGCCGGCGAGCAGCGATACCAGCGATTTTTATATGCTATAAACGGTTTCAAGGATGTGGTGTGCGCGTGGTCGGATACTTCCACGAGACTGCGTTGTCGAAAGGACGGACGCTGTCCGAGGTCCGATGTGAAGTACGTCTATGACGCAGAAGAAACAGTGGGACCTTTTGGCATTGCGTCAAGTATTGCAGCTGCGCAAACTCACATGTAAGCCTGTGTGTGTTCAACTAGCGTTTGCGAAGCTTATACAGGTCGCTCTTTATGTGCCCACTTTGAAGTAAAATTCGTTGTTTCTCAGGCAGCACTGAGGTTGCGTTCGGCCATGAGCAGCTGTGTCGAGCGAGAACATGCGTATATGCAGTTGGTAGTCGCAGCTCTTGCACTATATATTACGGAAGTTATTTCGCTACGCGCTTTCGTTTATGTGGTGTGTTCAACGGCTAGCGTGAATCCATAAAATGCTTGTATCGCAGTCTTTAAAATAAATTTTCATGCTGACGGTGAATCGTGAAATGCACGTCAAAGGCAACCTTCACATGAAAGGCCAGTGTAAAGCAAAGATGCGAACATGTTGCTGCGCTCTTGTGGTAACGAAGTCGATTCGCCGTCGTCTGCAGAGCGTCCGCAAGCTTGCGGTCAGCCGTCGTCCAAGCCCGGCACTTAAAAAAAAGAATGCTTTTGAACAACCTGGTGGTAATTGACTTTGTGGTGGTTCCGTGGTTCACATGCATTGTGTGGTCAGTAATGCAACATGCGTAGATCCTTATGGTTTTTCTAGCAGTCATCGTCTTGTAACCACGATCTTAAACTGTGCACCTGACAGTGAGATATTATGCCGTATTTACTCGAATGTGAAACGAGTTATTTTTTGTTTTTATTATTTCAGATTTTCCTACTGAAGTCTTCCCTCACGTGCAGAGTACCAAAGTGCTACATATTTTTTCTTCGTAGACGTAATGAAATGTCACCCTTCACTTTACAATCGTGGTCGTGTTACAATCGAATAAATACGCTGTGTGTAATATACGGCGCCCTTCTTACGCAACCTAAGTTTTCATGTGCTTTTTAGACGTTTTCAAGGTAAGTTCTAATTGAAATACTTGATATTTTCCTGAGCAGCAGCCCATGTGCATTGCTAAAAATCGACACCGGAGGGAGTCAACTATGCATGCTCGGGATCATTCTTGCTGTCAATAAATACTTTTTGTGATTGTGTATTCGCGAACACAAAATTAACGCCGGTCTCAGCGCTTCCTTTTTTCTCGTCCGATCATCACGCACGTAAGCATGGTTCACGTTAGTATTTGTTTGAACGCCCGAATGTTTCCGGCCGCGCTCGACAGGGCGGCGCTTCATGCCCGCGGAAACTCCAGTGCCTCGTGAAAAGTTGTTCCGAGTAACGCGTGCACCCACAACTTTTCCGCTGAGGCCATGTCTGCATGATAGCTCCAATGGCACAGATTAAATATGTCATTTTTACCTAAGTGTAACGGGTAAAGCTTTTTGTTTAACTAAAATTGGTAATGAGCAACAAAAGCTATAAACAATTCTTAATAGGAAGTGACTTGACGCCCACCCCAATAAAAAAATGTTTTTTAATACTGACAAAATACATGGTATCACAAGTTTTTGTGATAAAATTGACGGCAGGTACTAAGAAGTGTATTGGTATAGAAAAGAAACTGCCATTCCAAGCATTCCTTCTTTCTTTATATCTGGCGCTTAAATAAAACCGCCAGGTATACCATCAGTGTGGCATTGGATACTCGGGTTCAGTTACTTTGCACAGAAGGGCCTTGTAAAGCAAATATAACTCTCACCAGCTTTACGCTTGTTACTTTTTAACCATTTTTTTCTTGATTTCTCGCGTTGCTGCTGTTTCTCCCTCGAGACCACAACACATAATTTTTACCGTGCATGTGTGACATTCTGAAGTCCACCGCCCGCATGGTTATGAAGGGCATGGCACCGCGCAGGAATCTCTCTTCCGATAAGATCGCAAGCCGCAGAAGCGAAAAACACCTGAACGCCCACCGTCTATATTGGCGAGTTTACTGCGTGTACTATTTGACCCACACTGTTGTTGCACTTAGTGCTGCCCGTGCACTAAACCGACTGTACTTTACCTACTGCGTGAAGTCTATACGCATGCGTATGATGTACACTTTTTTTTAACGGCAAGAACAAGCACTTTTTGCCGCTTGCATACATGGCAGCCCTTTTGTGCTGAGAGCGGTAATAATTCACGGCTCGGCCACAATCAAAGCGCGCGCGCATGCACGCACGCACGCACGCACGCACACACACACACACACACACAGAGAGAGAGAGAGAGAGAGAGAGAGAGAGAGAGAAACGCCAGGCTTGCACGAAAGGTGCAGCACAGTCACAGCGAAAGCTAGAAGAGCGGCATTTCAGTGCCTTTTCAAAACACTCATTAGGCAACTACTGCAAGCATACTTGCTGGGTACCCACTACGGCATTAATATTAAACTTTTTTAGGGAGTAGGCCGGCATTCGCTGTGCTATTTCTTGTCATTCTTCTGACAAGCGTGGTATCCGCTAAACACTTCCAAGTATTTTTGTGGCAATTGGTCATGCAGTGGCTGAAGACGATGAGGAAGTATGGCTGAAGTGGGTATGCGCCACAGTTAGTAGGTGAACAAGAACAGGCTTTTGTAATGGGTTGGAGCTTTGAACGACTCACTCCTAACGCTATTTGCATTGTGTGACGACTGGTTGTTCTATTGCTGTTATAAAACGCTGTATCGTATTAACGTGATTGCTTTCCCGACATCAAGCCTGCCTAAGGCAAGTTTGCGAACAAGTCCCAAGCACCGGTGTAGCGCAGTGGTAGAATACTGGGCTGGCTCCCAGCGCACCCGGGTCTGAGCCCCACTTAATCGCTGGCACTAGTTTTTTTTTTTTATTTTGCACGATGTGGTTACGAACACCAGTGGCAGCGGCGGCGGCGGACAACTGCGCGTGACCCGAGTTGTGATCTCCTAACAGCCTTCGCTGTAAGAAATTCACCCTTTATGGGCATTAAAATTATGTCTGGCTGTCTCTTGACTAACACCCTCAGGTTCAAAGTGCCATATTAAATTTAATGTAAGAACAAGTGCGATTGTCTTCTTCAAAGACGTATCAAATCAAGTGAAATTTATCTCTTCCAGCTAGGCAATACGAGAAAGCTAAATCAATTATTTCCATAAATCTCGCTCTACATTTGCATAACACACGTCAGAATCACTGACGATGTATTTTCTCGTCGTAAACATATAGTTAAGTTCTCTACCGAGTGCATTAACACTTCTTTAACTTTTCCATGGCCGTTAAGATATAGGAGAATGAGGAGGAGAAAAAGCTTCATTTGGCGAGTGTGTTTGTGTCCTTTATGGGCCCCGGACCCCCGCACGGCCATCAATTTGCGAGTATGTGTCCAGACCACGCAGGGCCAGGGCACTTGCACCGCGGTTCACACAGCGAAGCTGTGCGTCCATATCCTGAGACGCAAGGAGGGCCTCTCATTCCTCCCATGTGCTGATGACGGGCTGCCCCTTCGGGGGAAGGTCGGCAGAGATATTTAATAAGGAATATTTGAGACAAGAAAACACAATACCATTAAGAGTGAACTTTTTCATTATAGTGCAGTCTGCGCTCACAAAACGCTCATAGCAGGTGCTTGCATTTTTTCGTCGATTAACCTATATTGAGGTCTAATCTTCTCATTATTTCGTTGTCCCATCCTTATTTGGGCAAATAACGGCAATTGATGTAGTGCCCTCGTTCTTTCGCATTTATATGGCTATAAAGTACATGCATGGCATAAGGAACTTTTTAAAATATTTCCGTAAGTGTGTCTTTCGTCAATTCGCGGTAAAGCTGTTGCCACATAGGCCGAATTACGGCAGGCCCTTATCAAAGCTAAAAAAATGTCACAAACGCGCTGATGTCAACAGCCGCGCATAGAACAACAGGAAAGCGCAGTAGAGTGGTCGGGATTTCATGTATTTCCCGCCCTTTTCAGCATCTTTACTTTTTTTCTCCTCTTGATTGGTGACAAAGCTGTCAAGAATGATTACACACTTCATGTGAATTGGTGCGTTTACAGTTACGCCTATACGTTTTGGTCTTCTATTCAGCTTTTCACAGATCGATCTCTGGGAGCCACCATAATAATCTCTGGGCTGTGCTAAATAGTTGTGACCACCCCAGAAGTGCACTGCCAAAGTCGTGACAACAGCCTTTGTACTCCCGTGCGCAGCTCAACATGCATGGCGGCGTTTTTGTTTCTTCCTCCTGTGAAAAAGGTCTATATGGGAACATTTGGGCTGCAATTCTCCTCAGTTTTACGATCACACACGTATAATGGCATCTTACTGTCGACAATAGAATCTAGAGTATCATATAGTGTGCGTAATACGGATGTTCTTAACGCTGAGCACGGTCATGTGTGACGTCACACACGAACGATACATCATAATACGGGGGGAATCTCTGCGTATATTTCGCGCACACCACAGTCCTTTCTACGTCCATAATCATCGGGGCTTACTATAGGATAATACTTTCGGGTGCTGGTCAGTTGAAGGACGCGCATATCTCCATATCGCAACGGCAAACAGCCGCAGCAGCGGTACACACCCTGCGGCCACGCTAAAATACGAATGTGATGCTAATTAGGCACCAGCGGATGCGTAAGGAATCTCCGCCACCCGTTTTTTTTTTTTTCATCTTTGGCACGTTTATATTACTTGGTGTTTTTTCTTTCTCGCCCGAGCTGGAGATCGACGTGTCATCGCTTCTCGACAAATTGGGATCGCGACGCTCAGTATCGGTCATCCTTGCTTTCGCGGTGCAATCCCGCGGTATTCGTTTGCGCCGAACGCTGCACTATCTGAAAATGCGCTGCGTGATAAACTTTGAGCTAACGATGTCCAAGCCAAGCAAAGTGTATGTTCGGAAATCGGTGCGTACATTGAGATTCATGGCTTGATTTCCCCTGCAGTGTAAATAAATGTATTTCTCTGAGAGATAGCTAGCTGCGACCGTATAACAAACACAATGATGAAAAGATGAACGACACGTTCACTTAAGACTGAAATTTTGACAAAAGAAAGAAAGAAAGAAAGAAAGAAAGAAAGGAAGAAAGAAAGAAAGAAAGAAAGAAAGAAAGAAAGAAAGAAAGAAAGAAAGAAAGAAAGAAAGAAAGAAAGAAAGAAAGAAAGAAAGAAAGAAATAGAAAAGACTGTGCACGACACCTGACTGCATCTCGACCTGCTAACTGCGCTTCAGGTTAATTTAAATTCTGAATACACTCTTTACTGCTTCAGCAGACCTAATTTACTGTGTTTACATTTATGCGCGCGCTGACACGGACATAGACATTCAGATTATCGCGTGATTTTTCGACAAGCGGGAAGAAAAGCAAAAGTAAGCTACTGACCTTCAGAGAATATATCAGTGTAACCGAGAGCCCGCTTATGCAAATTAGTCACCCCGTTTCTCTAGTGCACATCTTGTGCTTATATATAAAAATATTATGTCACGGGTTGATGTATCGCGCAAATTGGGGGTAGTTGCTGATCGTTCCTGTCTGCACGCGATGCCCCTTTGACGTTTTTTTCTCGTCAAATTCTGATACAGTGATGCACACGTGGTAGTGAGCATATACCTATGCGATATGAGCCGAGTTTTTAGGGCAGACGAGGTTGCTTCGAGCTCGCTCTACACGGCGGTCATGAAATGAAGACAGTGCGGAGCGCGTGATAACAGCGTTGATAAGAATGGCTACAAGAACGCGTCTGGCGTTGGTTATCGAAGAAACACCGAAACACCGTGTGCGAACCCGTCAGCGTCGCCACTCAGTCAACACTTTAAGACTGCAGAGACGTCAGCGTGATTGCCGCGCTATCTTTTTGCCAAGTCAACACTCGCCTGCCGTGTTCGTGGGCATTTGTTTTTTTTTTTTTTTTTGAGCAGGTTCTTTCGTTCTGCCTGCAGCACTTTTACACTCTCAAAGGCAGCAAGTGTGCACATGCAGCCCTCTCGTGCTGCTCATTTACCTTCTATCAAATAATACGGATAACTATAAGGGCAGTTGGTCACCAGCGGCGCCCGCATCATGGTGGCAACGTGGCTGTGAGTGGATACGTTGTGAGGGCGGTGAAATTGAATGCGAGACATCGTAGCCACGTGATGAGATCACTTCTACTTCAACCTGCCGGCGTGCATAGTCTGCGTGATAAAGCTGATAGGTGAATGGTGCCGCTTGGCGTGAGCACTGCGTCTCCGCAAAAAGAAACGTATGAGCGTACCTGATCTCTGCCGCGGGCGTCTGTCAATCAATCTGATTGACGCGGGAACTCGGATACAAACTTTGGACTCTGAGACGGCCCCAGTTCTACTCGTGACTGTCATGGTGCCGGTGTGGCGGTCAAGCGTTTCATGCGGTGGACGCTAAGCAGTATAGCTTCTTTGCATATGAGATAATATAGCCACCTTGCACAACTTGTGCAAGGTCTAAACCATAGAGGAGCTTGTGGTAACGTACAAAGCATCTTCCGGTATTTTAAGTCAGCCGTCTACTAATCTGCTTGGTTGGCTTCGAAGTGAAGACCGCATCAGCTGTGTTATAATTTTGATTATACGAATCCACATATGGTTTAATAACCATTACACTGAACTTTCTTCTCTTCATCGATCAGGTTTCAATGAAAAGGCAATTATTTCGGGCGCAATTACCTATGTGAAGGTCAGAATAGAGCTATTAAACGTAATTCTGATTAGCACGATTCTAGTCATCATCAAAATAGTAAGTAAAGAACTCCAGGTGGTCCAAATTTCTGTAGCCCCCCCCCCCCCCCCCAACTACGGCGTCTCTCATAATCATATGGTGATTTTGAGACGTTAAACCACACATATCGATGAATCATTATAGTAAGGGATATATAGCATGGTTTACTTAACTTGCTCATGATTAACGTCGCGTTAATTAGCATGGATTAGTTATCTCTTCAACTAGCATGTTTAGTTAGCCCAGTCCTAGCTGTACTTGGCTTCATTAACATGGTCTTCTTAAGATGTGGTGTAATTACCTCGGCCTTACCACGACTTGGCGTAATTAGCTTGGTCATAGCATGTCCTGGCCTGACTAGCCAAGTGTACCACCCAGCCAAATAGCTATTTATCTGGCCGCCCGCACTATGGTGCTAGCGGACGATGAAAACGACGAAGGTGCGCACAGGCAGAGGAGTGCGCTAGAATGTGCCGGCCGACCATTATGATTAACACGTGGCTTCGGGTTTAGCTGCGATCATGATGTCATACGCTCGGCCGGAACTAATCTCAGAGGCCACCGTACTCGTTATTCTAAACAGATTTAGTGCAAGTATTAAAAGCTTCAAATTACAATAAAACACCTTGTGCCTCTAAAAAATATTACCATGAAAACCTCTGACACTTTTGTTGCGTGTGTACTTCTGCACTCAGTGTAACACAAACAATCGAAAAAATGTGCCTGTGGTTTGAAAACAGCGCTCAACTTTATCGACGGTCCTTGACGCGATGCCAAGTTCCATCATAACCAATAAAACGCAGCGAGATAAGGGGTGGATTCGATTTTTTTGTACTGCTGGCTTATTCAAAATGGGGTGTAGCCAGAGCTCGGAAAGATCCCGAGCTGATCCTAAGTTTCGCCAAGCTCGGGCGTTCATGCATAGCGCCCCTGGACTGATTTTGCGGGTTGTGAAGATAAATGCGTGACCCAAGGCTGATACCAATACTAGTTGCAAAAAAATATAAGAAGTTACATAATTCAGAAACAAGCATTTCTCTATATAGAAGGACTTCGCGTTTCTGAACAATTGCAATGGACATTTGACAACAATTCCCAATTTACTAGTTGCATTGGTCTGGCCACCATTGTGCTACTGGGTTATCAGAGGTAGTGTTGCAGGTATGTGCACATATTTTGTTATCAAGCGAATATACATCCTTCAACACTCACAACATGTCATTGTTGAAGTACTCCACACGTGTTAATTTTGATGATATATATTTTATTGGCAATGCATCGTAGCAATTTCGAGGATTCTTTCATTTAGCGCACAATCTGCAAGAAATATATCTTACTAAAGACCAGGGTGATAGGTTCTCAACAAAACATGCTAAAGAAAAAAAGCGCCATCAAAACATAGTATTAACTGAATACACAATTAGTGGCAACTGCGTTGTAAATGTTGAATGGAGCAGCAGATGCATACCTAAAGGATCATCTGCGAGGAAAATCACGCGAAAAATGTTCTAAACGGTAAACTTTTTCCAGTCGTAAGTAGCAAATACACGCAGAAGCTTGTAATGCCTACACATTGAAAAAATGCAAAAATATGAAGTTTTTCATTAAGCGGTATTTAAAACAATACAGCAACTGGAAGAAAAATTGAACTTAACATAATTGCATACGCTTCAGCCTGTTGCACACTATATTTGCACAATAGTGTCCTGTGTTACACTATAGTGTTGTGCGTGTGCCACAAGTTTGAACAATACATCACTTTAGTATACAGCTCATTTGAGCGAAAGTCCAGGCAGTGTTATAACGAGCATCGCCGAGTTGAAGAACACCATCATTGCACTGTCATGTTATCTCAGCAGACTCCAAAAGGTAGCTCCATTTATTGATTTGCCCGTATACACAGGAAAGAAAATCTAGCTTAGACAGGGCTTCGAATTTTCGATGAATTAGAGAAGGCATATTTTTCAAGTCGATGTTATTTTTAGACAGCAAGTGATCGGTTTCTGATAGAAGTTACAGAAAACAGTAAGCCATTTTAATTTTATCTTACCGCAAAAAGCCAATTGAAGTTTTGATACCAGATATGCCCAAATTACAACAGTAATCCCTGAATATTAATCCTGTGGACTTTTAAGTCATCCGTTTACCTTGCTTTGCACCTGAGATTAAATCTACTTTCTGCAAATGAGGTTGCAGTATAAGAGAGACAGAGAGAGAGAATAAGAGGGAGGTCAGGAGGTTAGGCAGCTATTAGCATCTGGTTTTCTACCCAGAACTGCCGCGATATAGGCCTAGTCAGAAAACAGTTACGTCTGTTTCCTTTTGACTGATCTCGGTGGCATGTGACTGTAACATGCCAGAATAAACAGTATTATTATTACCAACTGTGGAAGAAAGTAGATAGGGGCAAGAAAGAGGGTGTAGGAAGAGATAGAAAAAGAAATAGTGTAGGCGGGGACACACACACACACACGCACACACACACAAACACACACACACACAAGAATGGCGTTCTATATAGCGCTTGCAGGGCTATCTGTGACATTGCACCCTGACGATGGTGTCATTTTTTTTCCTCCGACTGAGGTTGGTTATCTGAGTGCGTTGCAAAGGCATAGTCACTGTAGGCAGCCACAAAAGATATGCCCAACAGTTTCTTCGTTCAGTATGTTACTCACAATGGGGCAAGTTGGTTTGGGTTCATAGCACGAACGATGTAAGAACAAGCTAGGTGCTCACGCTCGCATCTCCGCGTGAATAGAGGGCGTGGGCGATTGTATTCGCCGCTGACCTTGAGCTACGAGTAGTTTCCGTCGTGCGAGGTGAGATGGCGCTACTGTATGGTAAGCCATAAAGTTACTGTATATGCTACCTTTAGGTAGCACCTAAAGGTAGCATATACAGTAACTTTAGCAAGCCAGGTATTCGCGCGGCACTCATTCTGAAGTTTGCGCTCAAAAGGACATATTCCTGAAAGCTTTGTGTGCATGGAATTTTGTGATTTAGAAACGCATTGCCGGTCTGTTTGTTTTGCTGATTCGCACGTTGTGATTCAGTGCACGCATAGTTCGACACTGGATATGACTCCCAATACGTGTGAGTGACCTTGTCGCTGCAGTGGTTGTGCCTCGAAATGGGCAAGTGGCTTAGAAGGTTGGCCGCTTGGGCTAGTTGGTATGACGTGACGATAGTTATAGCGCGAGAACAGAACGACGACACAGTGACAAGAAGGACACGTGTCCTTCTTGTGTCTTGTGGTCGTTCTGTTCTCGCGCTATAACTATCGCCAGGGCAAGTGGCGTTTTGTTCCGAATTGAAAAGCGGGGTATCAGAAGCTTGTACAGAGCGTCGGTTGCGTCTTAAGGCTCCGCGTGAACCAGAGCGCTTGGATAAGTGGCGACGGGCAATTCCGAGAGCTGACAGAGCCTTGCAGCCCACTGACCATGCGTGGGCGAAGTATTGCCCGCAAGAAGTGATCTCTGCCATATATCACGCAGAATACAAGGGAAACGACCTGAAGCAGGCACCAAAGAAACCTGTGCCCACTTTGGATACTGCTTCTGCCATTTTACCAGGGCTGCTCGCAATACCTGACCGTGCAGTAAAACACCAGGAAAGCTCAGCGATAACGGCTGGCTCTCGGCCGACTTCTTGGAAACGACAGAGGCCAACAGGTTCAACTGCAGCAGACGTACCTGACACGACCGCTGAAAGTACAGCAAATTTATTGCGTGTGGAGACAGCGACTCCACAGCAAGGTGTTGATTAATCAACAGGCACGCATGCAAAAGACAGCGTTTCGACTTTAGCAGGGAAGGGCCTCCTCCACGTGAATAATAGGGTGCTTCTCAACATTACACTGATAGTTTGAGGCCATGCGCTACCGACTCAGTTCTTCAACACGCCGGAAAAAACATTTCTTTTTTAAAATTCAGGTGCCATTTTTCAGCTGCCTCACCTATGTCTATTGGGACCAAGTGAAGTGAATGTTGAACAGAAATCATTGTGCATACCATTTCTGTGATGCCACCATGTTTTTTTACGTTCACTATATTCACGTGAGTATAATTAGTTTGCCGTGCTTGATATCATCAAACCAGATTTTCTCGTCTTTGGATGTCTCTAGCACTTCATCGTCACCGTCAGTGCAGCATTGCAGGAGCACTTCCAAGAACGGTACTCAACGACGCAACACAGTTTGCTAAAGCGAAGGCCTTATGCGAAATTCGATTGTCGGCGTCCCGCGTCAGCGGCGTAAGGTACAGCTACACACAATATACTACCTTAGGTATAGTGCGCTCGCTTTCAGTCTGATGAGCACTTCATCATGCTGACGTCCGTGCGGCTTAATAAAATAGCGCAAAGTACGGCATTCGCCCTACAATACCAACATGGGTGTGGTGCGGGTTCACCCATGGTCGATCATCGGGACCCAATGAAGTACTTCTCACCATACCTTGGATGCTGCTTGCACTGCCAGAGGCCAAAATAAAGTCGTCTGCGTGACGCCAGCAGCAAGACTGGCAAGGGTTGATTGATTGATATGTTGGGTTTAGCGTCCCAAAATCACCATATGATTATGAGGGAGGACGTAGTGGAGAGCTCTGGCCAATTCGACAACCTGGGGTTCTTTGACGTGCACCCAAATCTGAGCACACGGGCCTACAACATTTCCGCCTCCATCGGAAATGCAGTCGCCGAAGCCGGGCTTCGATCCCGCGACCTGCCGGTCAGCAGCCGAGTACCTATAGCCACGGGACCACCGTCAGACTGGTAAGGGTAGTGTGTCGATTTAAGTCATTAATAGAACGCGCGTAAGTGTCGTGATACATTATGTGAAAGTTTAAACATCGTTTAAACCACCTGAAATTATCACGAGGTTTCGTCTATCAGCTGTAGTTTTGAGTTTTGCGCTCGTTTGCCTCATGACTGCTTCAAGCTTGCGTCCTGGGAACGCCCCTACTGCAACCCTCTTGTCACCTCTTACCCTCTCTTTGATGCCTTCTGTGCATTGGTTTAAATTCGAGTCCCCGGCGATTATCACATGCTGTGACTTTTCAGCTGGAGCGTCCTGCACATGGGGGCTACTTGCATCTGTGATGCCGGCTGCTTTGTCCCCTCCTAGCCCCCCCCCCCCCCCCCACTACCTCGCTGAAGCTGGGCCTTGCGACATTTGGACCAGCTGAACCTGTTTTTTCCAAACTTGCCTGCTCTTCCATCTCCACCGTTCTGGTTGCCGGTTCCCTACTGTTCTCTCCGTAGGCCGCTTCTTTGTTCAGCTTCGCTAGTGCTTCCTCGGCGGACTTCAGTCTTTCTCCCATTCCCCTCGTTTTCTCTTGCTCTGTCGCCAACGCAGTCTCGAGCTCGGTGATTCTTATCAGCACATCACTCTGGGCAACCATCATTTTCTCCATTTTTTCTTCGACCTCACATTGCCTACACTTCGCGTCAGCCTCTTCTCTATTCGCTTCTACGTTTGGGTCCACTTTGAAACCCACTCCACATCCTGAACACTTTACAGTCTTTTTAACCATGTCTTTCTGCCACCAATTGTCCCTATACTCGATAATTACTAAACTCGAGCTCTGCACTACGAAAAGAAAAGAACGTCTAAGCTCTACTACAAAAATTTCCGTGTTCAATGTACGCGCACCTCCCCCACGGGGTGGCAAAAGAAAAAAAAACAACACAAAACTTCAAACACACACACCCGCACTAACCAATAAATACCTGGTGACTGGCCCCCGAAAAAGCCGTACCATAAAATAAGTGCTACGAAGATTTCAACCGCTGCCTTATAAGTATAAAGACAAGCTCAAAACATGCAAAAACACTTATCTGTGCAGTCGATGCGGAGCGCTCAAAAAACACCTCCATCCACCGTGACAGCCCGAACTGACCCACCCTCCGCGAGCGCCATCTGTCGCATCAAGCGGAAACAACCCAGGCGGCGAATACGATCTGGACGCGCCGCCTGGCGCAGTGTCATCAGACTCATCACCCAACTTACTCTTACACCGTGGTTTACTGTTAAGAACGACGCAAAGGGACACAAAACGATGAGAACACGAGGACGGGTGCTGCACTCGCAACGAGTTGCGGGTCCGGCGCCCGTCCGGTTCTGTGTACCGTGTTTTTTGCGCCGTTCTTAACTATGAATTTCTTTCTTGCCAGGTGGCTATATAAAAAGTTAACATCATGCCGTATGATACAAATGCGGAAGTAAATCACCTTCCATCGCTCAAGTTTTTAAAGCGAAAGCCTTCATAAACGCGAATATTGACGGGCGTCGTCGGCGGCGTCAACATGGATGACGAAGAAAAAAAAACATCACGGGATGACGTCAACAAATGACGTCAACATGACGTTCCAGTGCGGCAAAATTGACGTCATCATGATCTCCTCATGGAATCTCAAATTTTCGCGTACAGTGAATTTTGGCGAACTCTCATCATGACGTCACGTGATTCCGTCATCACATGACACAATCGCTTTGTCAAAAGATGAGCCGATCACCGAGGCAGTGCTATACCACGTTAGGTACCGAAAGCTTTCGGATGGGAGCCGCGGGCAGGGTCAATACACAGACTGAGAAGAAAAGAAGTTGGCTTTCGCCTTCCAGTTGTGGTAGCCGTAGGCATGTATCAGTAAGCCTACTTGAGTGGATAAATTTGCTTCATTGACTCTCACGGCATCTCCCATGCTCAGAATGCAAACTTGAAGTGTCTAAGATGTTGTAGCAGCAAGTATGCACACCCAAGATGCAGATGTAGAACGTTAGATTTACACTAGTGTCCTGTGTTACACTATGTGTAGTGTTCTGCCTGTTTCACACCTGCTTGTAGTATATATCACATTGGTCTATAGTTCATACGAGCGAACGTCCACGCACGCCAGCCCTACAGCGATTTCCTGACAGCATTCTACCTCGGGGGAAAGTTCCCGGGCAGAGTGACACATTTCACCTTTTTTTCTTTTCTTTAACGAGAGATGGCAACGTATAACGTCTTCCCGGTATACGATTGGCAAGCATGCGGGGTGTACCCGCCACTACAGCCCCAGCTGAATGAAAGCATCAAATAGCGAAGATTGGATGGCAACACGTATAAACCCATTATATTCTATACTACATTGGATCGACACGACACTTCACTCAAACAACGGTTCGATACGCAACGTGTCAGATGCACTGCACACCTATAATATTAAAGTGTCCATGGGGCCATGAAAGCACCAAACAGTGAGCTTGCTACGGCAGCGCACATCAACCTCCTCGCAAAGACGTGGGAAGTCAACATCTCCAGAGGTTACGTTTTTGAGCAATATACTTGGTATATGTCAATTGCTACCTCGAGATATCGACTTATAGGACCTGGATAATCAACGACGACTCGTCGCCAGAGCGCGGGAGGCAATCCAGGTCAAAAAATTCCTGGAGTGAGCAACCGTGCCACCTACACCCAGCTTACACACTTGGGAACACAGCTTCAGCAATGCATATTTATTTCATTCTTTCAGCGATGGGGACAATGATACATGTTTTTTGTTGAAGATCCATGCATGACACTAGAATTCTGCTTCATCTTATGTAAGTGGCGCTTTCTGATTTAGTAACATAGGAGCCGCATAAGCTCTACACTTTGACACATTGATCAGGCTACAGCAAGGAGACATCTAGTCTAGTTAGTCTACTGGGTATCATATGAAACAAAATGGTTTATGAATACCACCATTGCTGTTTTAATAGACTTGGAGCTATTGCGTTTCAACCAACTGGAGTGTTGATGGTTTCCTCGTGGCTTGGAGGGTCATTCACGAAAAGCTTTGCTCACCGAATCGGAATGGCTGATTAGTGCTGAATGTGATCACTGTGACAGTGAGAAAGCCATTGGCCACGTCCTTTGTGACTGTCCTTGTTATAGCTCCCAAAGACAACAGCTTTCGGCAACGTTAGCATGGCTCGATGACGGGCCGCTTTCGGAGCAGTCAATTTTGTTGTGCCATTCTACCTTCCAACCATAGAGCGACGAAGGCGCTGCTGAACTTTCTGTGTCAATGGGACTCGTAAAATGACTGGGACTCTCCCGTACTTTTGTGTGTGCACGTTTTCTTTTTTAATCATTCCTCTTTTTCATGTTTTCCTTCTTACTTTTTCATACCCATTTCCTTTTCCCCAGTGCAGAGTAGCAAACCAGAAATTTTATTCAGGTTATCCGGTGTTTAATTCAACGTTATTTTCTCTCTCTCTTTCTGGAGGTACTTCTCAATCATATAAAGCTTATGCTTCGTGGAACAATAACAACTGTTTGCTTGCAACCAACGACAATTAATATGTAACATATCTTGTCTGACAAAAATTTTGAGTAACCTGGATGTACGAGCTACCCAGCAGATTCTCTTGAAATCATTGTGAACAGTATGAAGTAAAGGAAAATTGTGATTTGCTATGTTGACGATTCTCGAATCGTCATTCATAAAAAATATATACATATTTCAAAGATGGCATATCCAGTGTACTCTGTACGAGAAGATCTAAAATCTATTTCTGGGGCATCGAACGCACATTCACCGTAAATTTCAACGTAGTATCGTATTGGTATAACGCAGCTTATAGTTTGAGCATAGAAAAAAGAGGCAACAGAGATAAAAGGCAACAGCAGGTAGCAGAATTCTACGTCGAAATCGACAAGTACAGCAGATTGGGCAAGCATGGTTCATTATAATACCGTTCAAGGGCACGCAGAGTTTGCCGCAGTTACATTTTCCGAATTTGCCGACCCGTGCGAATGCGTCGTACTCTGATAGATAGCCCCAAAGTTTGTTCGCTCTCATTTGTGGCCACTGACAGAACGATAGAAACAACTATAAAATAAATAATTTGTAGTGGTGCTTTTTTGTGCTAGGAGCGAAATGCACGTTGGAAAAGGTATGGTGAAAAAAAGTGGCTGATATTGGAACCATGAGTGTCGACTTTTCAAGTGTTTGGATATAAAATTCAACTAGCTCTTGGCTCAAAGTTTGCTGTATGACATGGTTTCGTGTTAATAGGTAACACCAATTGTGCTGGCATAAAAAAAATGCAAAAGCCGCTGATGGGAGCAGCATAAATGGCCTAAAAACTTGCCCTGCAAGGCACATTTTTTTTTCACCGAGCGGATAGGCAGGTAGCCAACATACTATGTGCTGACTACTCGCGAGTTTCAAAAGTTTTGCAGGTTAGTAACCAGAAGGCACGGTCTGCGACTGTCGACGCATACGCATGTCGCGCCATGTCGGTGATTTTCTCTGTGTGGCATACAAGGGACATCAGTTTTTCCGGAATAGTTCCCGCATAACTCACCATCGAAGCGTAATACGACGGCCGGCGACTATATACCACACTTGTTTTCTCAACGAGTTTCAATAGCGCAGATAACAATCAACACGCATACTTGACTGCTGAAGCTTCACCGTCACTGCCTTTAATATATAAGTTTCTTGAAGCCGCAGATATTCCAGCTTGCTATATGAACCTCGATGCATCTGAGAGGTTGAGATTCTTTATTCTTACCGAATGTGGTCCTTTTTTTTGCTTTACATGTAAATTGTGCACACATAAAGTGGGGGTGCATGCCCTCACGTTACCACAAGGTATCAATTTCATTCATTCGTTTTTCGATAAACCTCGTTGTACACTGTGTAGACTCAACATCTCCTTTTGTGTGATCGGTCACTCTCTGTGGTAGAGACACAGCCCATGTTTTCAGGCCAGAACGACAACATAGCATTGAAATTACGCGGAAGAAGTAACGCTTGTTCGAACGAACCTCAAGTGGAAAGCAGTGAACCCCATCTATATGCGAGCTATCTCACGGAGCAGTAAACTCTTCCTGCAAGTTTTTACTGCGCAGATGCAGTGTACGTCTTCGCCTGCCTCGTTTTGCGCGCCCTGCTCACCCCTCTCCGGTTGGATGTACAGCTCGCACTCAACACGAGAGAACACCTGCTGAACTCGGCGGACGATTATCTTCGGCCGCGCCAAGTCATACATCTTGCTCTTTTTCAATTTTTCTTTCTTTCTCCCGCCCCTTACCCATCTCTCTGCTCACTTTTGTTTTGTTTCTTCTGCTTCTTTCGCTCACTCATATTGCCATCTTCTTTTTGTTCATCTTCTTTCTCCTTTCCGTTTGTCATTTTCAATTTTCGCTCGGTGATGAAGAAAGCGAGGAGCCGAAGGCACGGGGAAAGCTTAAACTGCGTATTACAGCGCCACACTTAACTACTGCTCTTTTTATTACGCGCTTCCTGTTACGAGAAACGACTCTTTGTTAGCGCTTGCTCTTATGACAAGCCGAATGTATACTGGCTGACCTCGTCGGTGTTTTCTACGCCGCTTATTAACCTTCAAAGAAAAAAAAAGGTGTTGACAATGTTATGTTTTTTTCTAGACTCGTTAACCAGCCGGGCTACTTATACGCGTGAATACGTCGGCTTCCTGAAGAATAATGAAATGCAGGTTAGCGGGACGGACGCATTTTGTATACGTACAAAGTGTTGACAACTTTCGTCTTGCCAAAGCTTCATCTCTTTGTAATCTACCTCCAGTCTCTTTTACCCGGGTGCCTATAATGTGAACTATCACCAAACTTAATTGTCTATAGCCACTTATAGCACCTTAACAGAGCCTACTTGCTTCATGCCGGCTAACGTGTTCCAGTTGACACTCATTCAAGTTTATTGCCCATCATGCCAGTTTGCCTAGGCACGATAACGAAGGTTCAATGTACACCCTGTACGAGGCACGTGAAGGCCGGGCTGCGCAAGGTTTTGTGTCATGTTTATACAGCGTCGCCATTGGTATTTCTAAACTTTTTCTTCTGCTTGGTAAGATCAGCGTTAACAGCACGTTAGGTATAACATATCTGATCCGAGCAAGATGCAAAAGTATTCGAAGGTTCGTTGTGCGCACTCATTTCTCATCCGCTTACGTTGCTCTCTCTCAGTCGCGGCGGTCGCACTTCAGTGTGGACGAGCTGATAGAGACAAGTGTACTGCGTCATGTCAGTGCAGGTTATAGAACATGAGGTGGTGGAAATTGCCACAGCCCTCCACCATGCAGAGCGTGACCCATAATCAAATCTTGGTCTTGGCGCACAGAGCGCTGATATTACTATTATTTTCTGACATCAGTTGTCATCTGAATTCTCCCGTCGTGCAGCAACTTTGATGTGGAGCACGCGGTTAAATCTGGCATGTACGAATAACTATCTCCTCAGTAGGGCACACTGCTTCTGCCGCTGTGAGGAGATAACAAGACAAATTCCGTGCGTGCGCTGCCCATCTATATATACGCCAAACTAAATGACGTAGCCTGGGAGCTGAGGTCCATCGCATCAATAAATGTTTCTACCACCGCCACCATCGCATTGATCCAAGAAGATCCAAAAACAAGACTGTGGTACATTGGCCTAGGCACTTTAGTATACGCGCACAGAGCCATAGAATCTCTACTGTGCTCATACACCGGACATCACGAATGTTTGTTAACTACCACTGGGCGTTCGAGTGATGTGTGTTGACCATGACTGTCCATCAGTTATTTTTACTGTGCTTATACTTTCGTCCCCGTGTTATCTATTCTTCCTTCGTCCCAGTTTCCCAAATGCAGGGTTGCAAACGGAGTATATGCCTGTTTCACCTTCCCTCCGTTTATATATCTCTTTCTGTATGATGTGCATTACGGCATTTTCTACAGGCTCGCTCTTTCCTCAAAGGCCTTGTCCTTGTCCACCACTGACTCGAAGGTCGCGAATTCAATCCCGGCCATGGTAGTCGTATTTCCGTGGAAAATGGTATACAGGCCTGTGTGCAGTGCGATGCGAGCGCACGTTAACAAAACCAGATGGGGAAACTTCCAGGAGCCCTCCACTATACGGCGTCTCTCATAACTATGTCGTGAAATTGGAAGGCTAAACCCCATATACTATTCCTCCAAGCCAATTAAGTCTATACGAGGCAATAACTCATCCGCTTCGCGTGTCATTATCGAAGAAAAGAGAAAAGCTCGAGATGCGCGGTAGTACGTTGCTTGGTTTACAATAAGAAGTACAACGGGTGGCTTGATTTCAGTATCGCTATGGTATAAAGAGAGACAAGGAGGTTAGCCCCGATCCTATGCATGGATTTAATAGATTACAGACAAAAGAATAATAATGTTAATTTGTTGAGACAAAAGGGATCTAGACGCTTGGAAAACCCATTCTTTATTATTTAAACCGGAGTGTTGGTAGCGACGACCACGAATGCCACTGGTGAGTTACGTATTTACTCAAGTATTCGTTCTGGTCAGTGAACAGGATCGTGCAGTATGAGTGGGGTCAATACGTGGAAAGGAAGACGTGACGTGCACGCGTGCAAGGCCACCAAAAGCCTGTCGTATATTCGTTTATTGGGACACAACAACAGTACGCGGTTTTCAACTGCATGACTTTCATTACGACAATCATGTACTATATCTTAAAAGTACATGTCCTGCGATATGGATGGTAACGCGCCGCGCTAAGCACGGTGAAGGGGGTTTGATTAACGGCCACGGCAGCCCGCACTTCAATATCGGTGAAATGCAAGGTGTACCAACGTGTCTGCCTAACAGTATGCTGTTCGAGTATCTCTTGCCTTTTTTGCGCAATAATATGTGAAGCTCGTGAAGCCTATACCCCTGCGTTCATCGGTGATGAACATGGACCAGTTCGAATATCTGCCAGGTCCTGCGGCGTCCACGGTGGACACGTCCAGGAAGCGGACGCGCCCTTACTGCGACAGCGAGGACACTCGTGTCTACTCACTGACAGGCGAAGGGCCATCTGACGACGACTTGGAACTTGTAAAAAGCCTAAAAGCCAAGAGACGTAACACCAGGGCCCCTTCATCCCCGAACTCAATGAATAAAGAAGCACCGCGAAGGCCCGAGGCCAGCATCGTCATTTTGATTCCTGTTGACCCCAATGATAACATGAAGCATCTCAACATGTTTCGGCGCTGCTCGAGGGACTGGTGCCAGGTGGAATCATCGACGTCAAAGGAACTCGCATGATAAAAGCATGGCAATGAATGTTTCGCATGCTGCCGCACTGCAGAGTATACCAGACAACCTTACAGAACAGGATGGAATCAACGTGGCGAGCACGGAGCAAAATGCATCACTTATGCGAATGATACAACCATTTTATTTCGCAGGAATTCTTATGATGGTCTTCATAGTAGTATTAACACAGCTCTCGGCAACTGACACAAGTGGAGCGTAATCAATTCTCTTGAAATCAACAAAGCCAAAAGAAAAACCGTTAACTATCTTACACTCCCTTCCCCCCCCCCCCGACAATCACTTGGACCGTCTATCTTCACTCTTACTTCGAGAAACTTGTGTACAGAGATTGTTGACTTGGTAAAATCACTTGCTTTATTTTTTCAAAAGAATGTATCTTGGGACATTCAGGTTAGTCATGTATTTACGTGGGCAGCAAAGGTACTAAGTATTTTGGCGAAATTTAAATTCTACTTGCCAACAGCTGTCAAGCTTGAAATTCACAATGCACGATATCTTTCTTATTTAAACTATTGCTGTATAGTCTGGGGCACAACCACGTTAACAAACCTCAACCATGCTGTCACACCTGTCCCGTTATTAGGGAGGCGATCGCCGGGCTAATTCCAAGAGCCGAAGTATCGGCCCCCCGAACCGCACCACGAAAGCGTGGACAATTTAGAAGTGGTCCTTATTGGTGCGCCAGCGGACGCCGGCTGTGGCCCAAAGAACAAGACAGAGCCGAGAGTTGATAAACAAACAAAATTATATTCTCATTAACGGCAGATCAAAACGCAATACACACGTATGCACACTCCACAATAGTTACATACAATACGTCACCAAACAAACAATGTACTACACAGTACAATCAACCACACTTGAAACAACGGACACAGACAACAATACGCACTACGATGCAGTCGCATGCATTGAACAACCAAGACACTTAAAGACCAAAGAGATATAAAACCTATTCAGTCCAAAGTCCTTGGAACAAAAGTCTGAATGATACTCTTCCGAGAATCACTCACTCAAAGTCCAGCGTTGTTGTCGTTCCGCAGCTCTCGAAGTTCTCTTCCAGGAAACCTCCCGTCTTCAATTGGCCACTCTTCCAACTTCAACTTCTTCGCCGGAACACGTCGGCTTCACACTCGCAGCGGTTGCCACGGGTCTTCGCTCGATAGCGGTAAACACACACTCTTGCCTGTAGCTCGAGCCGTCCCTACGGACCACAAACTTCGCCGACTACACGGCGGACTCTCTACGCACTCTGGCGCTCACTTCCGTCTCCTCCTGTTCTGTCACTACGGGCAGAACCTTCGCCGACTACACGGCGGAATTCCTACGCGCTCTGGCGTTAACTTCCGTCACCTCCTGATCTGTCACTACGGGCAGAACCTTCGCCGACTCCACGGCGGAATTCCTACGCGCTCTGGCGTTAACTTCCGTCACCTCCTGTTCTCTCGTCTCGGCCGCTCGATTAAATACCTTCCGCGCCACTTTCCAGAATTTTCTCGTCCTTTCGTCGGCGCGATACGCAGCGAAGGCTGGAGAGAGGCGAGACGGTTTGTCAGCCCTCCGCGTCGGGTGACTCAGCTCGGCGTAGCCACGCCTCCTTCGTTCTGGAAATTTCTAGCGCTTGCCCGGCCGCCGCTGTGGGGTGAGGAGGTTCGTCTGCGAAGCCGTGCTTCTGCGGGGAGAGCGCGCGCCCGGGAGCCCTGGATGTTTGCTTTCTTTTTTTTTTTCTTTTTACCTCGCGGCGTTTCTACCGCCCGTTGTAGCAAGGATTTGGCGGCGCGCTCTCTTTTTAGCGCTCGTTCTGTGACACTGCCCCCCACTTTAAGAATATTATCTCATAATATTCAAAACCACACAAACGAGCGCGAACAGTCACCACACATTCTCACAGACTGTAACACAATCCGTCGCTCATGACACTTCACATTCACAATATATCACTCAATACAATCGTACATTGTAGTTCAATTCCACAACACATGAAATATAGCCACAGGTACATGCCTACAACACTTCATCACACATTCTAAACAATACAACCGTACAAAGTTCTGTCTATCCAACAATTATATAACACTATACATCACACCATCGCACAGAACACTGACTCACTCGACATACACTTGAGACACAGGATAACAAGAACAATAACACAACATATGGCACTCAGCACTGCCCAACACATTCTGATTCGACCTCAGCACTTATCCTGAATACTTCGAACAGCGCTTGCGCCCCTTTTTGCGGTGCTCGCTCGATCTCTTCTTGTGCTTCCACGTTCTTTTTCGGCGAGCCTTTTCCAACGACGATATCTGGGGCGTCGTCTCAGCCATCGTTGTCTCTTCCGACACCGTTAACGCGTCATTCCATTCGACGGGTCCTGTCTGTTTATTTACCCGCTTGATCATACTTCTACATTTTTCCCGACTGGCCAACTCCGTCTCCTTCACACTGTCGGTCGGTTGAGGTCGTGCCGACTTAAGTCCGGTTGCTCGACCCGTGAACTTATTCGACACGATCGTCTTCTCCTTCGCTGTCTCTTGCGCCGCAGCTTCACCTTGGGCTCTAGTGAGATCCGTCACGGAATGCTCCTCCACTGTATCTCGCGGCCGCTGTGTTGGCGAGGGCTCTATCTTCGGGTCTTCTCCCAAACATTCTGGATCACTTGGCCCTCGCGCCCCGTCGATGTTTCCGATGACAAGGTCATACAGGGGGGTCGTCATGCATAACGCAGTAACCTTCCCGCTGAAGTACGGGGTTTCAACCTCAATTTCTGCTTCGGGAAGCATCCGGACCGTACGGTCAATTAGGCAAACCGGTTTCGTTCTGCCTGTCAACTCTCTTTCCCGTACCAAATTTCTCCTCACGATAACCGTGGAGCTGCCGGTATCTCTTAACACCGTAACCTTTTTGCCCGCAACTTTTCCAGGCCGCGCTGGCATTCCTTTCGTAACACCGGTTGGCTGTTTTGACATTACAGCACCGACAATAGGAATTTTCTCCCCATTTTTCAATTCTACGAATCCGTCGGTGACGGCATTATTATCGGATTTCGGTGCCACTTGCACACAGGATACCTGGTGAGTTTGACTCACTCCGTTACGACAAGCGTCTGCTTTGTGCCCAGTCTGACCACATTTGAAACATTTGACTGCCGTAGGGCTCGTAAAGATCGTTCGACAGTTTTTCGCGCGATGACCCACTCGGTTACACAGAAAACATCGCTGCATGCTCTCTGGTGCACGCTTCTTTTCTTCAGGAGCCAATTTCTTCGAATCATCGGGACAATCCTTCTTGACCTTGGCCAAATTAGTTCCTCCTTGCGCTTCTAAGAATTGATCAGCCAATTCAAGCATTCCTTCAAATGACTCCGCCTTCCTCTCTTTCAAATACAGCGACAGGCTTGGGTGGCAACTAGTAAGAAATTGTTCTTTAATTAGCAGCTCTCTAAGCTCATCGTACTCCTGTGCTGTCCCTGAAAGTTCAATCCATCTGTCGAAATAGTGGCAAAGTCGGGCAGCATACTGCGTAGCTGTCTCACCATCAGCTGGCTTTCCTGTCCGAAATCTGTCCCGGAATCCTTCCACAGTGAATCTAAATCGCTTCAACAAAGCCGCTTTCACCTTTGCGTAGTTGGCTGCATCGGTCGGCGTCAGCCTACCGTACACACTGAGCGCTTCACCACTCAAGCAAGTACTCAAAGCAGTTGCCCATTGCTGTTCCGGCCAATTCTGGCTCCTCGCAATCGTCTCAAATCTGTGGAGGTACGCGTCTAGGTCGTCCTTCCTTTCATCAAACGCTACGAGCAGCTTGCTTGGGTTCAAGCGGAAGCCGTGATCTTCCCGTTCGCTGCTTTCAACTCTAGCTTGGACGGGAGTTTCGCTTCGCTGTTGCAAACGGAGCCGCTCGAGTTCCATCTCGTGCTGCCGCTGCCGCTCCCTTTCCTCTCTTTCTTCTTTCAGCTGGCGCTCTTTTGCCTCTCTTTCTTCTCTCGCCCTTTCGGCTGCCAACTTTTCTCGCTCCAGCTCCAACTTCAATTGCTGCTCTCGTTCTTCCTTCAGCTGTCGCTCTTTTGCCTCTCTTTCTTCTTTCGCCCTTTCAGCGGCCAGCCTTTCTCTCTCCAACTCAGCTGCCTTTTCTTCCTTGGCCCTCTCTGCCGCCAACCTCTCTCTCTCCACCTCAGCTTCTTTTTCCGCTTTGGCTCTTTCGACCGCCAACCTCTCTTTTTCCAGCTCGGCTGCTTTTTCTTCTTTGGCTCTCTCTTTTTCTTCTTTTTCCTTCTGGGTGACCCACTTCCGTAGCTCGACGCCAGAAAGACCCATCTTTTCACCAAGAGCAACTAACTTTTCGAGATCCATTGTGTCTCGCAACTCGCAACTAAAACCTTGCCGCGTGCAAAAAGTATCTGCCTAAATCAGTCTATCGGAGCACTCCCCTGCACTCGTTAACGAGAACACTGAACAACACACAAAATCCTTCCGATAGCACTATCAACAACTCGAGGCTCTTTCTCACTACTTTGGACACACTGTGCACCAAAAGGTCCTGTATCGCGGACGCCAGATTAATTGTCACACCTGTCCCGTTATTAGGGAGGCGATCGCCGGGCTAATTCCAAGAGCCGAAGTATCGGCCCCCCGAACCGCACCACGAAAGCGTGGACAATTTAGAAGTGGTCCTTATTGGTGCGCCAGCGGACGCCGGCTGTGGCCCAAAGAACAAGACAGAGCCGAGAGTTGATAAACAAACAAAATTATATTCTCATTAACGGCAGATCAAAACGCAATACACACGTATGCACACTCCACAATAGTTACATACAATACGTCACCAAACAAACAATGTACTACACAGTACAATCAACCACACTTGAAACAACGGACACAGACAACAATACGCACTACAATGCAGTCGCATGCATTGAACAACCAAGACACTTAAAGACCAAAGAGATATAAAACCTATTCAGTCCAAAGTCCTTGGAACAAAAGTCTGAATGATACTCTTCCGAGAATCACTCACTCAAAGTCCAGCGTTGTTGTCGTTCCGCAGCTCTCGAAGTTCTCTTCCAGGAAACCTCCCGTCTTCAATTGGCCACTCTTCCAACTTCAACTTCTTCGCCGGAACACGTCGGCTTCACACTCGCAGCGGTTGCCACGGGTCTTCGCTCGATAGCGGTAAACACACACTCTTGCCTGTAGCTCGAGCCGTCCCTACGGACCACAAACTTCGCCGACTACACGGCGGACTCTCTACGCACTCTGGCGCTCACTTCCGTCTCCTCCTGTTCTGTCACTACGGGCAGAACCTTCGCCGACTACACGGCGGAATTCCTACGCGCTCTGGCGTTAACTTCCGTCACCTCCTGATCTGTCACTACGGGCAGAACCTTCGCCGACTCCACGGCGGAATTCCTACGCGCTCTGGCGTTAACTTCCGTCACCTCCTGTTCTCTCGTCTCGGCCGCTCGATTAAATACCTTCCGCGCCACTTTCCAGAATTTTCTCGTCCTTTCGTCGGCGCGATACGCAGCGAAGGCTGGAGAGAGGCGAGACGGTTTGTCAGCCCTCCGCGTCGGGTGACTCAGCTCGGCGTAGCCACGCCTCCTTCGTTCTGGAAATTTCTAGCGCTTGCCCGGCCGCCGCTGTGGGGTGAGGAGGTTCGTCTGCGAAGCCGTGCTTCTGCGGGGAGAGCGCGCGCCCGGGAGCCCTGGATGTTTGCTTTCTTTTTTTTTTTTTCTTTTTACCTCGCGGCGTTTCTACCGCCCGTTGTCGCAAGGATTTGGCGGCGCGCTCTCTTTTTAGCGCTCGTTCTGTGACACATGCTGACCCGCAGGGCGCGGGTTCGAATCCCGGCTGCGGCGGCTGCATTTCCGATGGAGGCGGAAATGTTCTAGGCCCGTGTGCTCAGATTTGGGTGCACGTTAAAGAACCCCAGGTAGTCAAAATTTCCGGAGCCCTCCACTACGGCGTCTCTCATAATCATATCGTGGTTTTGGGACGTTAAACCCTACAAATAAATCAATCAAACCTCAACCATCTGCTTATATTACAAAAGAAAGCACTACGTCAGAATGTGTGTGCTTAAAAAACTGCCCTCACAAAACCCCTGTATATCAAATGCCAAATCACGTCAGTTCACAACTTGTACACCCATTTAATCTAACTAGAAAGTATAAGCATGATACAGACGGACTACTTCGTACATTATCCGAAGAGACACAGCTTACAAGGCCTTAAGATTCCCGCACTGATGATACCTAAAAATGCCATTTTCACGCATTACGCCAGCAAATAAAAATACTTCGTCCCACGCTTCCAAAGCTCTTAATGAGCTCCATAAGTGTTGTATTGATTTAAAAACAACTGCCAGCTGTACAATAAAAAGGTTTTTTGTCACCAAGGATTAATGCGTTGCCTTATTGCAAAGGGTAAAGCTTTTGTTCAACATATTTGCAAGTTTTACTGGATCTTTCTCTTTATTTTCTGTTCACCTAAATATTTTATGGGAGAACGCTCATTTTGTTGTCATGATTATGGAATGATTTATCATAGGACATCGCGTAAATACTGTAACATATAGTTTTTCTTTCAACTACTGTATTGTTTTATTACATTAGTATACGTATTATATTCTATACTGTGTAAGTATTGTACACTCTCACTGTATGCCATATAAAGTGGGCACTATGATTGAGGCTTCTCAAGTGGGTAGATTCATTTTCCTCGAGCCGTCGTGTTCCACAACACAGAAACTTGTGGACGAAATAAAGTTTGATTTGATTTGAACGTGCATTCATACATCCGGGTGGGCTACAACGTTGTCTCCGGCATCATCTACGACGTTAACGCTATACCATTCCCAGCTCCAACTTGTGCGGCCAGGTCAATCCAGCTAATGAAGCCAGCGTCATCGCCATGTTTGCTCGTTGGGGTATACCTCAAGCTGCTTGAAAATAGATTTTAAAGGCAACTCTCTACCTTCGTACATACCTAAAAATGGACCACTTCCATCTTTCTCAAAGAACTTTTGTGCCGAAGTCAGTGCAATGTCGCAACGGCATGAAGCTCGGTAACGTGAAAAGCGTATGAGTAGACAAGCGTATGTTTCTTTCGCTGAAACCCATTCTGCGAACAATTGTAAAGTCAATGTTCTCAAGAGTTGCATTTGCAATAGACTCTGTACGAAGTTTCTACAAAAGATTGCCCAAAAACGAAAGAAGACAAGGCCGTCTTGAGATAAATGGTGAGAGACCATACATCACATCGCAAAGCTGCCGCAACCGTTAGACCTGCAGCGGCACCGTCGGCGCCGAAGTTCATTCCCGAAAACCAATGTCTCTGCATCCGCAGCGCTTATTGGCCGACCTAATTCACCGGCTCCTTTGCCGTTCCGGCTTTACATAGCTGGTATAGACCAAAACACAATTAAAGGCATGGTTGCTTTGGATTCCAGTTGGCCTACATCGCCGAACCTGCAGCCACACGGATCGGCAACGGCCGGTATACAAATCACAACACCGTGGAATGCATGGACACAACTGACGCAGCTTGGCCTCGGTCGCCGTAGTCACAGCGACATGCAGATTCACAGTGCACATCCGCAAGAGTGAACCCTGAATCTCCGACTGACAAGTTGCCAGAAGACAAATCAATGCACACAACGCTTCAATCTTTGTTGCGCACTTTTCGCGGGTTCGTCGGCAGGCTTAAATCACCATACACCGAGTCCTTACAACAGGTTCTGGATGCTCTATGTCCAATGACTGGACGATCTACAGTGAAACGTGATACGCTTGAAACTATCGAACACATGAAGCTGACGTGTAGTTTTCGTATGTTTTCTCTATCTCTTCATGCATTAATCCCTTTCCCCCAGCGTAGGATAGCAAACCAGACGCGCGTCCAGTTGACCTCCCTGCCTTTTCTTCTTCTTCCCTCTCCTTACAATAACAAGAGCGTTTCTAGAATATGAGCTTTTGGTCTCTAATTAAATGCTCTCACTCTAAACTGTTCATCACAGAAAGTTTTCACTCAGTTTCGATGCTGGGCGTATTATCAGATATGAATAAGGTCTCTGGTGTTTAGTGACTAAGCGCGAAGTCATGTGTTCCAGTTTCTGTAGCGGTGGTTGCATCCTGGCGGGCACTGAATTCAAAGTAATATTAACAGAAAGTAAAAGAAAGCACGTATGATTTGACTACAGTAAAAGCGCACTGGACAAGTTAAGAGGAAAAAGCGGACCATGCTGTCGTAAACATATGGGTTAAAAAAACCCTACAGTTTGGTAAAAAATTACTTCAAAAACTTCTGTTGCTCGAAAAACGCTTCAAGGAGACTTTATATTATGAAATTTAATAAAGAATGGGTTTGTCTCCACATTTAGGCAGACTCAACGATCATACAGTGTCGATAACTTAGCGTCATTCTCAATAATAATACCTGGGGTTTAATGTCCCAAAAGCGCGATATGATTGTGAGAGACGCAGTGGTGGAGGGCTCCGAAAATTTCCACCACCTGGGGTTCTTTAACGTGCACCCAAATCTGAGCACACGGGCCTACAACATTCTGACCTCCATCGAAAATGCTGCCGCCGCAGCCGCGATTCGATCCAATGACTTTCGGGTTAGCAGTCCAGCGCCACAATCACTAGACCACTGCGGTGGAACTGTGCGTTATTCTTGCTTCCTATCTTTCTACCGAGCGAAAGTGCGCCAATCAATATGTTCTGCAAGTTTGGACTTTATGCATTAACAATATGTATACTGACTACCTGTCCAGTCATTTCGAGCTGGGGAAAACCTCTTAGGGGCGGAGCACCTTATATGCAGTCTCAGTACGTCGGCGTGTACCGACGTCGTCGTTTGCTGCAGCTACTGCCGTTGTGGCGGTCGATTTACTTGAGCGCAAGAGAGAGGGCGCCACCACCTAAACGCTAACCGCGTGAGATAGCCCGAACCGGCGCGCGTTGACTATGAAAACGCTCTTTCTGCAATGAACGCTAAACTACCAACTCGCAATGATAGAGAATGCACCCTCGCCCGCGAGAGACATCACCAACGGAGGCCGGCCTGCAATGTAGGGCCGGTGGCACTTTTCTCTTGTGCGCAGTTGAACAATTATTATTCACAGCGTGTGCGTTAACTAAACGTGGGCTGCGGGTCTCTGTGTCCAATCGGGGCCCCCAGATAAGCCCCTAAAAGTGGGGGCTCCAATTAAACCCGTGAACACTGGATGTGTCGCTTCATCTCCAAGTTTTACGTTACTGGCGCTGAAGCACCCTTCCCTATACGCCCCTTCACCACAATTATTATTTTCGTTCAATTCAAAATTGAGATGTGCCCTCTTTTGCTATCTTTAACTATTCACCTTTCTTTTAATCAAGCTTCGAACGGGTGATCAAACCTGCGCCTTTGCTTTCAAGAGGCCGATACGCGCAATCGCTGTATATATGCTCTAGGTGAGCAATCTGCAACAAAAAATTCGATGTTGCACACAGCTTTCCTCGTCGATGTCTTTTTCTCATGCTATGTGGAAACAACACTAAAAAAAAACTAAATAATAAACGTCCAGCGAGAGGAACTGCAACCACTTTCACGGGGAAAGGAAAAAAAAAAGTCACAGCTTTGCCATAAAGGCGAAGCAATGAACGAGATAGCAACAAATTAAAAGGTCACGCGCAGAATGGCAAGCAGATCGAAACGTGCCCCGTGTTTCTCACGCACAAATGACGCACGAAACGTACGCACAGGTACAGATAAACACGAATAAGCGTCTCAGTTGTTACTTCGCTAGGCCTGAAAAGCGCACCCTTTTCGCAAACGGAGGCTGTTCAACGATATCTGCTACCTTTGTGCGCCGCGTAACAACAGAATCGTTCCAGTCAGGCTTAACGCCGGCCAAGACGTAGGATCCTCCCCACCGGGAGATAAGGGCCCGTGAGAGATCGTCCACTCCCCTCCTCTCTGCGAGTCAAAGTACGCGTGAGAGATGAGAGTCGCCGCGCGCTCATTGCGCCATCTTGCTGATAATGCTGAAAACACGATTGCCCTCCCCCCCCCCCCCCGAGATGCCGTCACCAGCGGTAAGTGGTAGGTGTAAATAGCTTGCCGTTTGAACGTTGAAGGTGGCAGCCCGGCTTGAAAGGGAGGGATGTATGTACTATGGGGAAGCAGCTTTCTCCTGGGCAACAAACCTGGGATCATTGAACATGTATTTATTGATTGTAAGAATCTCATTTTCTTATGGGACATTTTACAAAGGACTTTAAAAATAGATTTACCTCCACGTGGAACCCGCCCCGCCGCGGTGGTCTAGTGGCTAAGGAGCTCGGCTGCTGACACGCAGGTCGCGGGATCAAATCCCGGCTTCGGCGGCTGCATTTCCGATGGAGGCGGAAATGTTGTAGGCTCGATGTGCTCAAATTTGGGTGCTCGTTAAAGAACCCCAGGGGGTCGAAACTTCCGGAGCCCTTCACTACGGCGTCTCTAATAATCATATCGTGGTTTCGGGACGTTAAACCCCACAAATCAATCAATTAATTCACGTGCAATCCGTTTTTAGGGGCGAAGATTTTTATATCAGCACTCGTTTGTCCCTCGTAGCCGTTGTAGTGTGTAACAAGTATAACATTTTGACCTCCGAGGTGGGGCCGGTGAGAGATTTCTACTGTGCGTTGTTGAACAATAAAAGATAGTGCTCAATGTACATGGCAATGGCTGCCAAGGGAGAATAAGAGACAGGAGCATTCGGCTTTTAGTTAACGCGCACGCTGTGATCCCCATTAGCAGCAATTGGCATGTACATTGAGCACTAACTGACAACACAGGGTTGCTACGCTATACTCGCTGGGTGTAACATACTTAGTTTTAGAAAGGTTCAGCGAGCTAGGAGCCGCAGTGCCATAATTACACTGGACTAGTATATACCATGAACTCGGGGTGGTTAAAGGTGGGAAGTAGATCCGAAGCGCAAGCCGTAAGAGAGTAAAAGCCGAATTCTCCAGTCTCTCATTTCCCAATGGCAGCCATTGGCAAGTAGATTGAGCACTATCTGACAGGAAAAGGTTGCTACGTTATACTCGCTGGGCGTAACCTCCTTGGTTTTAGAAAGGTTTAGCGAGCGTTGGGCCGCAGTGCCATGAATACAGTGAACTAGTATATACAATGAACTCGAGGTTGTTAAAGGTGAAAAGTAGACCCGAAGCGCAAGCTGTAAGAAAGTGTGCGTGTGCCACCTCTCGTTTAGTCCTTGGAATGTCCGCTGGATGGCGGCGCTTCTATGTGGGGAATATAAGATGAAAAGATGCGAGATGGTGGTACTTGGAGTGTTGAATAGATGGACGAATGGACACACAGAAAGATGTATGGATGGACGCATGAACGGATGCAAGGGCGGACGCATGAACGGACGCAGGGATGGATGCATGGATGAACGCGGGGACGGAAGCACGAACAGACGCACGAACAGACGCACGCACGGACGGGCGGATGGACGCATGGACGGTCACACAGACGGACGCATGCACGGACGGAAGCAAGAACGAATGGACGGACGAATGTTTCACCCCACTCTCCATCATTCACTCCGTGGATATATGCTGCCATTTTTTTTTTGCCTTGTGATAGTTCTGCGCAACATTTGGGCGTTATTTTTTTACTTGGTCTTCATTCGGTCTGGCGTAGTATGTTATCGTACAGACACTGTGATGTAAGAGTTATGAGTGTTTCGTGGAAGCTGTTATCAAAGTGCGAGATGTGTATAAGACTACCGTCTGTGTTGAATATGAAATATCTTTGTTTGATGCGTTAACACACGTGACGCGTGTGATGTGTGATCGTCAGATTAACTTGACCTGTAATCAAGAAGGCAATAACGAACAAGAGAACCCTTCGGTGGCCCAGTGGTTAGCGCCTCGCATTCACGACGCAGAGGTTCTGCGTTCGACTCCGCGCGCTGGAATGTATTTTCTGGATTTCTTTTCCTTTCTTGCGTTTTCATATATGCAGGTACGTATACATATACGGTGCATGCCATCGACACCCCCGTCAACGCCGGCGGCGAAATTCAGCCGCGAGTGCCCTTATAATTGCTATCGCAATAAAATGAAAAACCACCGAAATAAGTACCATCATACCAATCTTGTGGGCAGTCGAACACTCCGATAAGATGCATCTCGCCATTAAGCGTTTTCAGTTGCCGAGACTGAAAGCGTGTCCTTCTCGCTTTCTCCCAAGAAACGAGTGGTGCAAACAGCCAGCCAATGAAGCCGGGCATACGAGAAAGCGCCAGGCACGACTCGAACGCAAGGTCTCATTTTCTGCCCCTAAACTGTTTATCGAACGCCCGCCACCGCCAATTTCAAACGCCGCGTCAGAGACGAGTACAGGCACATTGATTTACCGTAGAAAAAGATAGTCTATAGAAGAAAGAACAGACGCAGTTAGGATGAGAGTGAAGAAGCAGGCAGGAAAGATGCAAGAAAATAAACGACAGAAAAAAAAAGCGAAAAGGAGAGCGTCAAAGAGAAGCAAGTTTCGCGCAGTTTCACCTTCGAGCCTATACACATATTTAATTTCGCGCATGCATCCTTTTCTTTTGTTTTGATTTAAAAGAAGCGTTACGGAGAACATTCAGTGAGATGAGTCCTGTTTGGGCACGATCGTCCGTTTTTGCAATCTTTCATTCCGTCCGCGCCTCAAGCGTGGCAGGGAGCGCCGGTCGGTCAGCTCAGAGGGTAAGAACAACGCGAGCGGTTTCATTCCGTCCCCTCTCTTCACTCTTATACTTCCTTACGTTGTAAAACTCAAAACGAACTAAGCAGGAGAAGACGAAAAAAAATCAAGGAACAGATAAAAAAAGAATTCTCAAAAGGCACGAACACACACTGTCACACACTTCGGTTGAGGCCCCGCCGATCCAATATCGACGTGCGGCAGACTCGCAGGCTTCCACTTTATGCTTCTGCCTGCGACGCCTGAAAGGCCTCGAAGTGGTACATTTCGAATTTATTTGCGGGTTGGTCGACCCGTGCGGGGTTGCACGTGTGGTGATGTGTGGGCCTGACCGACGCACTCATAGAGCAGACACGGAGTTTGATTACACATAAACAAACTAGCATTTAATTGAAACAAGGGCAAAGGCATGAGATAACAAAAATAGCAGAGGAGGAATAACACTGATGCGCGCGATGGAAAGAACAGCTATATAACAAAATGTGCTACAAACACTACAAAAGATACAGGCTAAAGACAAATATGCGGAACATTAATAAAATAAGAACAAGATGGAAATCGTAAAAGGGTTACAAGGAAATAATTACAAAATGATCATTGGTCGCGCCTTTGAATTTCTATCGTGCGACGCAGCGCACACAACTACACAGATTAAAAAAAAAAGGCTGGTAAAGAATTTAACAGTTTAAAAAAGTCACAATAAAAAGTTCCATACGGACCAGGCCAGCTCTTGGTACACGTAGGGGAGTTGACGGGTGCCGCTGGAGATCTCGCCGGCTTGGTAGACGACGAGGGTGCCCGGAATTGCAGCCGTCTCAATACGTTGCACGAGTCACTTCATGCCCGCCGCCTACGCGAGACTCGCGACACCGACGACCGCACTTGTTGCTGGCTGTACGTCAACTGCTCTTGCGATGCAGTTCAAACCTCCTCAGTGGCGTACACGTGCTCACGTCGCATCTGGGAGTAATTTTCCTTGTTTGGATCGCCGGTGCCCCTTCCGGTACCGGTGCAGGGAAGACGAGCCGGCGCCACGCTGGGTCGTTATAGTCGCCGGATGTCGTCCCCCAACACAAAAGCGCCCTTCCTTGGTAGGTGGGGCCCGCGGATGCTCCGAAAATTGGAGTCGTTTGTGACATAGCCCCCCTCTTAAGAATATTACTGCGTAATATTCAAGAAAATCACAAACGCACAATATTCGAGAGCTTGCAGTGTTCCGGTTGTCCACCAATGCGTTTTCTTTTTCGCGCACCATTTCACTGACGTGGACGACATCGCAGGGAACTCCTGACACACCACACTTTCACTGTCACTATACGATGTAAGTCATAACCCGCGCACAACGTCATTGCCACACACATTCGAAAAGAAAATCACAAAAATACTGTACACTTCCAAGCTAAGGCACGTAAGCATCCTTTGATGCCACATATTATAACAATACACGCTTTAAGCGGTATTGAAAAGTCACTTGTTGACACGCAGCTCTCAGAAAATATGAATGAGTAATAAATCGGCATGATCATTTGTGCACAGTTCTTAAACATGCTCCACACTAAAGCGCTTCCTTTCAAATTAATAATAGAAAGAAAAGTCTTGAATAACATAGCGCCATGTTTATCACACATGCGTACCGTGATACACTTCGATTGCATGACCAACCAGTCTCTTAAAACAAAAAGCCCAACTAATGAAATAACAATATCCCTAAACTAAGGCTTCCCTAACTGAACGGGTAATAGGTTGAAACAACGAACATCGTCTACAAACACACAGACGACACAAGATAATCAATAAAAAAAAGCCAAGCGATTGCTCTGAACGTTTATCAAATGTTTCAAAATCGAATGAATGAAACGAACATTGTTTCAAAAAGTATCCCATTAGCCCTGAAGGATAGGTTTACGTTTCGATGTACATATACATAAGTTTTATCCGCGCCCGAGGTGGCCGTGCTCTTGGGGGAGCCGTTCGAAGCAACCGGGGCAGACAAAAGTGTGTACGGCCGCTACACGGACACCTGTTTCCCGTTAGTCTACACCTCGGAGGCATGCCTTAATCGACACCGCGTTCTACGGAAACGGGTCCCCGAGCCACGTCGTGTCGCTCGGCTGAAAGGCGCTGCCTCACAAGGCGCCCCGCGTTTCGAGCAGGACAATGGAGCGAAGGGGGTTGGCTCTTCCGAGCTCCACGAACAAATGCCTGCCTCCCCCCTCTACCTGTCGGGTGGTTTGGAGCATGGCAACCCACTCTACTGGCGAATGCCACAAAACGCAATCGAAGCTTTCGTTGCGTTGATTGCCGTTTGGCAATTCTCGATTTCATGGGTGGATTTACACCCTTCGCTTCTCTCTTGTTCTTGCTTTTGCGGCGTCTTTTTCCTTTTTCACGTTGCTCAGTGCTCACTTTCGAGAAGTCCGCTTGCAACATTTGCAGAGCAGAACTTGTCTCGCTTGTCTCTTCGGCTATAATGCCTATACAGTCGGGATTTTCCGTTAACTTATGGACACCCTGACTTTCGGGAAGCTTGACTGACGGCTGAGCAATGCAAGCGTCTTCCTCGGGGCTGCGCCGCTCGCACCTGGAAGAACTACTTGCCCCAACATTGCCCAGCTCGCAGTGTGCGTCAGCACCCGACTGTGCCCCGCTCTCTGTGCAGGGGACCTCACCTACCGGGCCGGAGGTACTGCGAACTTCACAATTAGCTGCTATGGCGACGCAAAAACAGGGTGGCTGTGCCAAGTCCATCACAGATGACATTTCTGTATTAACAAGACTCTCCAGGCACAGCGCCTCGTCGCCATCACTGTGGCCTTCAGTGGCCTTTGTGGCCACAACGGGATTTTCAGCAGCTAACTTTTCAGGTTCACTCGCGAACCTGATGTCCGCCTGAACAGTACAAAATTTTTGCCCGGCTCTCGGCGGTTTGGCACCTACGGGCTCTTTGCTCCTTTTGTGCCGTGCATCCCAGGTCTCAAACATGCGTCGTCTATCTTCCATTTTCTGGCGCAGTAGCTGAACATGATCCTGGTAAGACTGCCTGTTCGGGACATGGTCGGTCACGCTACTGGGCGTTCTAGCGGCTAAGCTAATACCCGACTGTGCCACACACAGTCCCAAGCGCTCTTTTTCCTTTTGAATTCTAAGCCTTGAATTTTCTCGCTCCTGTTCCATCAAAAATTCCAGATGTTGCCTGTACCTAATGCGTTCGGCATCGCGCTCCTCTTTAAGTCTATTTCGTTCTTTTTCAACGAAATTATACAACTCCTTGCCTACAAAGCCATAGGCTTTGCCCTGTTCAATAAGCCTGTCAAACACCGTGTCGTCCATTACTATACACAGTTGTCAACCAACACAGCAATAACAGACCGGCTACATACTGAACGCTCAGAGTTACGTCAGTCTCCCAGACATCACCACGCGGTCGGCCAGTCCTGTCGCAGACGCCAGATAATGTCACACACTTCGGTTGAGGCCCCGCCGATCCAATATCGACGTGCGGCAGACTCGCAGGCTTCCACTTTATGCTTCTGCCTGCGACGCCTGAAAGGCCTCGAAGTGGTACATTTCGAATTTATTTGCGGGTTGGTCGACCCGTGCGGGGTTGCACGTGTGGTGATGTGTGGGCCTGACCGACGCACTCATAGAGCAGACATGGAGTTTGATTACACATAAACAAACTAGCATTTAATTGAAACAAGGGCAAAGGCATGAGTTAACAAAAATAGCAGAGGAGGAATAACACTGATGCGCGCGATGGAAAGAACAGCTATATAACAAAATGTGCTAAAAACACTACAAAAGATACAGGCTAAAGACAAATATGCGGAACATTAATAAAATAACAACAAGATGGAAATCGTAAAAGGGTTACAAGGAAATAATTACAGAATGATCATTGGTCGCGCCTTTGAATTTCTATCGTGCGACGCAGCGCACACAACTACACAGATAAAAAAAAAGGCTGGTAAAGAATTTAACAGTTTAAAAAAGTCACAATAAAAAGTTCCATACGGACCAGGCCAGCTCTTGGTACACGTAGGGGAGTTGACGGGTGCCGCTGGAGATCTCGCCGGCTTGGTAGACGACGAGGGTGCCCGGAATTGCAGCCGTCTCAATACGTTGCACGGGTCACTTCATGCCCGCCGCCTACGCGAGACTCGCGACACCGACGACCGCACTTGTTGCTGGCTGTACGTCAACTGCTCTTGCGATGCAGTTCAAACCTCCTCAGTGGCGTACACGTGCTCACGTCGCATCTGGGAGTAATTTTCCTTGTTTGGATCGCCGGTGCCCCTTCCGGTACCGGTGCAGGGAAGACGAGCCGGCGCCACGCTGGGTCGTTATAGTCGCCGGATGTCGTCCCCCAACACAAAAGCGCCCTTCCTTGGTAGGTGGGGCCCGCGGATGCTCCGAAAATTGGAGTCGTTTGTGACACACACTAACAGGCGAGTTCGCCGTAGATTGCGCTGCCCAAGAAGAGAAACGGCGAAGGGATCAAGACCGACGAAACAGTCGCGCCTGCCCTCGCCGGCAGCGCCGGTTTTCAGGTTGTGAATGCACGACGGCTTCTCAGGCAGCGAATGGACGGCGTGTATAGATGAAACGCTGGTGGCGTAGTTGGAAAATAGGCACGCCGGCGGTGAGTGAGTGAGTGAAAAGACGACTCGACTCAGAAGAGATGCTTGGTGCCGCAGCAGCTGTGATGAGGCCGGCGGCTGCCACGTGGGATGCATTCGGCCAAGGGGAGCAGCCGGCTGCGGTTTCGAAGAGCCGATCGAACGAAACGCGACAGAACACTCTTGTGAGACGGGTTACACGTCGTTAGCTACGATCACTAATCTTACGCGTTGTTTTAATTCTATCGCGCTTCGACGTCGCACCACCGTGCGTGATGTGACGTTGTCTTCATTCATTTATTTTTGCGACGCTATATACTCTTTGGAGTGCTTGATAATAACATTACTAGTAATAGTAAAAGAGAAAAAAGAGAAGCTAAATAGTAATATTCTAATAGTCGAGGTTGTAGAAGTTACATATCTTGCTTTCAACCATTGAACCATGAAATGCTATCAGAAAAAGCGACTACCACTTAAGTTTTTTTTTTGTCTTACATGATAAGGGAATGTCCAGCTCCAACAAAGGAAAATGATGCTTGGCCTCTGTCGAGAATTATAAAAATTTCAAGCCCAGATAACTCTGCCACATATGGCATATGTACTGCATCACTTGGAAGGTCAGCTCGCTTAACTTTTTATCAATCGTTTCTCATCTGCCAATGTTCACGATAAGGAAACAAACCCTTCTTACCCATTTAGCTTTTACTTCATGTAAAAGATAACGCAAGACTGATCTTGAAGTGTTTTTTGCTACCCAGAATTCTCGCGTCTTGACGTAAATATAGAACGTGGCTCCATGGTAGGCGAAGTAACTTCCCACGTGTAAAGTATAAACGGTACCAATTAAAATAATAGCGACATTCGTCCAAATTTATACATCTTGAATCTGCCCAGTGAACCACTGATATCCTGTTAACACAGAAATAAGATCCATACGTCTACGTATATCGATAAGATCTAATCGACATCTCCATAATGTGCCATCTTTACAGTCTAGAGAGCCTACTCATTATTGACGTCGTATGCACTTCTCTCTTAGACAAAAACTAGACGTCGCAAATGATGTCCCATATACGTGCTCACAACATCGAATGCATCGCAGAACTTTCTGTCTTCTAAAATCGCTTTACTTGAGTTTTACAACGATCAACATATTCGGGCACGTAAAATCTAGAAAGTGCTCGAAAATAAATGAACATAATCGAGCATGCGTATGCATACACTTATACGCGCGAGGAGATAATGCCAGCGAACGACCATAAAATTATTATGCGTGGCATTAGTGCTGCCGTACATGATAACGCGAGATCATACGCCCGAAGGTACTTTTGAGCGTGAAGCACTTTAGGGGCCTGAGCTGTGGTCGCTTGGCGTAACGCAAGCAAAACCACATAAAAAAAGAAAAGAGAAAGGAAAGGTGAAATCGACCGAGATGTAAAAGGAAGAAATAGGAAGAAAAATAGAAAGGGCTAGGGAAATAGAAAAAATGTAAGTGAACATAAAGACAGAAAAAACTGAAATATATAGAAAAGAAAACGAGGAGGAAAGGAAGCTCAACGGAAACAAAGCAGAAACAAAGCCCAACACTTCCTTCAGGCTTACTGCATGTGTAGTTTTGTGTGCTAGAGATCTGCACTCCCACTGCACTCAGGCTCTTAGCTGGTGTGCTATACTTAAAGAAAGCATTAACACCATGAGGCTGGCCTTAAATTTGTCGTCTTATAACGATCCGGCCAACCTCGCCCCGCAGGGGTGGTCTAGTGGCTAAGGTACTCGGCTGCTGACCCGAAGGTCACAAGTTCCAATCCCGGCTACGGCGGCTGCATTTTCAGAGGAGGCAAAAGGGCTGTAGGCCTGTGTGCTGGAGGCCTGTGTGTGATCCTCAGGTGGTCGAAATTTATGCAGCCCTCCACTACGGTCTCTCATGTGGTGGTAGGGAATGTTAAAGCTCACATATCAATCAATCCGGCCAGCCTCACGCCTTTGATGCTTTCTACCGGGTGTTCAAAATTAAGCTTTATGATTTTTTTAAAATTAGGCGCTCGAAGGCACGTGAGAACCACTTGTGCAAATAAGTTAAGCGGCAGGGGGACAGAAAGTTAGATGATAATTATCGCTGTCAGCAGCCCAATTAACTAAAATTTAATAATTAACTTTTTACTGGCTGCGGTAAGTTGGCATGTTTATATTGAAAAAATGTAGGCAGTGGTGTTTGTACACAGTTTCAGTTGGAAGATTTTTTCTAGCACGCCTGTGTTCCGAGATATCCGGCTCCAAAGTTTAATTGTCTTTCGCACGATTACGCATGCAAGAGGGTGAGGGTCCGCGCAAAGCTCCTCCCTAAAGTGACGCATCTGTTGCGTGTGGTGTTTAGTGTGTGAAGAGGGTGGAAGCGTAGGCATAGGTGATAGCAATTACCCTTGCCCTCTTCGGCCGGCGAAATCAAAAATCGAAGAACGCTTGCAACCAGTGTCGTAACACGCAACTGCAGAGCCTCTAACGATAGTGGCAGATACCATGCCGAGATAATGGTGCGAGCGGAGAATCTGGATGCCAGTGCGCGTGCGTAATAATCACTAGAGAAGCATGCGTGGTCGTTGCCTGGGCTACGCGAATAGCGTGACTGCTGATGTCCGAGTACTGTAACTTTTATTGAAACAAGAGCAACAACTCCACCAATAATAACTGAAACAGTTTTATCCTTGCTAACGCATATTTCCTGCTGCTACATAAGCATATTTCGGTCATGCACAAATCTCATCGAAACTCTTCACCTCTCAAGACGTCAATGCCCCAAAAAGTGTTCAAAATGCCTGCCTTCGGCAGCAACGCAAAGCATGAACCGCTGTCGCGTCGACTCGATGACTCGGCGCAGTACTTCTGCAGGAATACTCGCACAGGCAGATGTTATCCTGTCCTTCATGTCATTAACATCGCTGGGCTCTGTTACGTAAACTCGATCTTTAACGTAGCCCCAAAGGAAAAAGTCGAGCGGAGAAAGGTCAGGTGATCTTGGTGGCCAAAACATCGCTCCTGCGCGCCCAATCCACTGTTGTGGAAAACGTCTGTCCAACCAGTTCTTCGCCCTGGTAGAAAAATGTGGTGGTGCTCCATCGTGCTGAAACCATACTTGGCGCAGGTCATTCAGGGAAAGACTGCAGACAAGATCATCAATGACAACACCTAATATTTCTTCTGTGTACATCTTTCCGTTCAAGTTGTCCTCAAAAAAGTGAGGTCCGATGATCCTGTCCCCGAGTATGCCGCACCACACATTCACACTCCAGCGAACTTGATGCTTGTGCTGCCTCAGCCAGTGTGGGTTTTCTTGTGCCCAATAATGGGCGTTGTGAAGATTAACACTTCCATTTCGGCAAAACCGAGCTTCATCAGTCCAAATTATTCTGTGCAAAAAGTCATTTTCTTGATCAGTTTTGATGAGGCCCCAATTGCAGAAGTCAACTCGCCTTTCAAAGTCCGCCTCATTTAGGTCCTGATGAAGGTAAACGTGATATGGATGGAACTTGTGCTTTCTTAAAACATTTGTGACTGTTCCGATGCTGCGACCGCACTGATCGGCAATCTGTCGGATGCTGAGCTCTGGCATCGAGGTTACGCACGCGACAACGTCGATTTCAAAGTCTTCATCGACGATTGCCTTCCTGGTCCGTCTCGGAAGGTGGACAGAGCCTGTTGTGCAGAAGCGTCGAAACAGGTTTGTGAAAGTGGGCCTTGTTGGAAGGGGACGGTGTGGGTGGCGAGACGCGTAAAGCTCCATTGCTAACGAAGCGTTGCCATTCATTTCAGCCATTGCAAGCACCACGTCTACTTTTACTTTGGTAGAATACCTCACGCCAGAAGCAGCCATATTAGCTCGAAAGGACTCCACGTGGATTTCCTTGGTAGACCTTCAATGCAGAGACGCTGTGCTCTAACCGGAGGCACCCTAGTGCAGGACGGTCCTGCTAACGCGTTCACAAGAAGATGTCTCAGTGTGATCTAAAGTCACGAAAAAACGTCGCGAAAAATGGTCTCCTGTTATCGCGTTCATCAGGATCATGCGTAAGGCTCATGGCGCACCGCGCTGTCACATTTTGATTTCGCCGGCCGAAGAGGGCAAGGGTAATTGCTATCACCTATGCCTACGCTTCCACCCTCTTCACACACTAAACACCACACGCAACAGATGCGTCACTTTAGGGAGGAGCTTTGCGCGGACCCTCACCCTCTTGCATGCGTAATCGTGCGAAAGACAATTAAACTTTGGAGCCGGATATCTCGGAACACAGGCGTGCTAGAAAAAATCTTCCAACTGAAACTGTGTACAAACACCACTGCCTACATTTTTTCAATATAAACATGCCAACTTACCGCAGCCAGTAAAAAGTTAATTATTAAATTTTAGTTAATTGGGCTGCTGACAGCGATAATTATCATCTAACTTTCTGTCCCCCTGGCCGCTTAACTTATTTGCACAAGTGGTTCTCACGTGCCTTCGAGCGCCTAATTTTAAAAAAATCATAAAGCTTAATTTTGAACACCCGGTATAAAGTACAGCTGAGCGGCCATGAGCAGGACTGCCATGGGACCGCAAGTTTAACACACCACTTACACGCGGCAAGTGTGCGAAGTGTACGAAAAAACATTTTATTTACTAAATAACAATATCTTAGCATATCTATTGGATGTCCATTCAAAGTCCATGTGCAACGTCCCTGCAACTTTACTCGGCCGAGCTTTTCATTGTTGCGGGTACATCTAATCTTCGTAATTTGGATTTCTATGGATATCTAAGAAACATTTACACTGTCCACGAGAAACATACCATGGATGGCTACACAATAATTGTGGTTCACTGGGTGTACATTTTTTTGTATGTCTGCTCCTGTTAGGCCTCAACAGGGCTACATGCTTGTACAATAAACAAACCAATGAATAAATACTTCGCAAGTTCTGAAACTGAGAGGTCAGGGCACGGAGTAAGATTTAGAGCTTCGAAATGTGCGCATGTGTGCAGTACATGGGGTGACAGATGCGACGCTACAATATGTATAACTTCACACCTGCCGCCGCTGTTTTTATACCTCTGTAAATTTTCATAACGTTGGTTCCGTCTTGAGATTCCACGAAAATTGATCGAGGCATAGATGCAACACCGCCGTTGCCATTATTTAGGGCAAACATGTGTTTCGCGGTCTACTTTTTAAGCGGGAAGTATGTGCGCTTTACCTTTCGCTTTTTGAACTTGCACGGAGAGGGCGCAGACAAATATAGTGGATGGTGTAAGCTGAGCGCACTGGCGACATGTTCTGGCGGAGTGTAATAAGAAAGATAACGATGCAACTACGTTTTAGACGGAAGACAGCTCTGTCCGAGCGTCGGTTACATCTTCATTCATCGAGTTAGGCTGCGCCAAAGGCCAAACGACGTAAATTATTACTTCTTGACCTGCTTCCGAAGGAAGCACCCTGTTTTCTAATTTATGTATGTATGTATGTATGTATGTATGTATGTATGTATGTATGTATGTATGTATGTATGTATGTATGTGTGTGTGTGTATGTATGTATGTATGTATGTATGTATGTATGTATGTATGTATGTATGTATGTATGTATGTATGTATGTATGTATGTATGTGTTTGTCTGTCTATCTATCTATCTATCTATCTATTTATGTATCTATCTATCTATCCTGTAACAGCAGAAAAGGTCTTTTTTTTCTTTCTTTACTTAATAGCCTTAGGAATCTTTTGCATGAAAGTTCGCTTGAAATAGAATTCCTGACATTCTGCTGAAGTCCGGGAAGCTGAAGGTAATTCCGTACACACCCACGGAGGCACAATGAATACAGACCAAGGAAATGGCTAATTAATCGACTCCGCTTCTAATGCTGTCACAGCTAGATGAACCACGAAAGCTGTGGACTCCTCGCAAGTCCATGATCATGCGCCGATTAACACTAGCACATTAGGGGCACAGAGAACACCACGCTGAGCAACTTCGCCGCAACCCCGCCCCGTGCGTGCCCTGCTAGGCGGGGAACGGCCCGCGGGGCATGCAGGCTGGCAGGCGCCGCCGCAGTTAGCGCGCGATCGCGTTGTGCGTGCCAACGGGCCTGGAAAGGGTTTGACCCCACGACCTCGTCTCGGCACGGAAAGAGGGTGAGCGAGGCAGCACAGAGGCAGCCAGAGAGGACCCCTTAAGAAGCGACGGCACTCAACTACCGTGACCATTTGAGGCAGCACTCACGCAGGCCTTAGGACTGGGCTAAGGCTTTCTTTTTCTATCCTCGTCAGCGAAAGAAACAATTCAAGGTGAAACTGTAGCGGAAGCTGCTAAGCACCACCGCATTCTTTTCTATCCCGTCTGCAGCCGGCCGTCGACAGCGCGCCTACTCGCGGCGCCAGCTCCTCCTCCTCCGTGTTCGGGGAACAACGTGTTGTCGGGGCCGGCTCCGGGGATTAGACCGGCGGCATGCTACGTCTGCTCGCTCGGTGGCCCCCTTTTCCTCTTTCTTGTAGAAGAACGCGGGGGTGCCTCATTCTCTCCCTCGTCGAGGGGAGCTCTCGTCACTCGCACGGAGTGGAAATAAACAGTCTTGCCCTGCAACTCCAAACCTGCTTCACGTCTCCTTTCTCGCTGCCTCCGGCAGCCGACATTTCCGGCCGCTACAAAACAAAACAGGGACCGTGGCCATCAGAGGCGGCAAAAGAAGGGTTTCGCACGTCAGCTTTCTCCCTTTGCTGGTTCCTCTCAGTGACGACGTTCTTTCTGGTAAAACCGCGCTACCTTTTTTGCGGTGAATCCATGCCAACAAGCTCGAGTATTTACCAAAAGGGTAAATGCTCGAGCACTACAGTTCTTCGATCTCGGCAGGTTTTACCCATGTTCGCGCATACATTTAGATGGGAGCTACAAATTAACCGACCGACGTCACCACCTAAAATTCACCAAAACCCCGCCGCAAGTATACACTCCAATATTCGCAATTCCCTAAGCAAAAATACTCTTTGTGATTAGGTTCGTGCTTTGCTAGAAAGTTGTCCACAGTTCTAGAAAAAATAATTGTCGAATATTTGTCTCGCCTTCGAAAAAAAAAAGGGAGAGCAGTGATTACCAAATGTTGGCTTGTCACTAAATGATCATCAAGTCAGCCATCAAGAAAATTTAGTTGATTAGTACCCTTTTTGAAGGCGCTGATACCGCAACAGTGATGCACGATACATTGCTGGCGCAAGTGTATATACGTGTAACGGAGCGCGAAATTTCTAATAATAGTGAACCTAAACACTGATATACTACAGAAAAGTAAAAAAAAAACGCGAGAAAAATGATAGAATTTGGGGCCAGTGTTGCCACTTTTATGGAAGATAATCGTCATAATAATCACAAACATAAACGATGCACTCTGCATCAAATTAAGACCTCTGATTCGCGGTAGTTTTTTTTTTTTTTCAGTGTTACTCTACATTTAAACAACTTGTACACTCAGCACATTGAACTATTCAACTGGAGGAACTGTTAATTATAGGCTTCACGGGTGTTAATGCCTTTTGCTTTACTATAACAACTGCAGTGGGCACGCTCCTGCCCGCTGTTACACGCACGGTCACGCCGGAATACTTTCGACGGCAATCCACGCAGCCTTGAGTATATATCCGAAGTGTCGCTACCGAGGAACCAAAACTGAGCCCTGCGTTAGTATAGTCGCTGCCATGACGTTTAAATCAACCTCCGAAGAGCTATGACTCATGAACGCCAGCTTAACGGTAGGGTGGAGGGGAGCTTAATCTAAAAAAAAATTCGTTGTACAGCTGCGGGCCCCTTTGATGCGACTTTCTAGCGGCTACGATGTTCTAGTGGTTATGAATGGTGCTAGACTGGGGACGCGAAGGCCATGAGACCCGCATCTATATATAGATAGATGCAAAAATGCTTGAGGACCGTGTGCTTAGATTTAGGTGTGCGTTTGAGAACCCCACAAGTGGTCGAAATTTTTCCGCCTCCCTCTATACAGCGTCCTTCATAATAATATTGTGGTTCTTACAGCGAAAGCTGTTATGAGATCACAACTAGGGTCACGCACGGTGCTGTAGTTGTCCGCCGCCGCCAGTGTCCGTAACCACTATCGCACGAAATAAGGAAAAAAAAAACTCGGCAAGTATAAAACACCAACGACTCAGTGGTGCTCGAATCCGGGTCCGAAGCGTGCCAGCCCAGTATTCTACCACTGAGCCACACCAAAACTTAAAACTTGTTGGCAAACTTGCCTTATAGGCAGGCTTGATGACGGGGAAAGCAATCGTGTTAATATGACTTATAAAGCGTTCTAAAACAGCGAAAAGTCAACCAGTCGTCGCACCATGCAAATAGCGTAACGAGCGGTTGAGGTTATGCAAATAGCGTAAACACCATGAAAATAGCAGCATGCAAATAGCACCGTGAAAATAGCACCATGCAAATAGCACCATGTAAATAGCGCCATGCAAATAGTGCAAACGCCAATAGTGGTTGAGGTGATGTATACCCAATTTTATAAACATTACATATGTAGTCTTCTGATACAGCCGTCCCGTTGGGTTAACGTCAATTGTGGTTAGTTGCCATGCCCCCAAGTAGATTTATGCAGCAGTGCCCAGGGTCAGCATCCTCACGAATATCATCGCTTCATATCAGCTTCTGGCGTTGCTAATACGCATGTTCCAGTTGGCATCATTGCACAAGTAAAAAAACTGATTATATAAACATCTGCAACGCTTCAACATGTCTGTTGATGATTTATTGATTGATTGATTGATCGATTGATATGTGGGGTTGAACGCCCCAAAACCAACTTATGATTATGAGAGACGCCGTATTGGAGGCCTCCGGTAATTTCGACCACCTGGGGTTCTTTAACGTGCATCCAAATCTGAGCACACGGTCAACAAGTCTGTGCGTGCCAACGTTGGGCGTGCAACATTTGTACATATATTTTGCGTCATTTCATGACGTGTCCTTCAATAAAAAAAATTGCAACACGGTCACCTTCCCTCCGCATGCTTCGCATAACGTCGATTCCCAGATACCTGAGATCTGCCGATTTTTTTTTTTTGATGTTAAACCCCAACGATTATTATAATCAAGAGCACACAGCCGCCCACTCGAGCGAAACGTGCCACTTCGCGAGCCAAGCCTTTTGCGTTTAATCTTGTGTGACGAATGAGCACCCAATTGAGTTGGACGCGGCACGAAGAGATGCCAAATGATCATGCGGCAAAAGTTACTCGTTCACGCAGTGCAACGATCGCGTTTGACGCACACACTACAACCACGGTACGCGCGTGCTGTTGCGTGTGCCAGATATAAATGACTTCGAAAAGAGAGACCATAATGTATCTAGGTTACATGTTTCGATAGATCCATCATATACAAGGCGCTAGAGGAAGAAGACTACGTCTGCGAGAAAGAACAACAATCACAACAAATAAACGAGAGCACAACGAGCTTATAGGTATGAATCGCAAACAAAACACAACCAGATGCGACCTTCAGTGAGGCGCGAGTTATAAGCCGCCGTGCCAGAGCACGGAATTGATCATTAAACACGCGGCGAACCGTCGTTCCATGTAGTTCATATAGATGTAACGCGTGGAGAAGAAGAGTGGGTAGCGATGGAGGGATAACATCAGCATCTCCGTTACTCCATATCTTATTTAACGTTTTGGGTGGCAGTATAAGACCCACCGAATTCATAAGCTGTGTTTGCATGCTCCTTATCTGTCTTGCGAGTCACACTTTTAACGTGGTAGCAGTTAGAAATCTTACCGAAATTGATATAACAGCCCTTGTGGGTTTCGTGTAAATAAAACACTATACTGAGCATGCGACAGCAACCCACCATGCCAGTACAGTCAGTCGTCCATCAAACCAGGTGGGGGGGGGGGGGGGGGGTGTCCTCGGTGCAGGTCACGGAGTATTTCCTGTAGACGAGAAACATAATGTCAGTGAGAACTGCGTCCGTCTCAACGACTTCGAGTGCAGACATACAGAGAGTATACATCAGAAAGCATTATTCAAGGTATATAATTACGATCCCTTCTAAGCAATGGAGACGATTAACAGGTCGAAGGGGTGCACCATGGGTAACCGAGAAGGGACCCGAAGACTTCAAAAATCACAGTATCGCCTGTCTTCAGTCATCGCAGCTTCCCCTAGCTAGAATAATAAAATTGATCCATCGAAACCGTATACACTATAGAGCTGTTCCGTGTTCCTAAAAAGGGGTAGGTGCCGTGGCGGCGCGTAGGCTGCGCCCAACCTAGAACTCGCCACCGCCCTATATGATCACTTGGTAACCGAAATGGCACAGCAGCTGCAAAGCTGCCTCCGATCACAGCACGTTCGGGAACCTCGTTCCCCGACGTGCTTACCGGTCTTAACCAGGTCATCGAAACAACCCCATGTGTGAAATAGACCCCGATATGACTCGTCGTCTCCAGGCAAAAACCAACCGAGGACATGCTATAGACGTCAGACTCCGGAGTTTGCGAACACGCAGCGTCACCTATCGACGCAGTTTTGAGTAGCGCAAAGCCCGACTCCATTGCACAGTTTGCTGCGCAACAAGGTGCAACTACAAAATGCAAAACAATGATCGAGCTATATATTCGGTGTACTTGCGCATTGTGCACTTATAGAAAAAGAGCTACAAATATTTCTCCACTAGTCGGACGCGTCATCAAATCACCATAAAGTGCTTGTGGGTTCTCTTGCCAGAACGACGGTAAGAACCAGAGCAGACACAACAGCTCCGCGCTCTATAAAGACTACCCCAGTCGACGCTACTGTTGCATTGTGAATTGCCACGGAAGTAAAGGACTTCACTTTTGCTGATTGCCCCGTCGCGGTGGTCTAGTGGCTAAGGTACTCGGCTGCTGACCCGCAAGTCGCGGGTTCAAATCCCGGCTGCGGTGGCTGCATTTTCGATGGAGGCGGAAATGTTGTAGGCCCGTATGCTCAGATTTGGGTGCACGTTAAAGAACCCCAGGTGGTCTAAATTTCCGGAGCCCTCCACTACGGCGTCTTTCATAATCATATGGTGGTTTTGGAACGTTAAACCCCACATATCAATCAATGTTTAGCTGATTACTGCAGCTTTCGCTAAGCAGAGCGGCGAGAACGCTGGATGCAGGCCATCGCGAACGTGTTGGGTAAGCGAGATACTCGCGTTCTCCACAGGCAGTCGCATGAGCAAGTGTGACAATGTAGGTGATATGATAATGCGCCCGATCATTACCACGGAGAACCATGGTAACTTTGATTATGAAGTTTAACAGAGCTTCTGACCGTCATGTGCGCTGTGCAGCAGTAAACAGGTGACGCGCGCGATAAAGATAGCACACGCCGCGACCATCGATAATCTGAAGTGTTCGCCACCACACAGCATTACACACGCAGGGCTTTGAAAGCTCTAAGTTCCGGCTTGAATTAGGACCTGTGAACATGCCCGTCACTCAAGTTATTCGCAAAATAATTGCGAGCAGAATCAGTTCTTTTTTTGTCTCCGCGATTGCCGGAGCCATCTCTGAGGCTTCTCATATGAACCAACAGCTCATTGGCAGTCGGATCCTGATCTATACATGCGTATACAGGAGAGCTTCAATTGTCGAATTTTGCGGTTTTCTCTCACGCACAGCCTCTTATTAATTAGATTCGCTCGTTTACTTGCAGTCGTTTTCTCCTGAAATAATTTTAATCCTTGCTGCGGCTGCTGTTGCGACCAAGGTTGCGACAGAGTGGCTATGACATGGTGAACAAATTCACAGGTGAAATTCCCATTTGTGAGGCCCTATTTCTTTTTGGTAACGCGCAAAGAGAAATAAGCACCCTGTTAATCTTAGGACGCACCAAAGAACCTCCGCATGTAAAATAAATAACTCTGAGCACTCCACTTTGTGGAGTTTTACTACGCAGTTGTGGGCCGTAAACCAACAATTTACCTTCCATTCACACCATTCATTACCTTCCACCGCGACCACACTACCTTACAACATAAGAGGAAAACCAACACCAATTTTCGCGTACGGTATAGGAACACCAAAAAGTCGGTCGCAGGCGTCCGGACGTTTGCGATCAAAAGGATAGGTAGATGTCTCTTTTGGTATCCTATAGCCTCATGTCAAGAATGTGCCCTATCTTCAAAACAACCACTTCCCACGCGTTATTAGTGGCCGCTGTGGTTGGGTCGACGATTATAGATGCCATATATCAAGAGAGAAGACGCTACACTGAGTACGCCACGGAATCGAATACCGGAAGCATGCAACGTTGCTTAATTGCGGAAGACAACTAAAAGCTGTGATGGACCGTACAGCCATCCGCTCGGGAACAGTCACGAGACGCGTCTTCTTTAAAGAAGCGCCGAGGAGAGCTCACACGAAACATTGCATAAAATTACAGGTTCCGTTGAGAAAATTTATAACGCAATCTGACGGAACAAATATATATATATGTATATGAGAGGTGTACTTGCACTCATGGTGTTTTTTTTGTCTTCTCAATTCTAAGTCGTGCAATGGGGGAGATAAATTTTCGTTGCCCCGCCACGGTGGTTTAGTGGCTAAGGTACTCGGCTGCTGACCCGCAGGGCGCGGGTTCAAATCCCGGCTGCGGCGGCTGCATTTTCGATGGAGGCGGAAATGTTGTAGGCCCGTGTGCTCAGATTTGGGTGCACGTTAAAGAACCCCAGGTGGTCTAAATTTCCGGAGCCCTCCTTTACGGCGTCTCTCATGATCATATAGTGGTTTTGGGACGCTAAACCCCACATATCAATCAATCAAATTTTCGTCACCCTTTGTGTTCGAAGGAAAAAGCGCATTATATATACTCGACACGGTTATAAGCAGTCGAGGACGAGGCGCGCCCGACGATGAGCCGGAGCCTAGACGGATGGGAAACGGAACCGTCCGAGAGAGAATCGTCCCGCGAGGAGGATTGAGACGGAGGAGGCATTTATTCGCTTTGACGATGATGGAAAAGCTTGGGTCTGGGAGCGACCGCGAGCACTTCTTTCTTTTACGTGGTCGCCCGAGCGCATGGCTCTCAATTACGGCACTTTTTCTGCCGTATATACATGCAGAGGTATATGCTACGCCCCCAGTGCCACTTCCGTGACCGCAAGAAGACCGCGTGGCGGCGAGGAAAAGGCAGCACACCGTATATGAACAGGGATAGTACGGACGCAGTGGATTATCTTAAATATCAACACGCAAGTTACGCACAACTTACTTCAACATTCACCACTATGCACCTGCGCATCTACTTATAATGTAATGCCCTGATACGACAAGTAAGTATAGGCATGTTCCGCAGCCGGCAGGTTACATCCGATCGATTGTCGCTGTCGTACATGACTTGTCGTGTTAAGTATGCTGCTTACCATCCCAAAAGTAATATCGTACATGTTATAACTGGTAATTAAACGTTTCTGTCAAACAGTTCATTATTAGAGGGGGCAAGCCAGCACAAAAAATTCGCATTATTCCACACGCCACTCGTACAGTTCCTAAGGTGGCCACACATTTGTGAGTGCGTCCCTCGATGCGTGCTCGATCGAGGTTGGCTATACGTTGCTGAAAGTACTGACGCAGACAAGACGCAATCGAGTACTGTCTACAACTACGTCGCGGATACCAAATGACGTCATAAATAACGGGGGCGTACGTGTCAGGACGCTCCGACTTCGCTTCCATGAAATTGGTAGACCACAGGTTTGAATTCTGACCGAATACACACTCGCCGAAACATATTTCGGTTATTATAAAGCACATCTGCTTTTTCAAGCATAAGCTGTTCCAATTTCGGCTCCGTGTCCTGTCCTAATCTGGCCCCATAATAAGTGTCCCAGTGACTGTGTCCTGCAAGTAAGTTGAAGTCTATAGCTACTGTTTTCCGCATAACGTTTTAGGAGACGGAAGTGAGTGCGCAGCCGGAGCACATAACAGCCGCCATGAAAATATCGATTAAATGCTTGATAGCGGCTTCTGATGAACCATACAAAAAATATGGTTGCCGCTACCAGGAACCTTTCTTTCTTGGCGTGACTGTACGTTGCATCACGCTCGCAACGCTGTAGTAGGATATGTGACCTTCAAGAGACGCCAAATGTCACTGAGCGTTCGTTCGGTTTAGACTGTGTTTAAGTGGGACCCCGTCAAACGATTCGGTGCTGAGGAAGGAAGAACAAAAAGAGAGAAGGCAGAAAGGTTAACCAGGCACATAGCCGGTTTGCTACCCTACACTGGCTGAATGGGAAAGGGGAGTATGAAGATGAAAGAGAGAGGAAAGAGAATAGAAATGACGAAAATTATTAGAAACATTGTCAGTAAATGGGCTGACGCGTATGTAGCGGTTGCAGAACACAAGCGCAGAATGCAGTGAACGACTTAAGAGCTGTATGATTGGGCAGTAACTTCTGCCTTGCTCTAACGATACTTGACTATAAACGGCATCGTGAGGATAACCGAACCTCTTGCAGCCCCGGCTTTCCCCGCCGACTACTTCCTATTCTGTAAAGTGAAATCCACTCTCTAGACACCACCATGGAGCACCATAATTGCTGTCAAACTAGGCTTCTACGTGTAAGTGGCCTACCTAGAGGCCCTCAAGCTGTGGAAGAGCGGTTGGCAAAAGTGCGTCGATGATCACGGAATGTACTTAAAAGACTTCTGAAGCACTCTGTCAGTATATCTATTAAATTTATTATTTCGCGATTTTTCGCGATGCCTTCTAGGCAAACCACCTTGTATGTATATCTATAGAACTTCGAGCGTTCAACGAAGACTTGGTCAGGGCCGTCGTATCTTTCGCAGTTTACACTGTTTCGTGTCGTCATATGGATGTGTTATTAAGCCGAAAGCCTCGTAAATCTCATGCGAATGTGGCCTTAAACGAAAAGCAGTCGTGAGCACGAAACGGTAGGAAAATCTCGTGACCCCTCAATCGTGACAGGAGATGCGCAAGCCACGCACTCCGTCTTTTCCAAAGCGTTATAGAGGGGATTGTGAAGAAAAAAATTCGCTGCTTATCCACGGAATGAGTGTTGATGAATGGGGCGAAGCGTCCGTCAATTCACCCCTGCGTCCATCCGCCCGTTCGTGCACCAATTCGTGCGCTCATTCGTGCGTCCGTCCGTGCGTCAGTCTGTTCGTACGTGCGCCCGTTCGTGCGTCCGTCCGTGCGTGTGTGCGTCAGTCCATCCGTACGTGCGTCCGTTGGTGCGTCCGTTTGTGCGTGTGTCCATGCGTTCGTCCGTGTGTCTGTCTGTCTGTCCGTCTGCTTGCCCGTGCGTCCGTTCGTGCGACTGTCCATCCATCTAGTGAACACTTCAAGTGCCGACATCTCGCTCCTTTTTATCATATATTCATCATATACAATTACCTTCGTCCAGCTTACAATCCACGGACTAAACAAGAGTATGTACCACATTTCTGCTGTCAGCGCTTTGTCAACACCCAGAACGTGATAACGACGCCGTAACATGTGGACATGCGGATATGTGCCGAGGCCGGGTTTGTGTCACTGGCATACTGGTAGGTGCCACAGGTAACGCACTACGACAATGAGGACGCACAAGCCACGCCATAAGGAGCTACGCCCTTAAAAAAATCTCCTGGAGCGGCAGACGTCATGAAAAGCTTCTGCGGAGCTACTCCAGCTACGCTCGTGCGACTCTATGCTGGCGGTTATATAGGGTGTGCTATGGACGATGCTGACCAAAGACTAGTGATTTCTGAAGGAGATTTGGCACCAGGACTTCAACATGTCTATTGTTACGAAGACGAGACGCCAACATGGTCCCGAAGGCGCCACTGCTCAGAACTCCGCCGACACACCAGCCGTTTGGTAGCGTGTGTTACTCAGCTCGTGGCTGCTTCTGCGCAGAGCTGATAGACGAGCGGACGAGACCACGGTGAGTTAAGGCAAAGTTTATGTACAGCAAAGAAATAGAGGCGTTGCAAATTCGGCACTGGGGCTGACAGCTTAGGGACTAGAAGAGCCGAGATGTCTTCTCTGACATATAGGTCTACTGCTGGCAACGCGCCTCAGGGCTTTTTTATAGGCACCGGGTGGATCCTTTGAGTAACCAAATGCCCAACGAGAAGCGCCACTGGCAGTGATGTCGGAATCCTCCAATGGGGCCCGCCGCTGCGCGTGGTTGCACCAAGGACGAGGGATGTTGTCATGCATTGCGTAAGACTTGCCAGACTGGAAGGTGCCGATTGCTGCGCGTGGTTGCCGCCAAGGACGAGTGACATTCCCACGCATTGCGTAAGACTCGCCTGACTGGAAGACGCCGACTGCTTCAACGGGCTCGCGGGCTGAGGGAGCTCGTGGTGCGGTGCGTACCGGCGCCGCCGCTTGACGACATTGAGTTGATGGCGCAGGCGGGCTCGATTGCTGGCCTTGGCAATATTGCATTTTTCAGATGCACTGACGTTTGGTGGGGACTCGCAGGCATAACACTATATAGCGGTCAACTATACATGACTTGTCAGGGGTCAATGCGTAAATATAGTTCTTCGTGTCATGGTTATGCTTCAGCACATGGCCACCACATGACGTGAGGTGGCTCACGAAAACAATTCTTCAGACCAGTCATGCTTATGTAGTACACGCACATATGTATTAAGAAAATAAATAAACAAGGCTCATTTCTACGGACAAGCCTTGTGTGCGCCTCCGGATGACACGAAAGTGAAACATATTCACAGGTGTTTTATTGTGCAGCGATATATGAGTGCACGCTCGTAAAAATTCTATTAGTGTTTGGCAGCTATAGCACCGTTTGACGTCGATGCACTCACGTTGACGCCTATAGTTGCACATCTCTATCGCGATGACTAACGTACAAGTTCATAATTGGACCATTGTGATAGCTAAAGTTGTCAACGTACGTGGACAAAGAGTATCGCGAATCCCTTGCAAATATGAAATAAACAAGCACATACTAAAAACACTTATACTCAAAATGCGCGTCTTAAAAGTGTCGCCTATTAAGGAGAGAAACGGCATGGTGTGCGCTCCTGAGCATTAGGGTAATGTACAGCTGCTCTCATGCATACACTGCGCTGTTACGCCTGGGAGTCCACACTAAACGCCAATGAGCTTCATCGATTTACCGAATGCCGGATCACTCGCGGACGGCCCGTGGACGCCTCGGCTCACAGGTGGCTACGTCACATGCATGTGATCTAAGAGTCCTGAGCCAGCTCGAGCGGCCTTGGGCCATCTGCGCGCTTGATGCTGACTCCATCCGCTGTGGCGTCTGCTATGCCAGGCTATGCCGTCTGCTCCCTCCATAGCTGTGACACAGGTCACAACGCTGACCAATTTGCAACCTAAACAACAGTTAGGTAGTGAATTATACCTATTTCTGTTGTGATGCAACTTACTGTAAGTGAACTACTAGAGCGCGTGCGCATCGTAGACCGGCGCGGTCGTTCAACCACAGTTTCTCCTAACGAGTATAACTCGTGTTTGCCCGACCTTCGGGAATACGCACATGCTTGACGTGGCTCGGAACACCGATGACAAGAACTGGGTGCGCTAACAATGCGAAATCCAGACACATGCGAGAAGCGGACAGAAAAGCAGAGAGAGAGCAAGAGCGCATCGAATATTTCCCGTGTCTAATTTAGGATGGCCGCACAGCATGCGAACCGCGCTGTCGTCTGCCAGCTTCCCATAAGAAATTGTTCGGGCGGTCCCGGGCCGCCCACAGGCCACAAGACACGCGAAAACGAACATGCATCCGAGCGATCCCGGACAAGTGGGCGGAGCCTCCAGTTGGTCCCCGAGAAAAACAAATGCAGCGCCGGCGTCCGGTGCCGTCCGGGACGTGTAAATCGATGAAGCTCAATGCCTCTGGAAAGACAATCTGTGTCAAGGTCAGCGCTCGAGCCCGCCTGACGCAATCGACTCAACAAGGTCATCAAGCGGCGGCGCCGGTCTGTCACGCAACGCACAGTGAGCTCCCTCAGCCCACGAGCCCGTTGAAGCAATCGGCACCTTCCAGTCTGGCGAGTCTTACACAATGCGTGGCAACATCCCTCGTCCTTGGTGCAACCACGCGCAGTGGCGGGTCCCCGTTGGAGGACTCTTATAACACGGCCAGCGGCGCTTTTGGATGGACGTTGGGTGACTCAAAAGATCCACCGGGTGCCTTAAAAACAGCCCTGCGGCGCGTCACCAGCAGTAGGCATTTGTGTCAGAGAAGCCTCTCGTTGCGTCGAGCCCCTTTCGCAGTAGGCGCGCCCGGTGGCCTTAGTAGCGGCGAGTTTCGGGGCGCCCTTCGCAACCTCGTCGGCGGTGCGCTTCGTAACAGAGAGAGAAGCCGACGGATGCGTGCGAGAGAAGACATCTCGGCTCTTCGAGTCCCTAAGCTGTCGGCCCCAGTGCCGAATTTATAACACCTCTATTTCTTTGCTGTGTATAAACCTTACCTTAACTCACCGTCGTCTTGTCTGCTCGTCTATCAGCTCTGTGCAGATATTGTCGAGCGCGAGCTGAGTAACACACGCTACCAAACGGCTGGTGACCTCGGCGGTGGAGTTCGGAGCAGTGGCGCCTTTGGGACCGTGTTGGCGTCATGGGCTTCGTAACAGTGGTTGGCAGCTGCGGGATCGGCCGGCGTCAGCGACATCGATGCGGTGAGTGCCTGATGTTTTCCCCTCAGTTCACCAGACTACCCTAGCACAGGTTATAGTAGTTTAAAGAAGGGCTGTGTGAAGCATTGGTGAGTGAGCTTTGATCGTTTCCAGCCAAGTCCGAGCGCTTCGAAACCAAATACGGAGGGTGTAAACACGGCAGTGTTAAAAACTGCTTGCGCGTCTTGCTAGTAGAATTATAGTGGGTACGGCAAGTAGATTCTTAACAGGGGCAAATAGCATGAGGCTAGAGTAAACGACGGAGAACCTTAAAAGTGAAGGAACTCATCAAAATTTGTGAGAAACTCGGCATTACTTTGGGCCGTGCGAAACGAAAGCAAGCGATGCTTGAGATCATGAAGGATGAAGGAGTGTCGGCTGAGGAAGTCGATGAAGCCTGGGCATCCGCCCAGGCCTCATCAAAGCATGCCACGAGGAGGCTGGAAGGCGCAAACGTTGCGAGCGTGAGGAGGCCGAGAGGCAGGAGCGCCTCGAGTTGAAACGAATTGAATTGGCAATCCTACAGTGTTCGCAGGCGCCTAGCGTAGATTCTTTGACAGTTCAGGTCAGCGGCTATAAAATTCGGGACCAAGTGCCACCGTTCGTAGTAGGCGAGGACAAGGCGAAGTATCTCGTCAAGTTTTAACACGTCTGTGAGTGAAATGCTTTAGAATGGTCTCTTTGGGCGCAGAACCTGTTAGCTCTGCTTCCCAGCGAAGTGTCCGACGTGATAACGTGCTTGTCGAAGGAAGCGTTTGAGAGCTATGACGAGGTTAAGGAAGTGCTCTTGAGACGTTATAAGTTGTCACCCAAGGCTTTCAGGCAGAGATTCCGGTATGCGAAAAGGGGGAATGAGTCACATGTTGACTTCACGTTTCGTCTTAAAGCCGATTTAATGGAACAGCTCAAGGGCGAAGGTGTTTATGACGATCGCGATAAAGTGGTAGATTGCATTGCATTGGAGCGATTCTACCACTTCATCGAGGAGGATGTCAAGCTTTGGCTACAGGACAAACTTGGGGAAGTACAACTAAACAAGGCAGCAGAGTTAGCTGAGGAGTATTATACTCGCCGAAAGTTGCATAGCAGGGCAGTGCATGTTAACAAGGATGAAAGGAAAGAGCGCTTTTCAAGAAAATCTGATCAACAGAAACCCGCTCCGCAACGTAATTTCAGGAAGGACCCGCCTCTTAGAAAGGATACTGTCGGCGAAGGGCAAACGGAAGCGGAGAAATCGAGTGAGGTTCCTAAACAACGCACTGATACCACACAGGCGTTTGAATCACGGAAGCCGCTAATCTGCTGCAACTGCAGAAAAGAAGGGCACATCTCAATAAACTGTTGGCAAAAGTTTGCTTTCGCAACAATCCGAGAATCGGAAAAGAACATGCGATTGTTAGAGCGGTATCTTCAAGAAATTAGTGTGAATGGGAAACGTGTCGAACACTTCAAGACTCAGCGGCAACCATGGACGTTGTCCATCCTTCGTTGGTGTCTCCGGGTGAATTTACAGGAGAATTTGCGTGGATCAAGCAAGTCGCCGAGGAGGAGAGTGCTTGCTTACCAATCGCTACGGTTGTCATTGAAGGCCCGTTCGGTAAGCTTCGCACCGAAGCGGCTGTGTCTGCTGCGCTTACCGATCGTTTTCTTTTTCTATTTTCTAATAACTCAGAGCAGCTTCTCGAAGAGCAGGGTAAATCTTTCTTTCCAACTTAGCGTAAATGGCTCTCACGCGATCACAAGCGCGGAAGCTTTCGCAGGAGCTTGATCTGTTCAATGTGGTGAAGCACCAAGTTCAAAAGCTGCTGATCTGTGTGACCTTGGTGGCGAGTCGACGGAACCTCAGACAGGAAATTCTCCATGTGAGTCATTAGAGCAGTCACTCGAGCGGTGCCCCGTCGCCGAAGCGACTGGCGTGGTCTGTGTCAGTTGTGGTTGGTTGTGGTTGTAGGGAAAAGGAAAAAGGCACCTAATTTATGTCTGACTCAGGGGTGACACGGCGCAGTGCCTTATAGGGGTGGGGGAAGGAAGGATAAAAGAATATAAGAAAAATAGATGAAGAAATAGACAGGCAAGCAACGGAAAAAAGAAGGAGATAGGAAAGTGGGGATCCGGTCGAAGCAGTCCAAGGGCGGGGCACCACAATGCGAGAGCTGCACGGCGTCAGGAGACCGCGGAGGGCGAACCAGTCGGCGGGAGCTACGCTGGCGTTGGAGATCGCAAGGGCACGTCCGTCAAGCTTAAAATCCTCCGAGCGAATCTGTGTCATCGGAGGAGACGACATGGCGCCATTTAGTCAGAGCGAGAGGGGTGCAACACTCTCGCCTTTAGCGGAAAGTTGTAGTGAGCTGTCCCGGGTTGATCGAGAAATGCTCATTCGAGAGCAGCGTGAGGACGTCTCGATTAAAGCGCTAATGGAAAGCGTAAAGTTGGGGACCAAGAGAGAGAATGTTTCTTTTTATGAGAAATCAGGACTCCCATATTGTAGTTACACAGATGTGCAACGTTGAAACTATGAGCAGCTCTTGTTACCACATAGGTATCGTCGCCTAAAAGTGGCCGGTTACTGAGGTGGAACATGACACTCTAACAGCACAGCTTTGACGTTCGATAAAGAAAAGGAAATCTAAACGCTAATGCAGACGCATTGAGCCCTGCGTTCTGGTTAGTACCTTCTCCACCTTTCGGTTTCTCGCTGGCAATTCGGGGCAAAATTTTGTCCTCACCACGGCCTAAGCTGGGTGCTCTCGTCCAGAGTGATCTCAAGGGGCCAATTTTATGTTGTATTCAATTTTGTTACGTTTTCGTACGTATGAAAAATTGAGTTCTCAATTAAGAGTCTTGTGTTCCACATGTGCCTCTTGATGTAGAGGGAACGAAATTCCGATAGACACGTAGTTTGGTATATAATGTACTATACTTTGTCTGGTGTTCTGTCGGGTGACCGAGGGCACTTGCTTGTGTCGTGTGTTGTGTGTTTTCGAACCGTTATTGACAAGTTGCAGAACCATCGACAAGTGCTGAAACCAAAAATCGTCAGAAGAGACGAGCGAAGCTGGCCGGCAAGAGCTGGCGACAAGCCAGTGGAGCTGGGATCCGTCCTCAAGAATGGGATATGTTCACGGAACGGAGTCTGGAGCTGCATTCTCCCCATGGCCCTGGAAGCAAACCTGGAGGGACCTGGCGAACGAGCACGCCCGACATCCGAGCCACGTGGAAGCGGCTCGTCTTTCCGGGGCATTGTCTGGCGGCGGGGGTGCTGTTATGCCTGGGAGTCCACACTGCTCGCCAATGCCTCTGCAAAGGCAATCTGTGTCAAGGCCAGCGGTCGAGCCCGCCTGACGCAATCGACTCAACGACGTCATCAAGCGTCGGTGCCGGTCTGTCACGCAACGGACCACGAGTTCTCTCAGCCCTCGAACCCGTTGAAGCAGTCGGCGCAGTGCAGTTTGGCGAGTCTTACGCAATGCGTGGCAACATCCCTCATCCTTGGTGCAACCACATGCAGCAGCGGGTCCCCGTTGGAGGATTCTGATATCACGGCCAGAGGTGCTTCTGGTTGGATGTTTGGTGACTCAAAGGATCCACCTGGTGCCTTAAAAAAGCCCTGCAGCGTGTGGCCAGCAGTAGACCTTTGCGTTAGAGAATCCTCTCGTTGCGTCGAGCCCTTTTCGCAGTCAGCGCGCCCGTGGTCCTTGGCAGGGGCGAGTTTCGGGGCGCCCTTCGTAACCTTGTCGGCGGTGCGCTTCGTAACAGAGAGAGAGAAGCCGACGGATGCGTGCGAGAGAAGACATCTCGACTCTTCGAGTTCCTAAGCTGTCGGCGCCAGTGCCGAATTTATAACGCCTCTATTTTTTTGCTGTGCATAAACCTAGCCTTAACTCACCGTCGTCTCGTCTGCTTGTCTATCAGCTCTGCACAGAAGCAGTCGCGAGCTGAGTAACACACGCTACCAAACGGCTAGTGACCGTGTCGGCGGAGTTTGGAGCAGTGGCGCCTTCAGAACCGTGTTGGCGTCACGGCCTTCGTAAAAGCGCTTCAGCAGTCCAGGAGCAAGGAGTTCATAGCATGAGCCGCGAACGCACGCATGAGCGTTCCGTAGTCCACTGGCCACCGTCTCGCTCCATCAAGATGCTACATACGCCCGTCGACATCGTTGCCTTGCCGGAGCGCTTACTGCAGAAGTTTGATGAGTCGGTGCTATCGCACCCAAAGTGGTCAGTGGCGAAGCAAATTAGGGGCACGTGTAAGCTGCACGAATCCGACAACGAGCCGCCAGATGCTAACCGAAAGAGAAAGGTGAGGAACATAACTGCCTCCGCGACTCCCAGATCCTGGCGTGGTGGGGCTTTTCGCTGCTATCAAAGAAGACTTAACCATGGCCTCTGAGACACCATGCTTTAACTTCGCCGCCGACGAAGCGTTAGACATCGGTGCTAGCAAATGCCATGTCACATTACTTCTCTTCAGCGTTCACAGATGGCGGCACCACCCCGCCTCGCCAACAGAGACCACCGTGCGAGAAAGAATGTGTGACAGATATAAGGTGTAAAAAGGTGAGTATATGCCGCGTTGAATTGGTCGGTAAAGCATTGGGCGCTTTTCGTCGCGGGCCCAAGAAGTCAGAGGTTTGTCTGTGACTTTTATTGCGATAGCAATATTATTGACACTCTTTACTAGATTATGTGCTGCCGGCGCGAGCATCGACATCGGTGTTGACATTGGCGTGGCCGTCACCGTATATATATATATATATATATATATATATATATATATATATATATATATATATATATATATATATATATATATAGTTATAAACATCGAGAATAGTGCAGTATAGAAAACAAAACAATAAAATATTTATTTACTCCTAACAGTTTCGGCTGGTGGACCAGCCTTCTTCGGAGGATGTAAGTGAAATGATACAAGTTCCCGTAGCAGAGGGTCACCCTCACAGTTTAAAGACCCTCAAAAAAAAAAAGACAAGCGGGCGAACAAGGTAGCAACAGACAACAAGAAGCAGAAGAAGGAGAGGAACTAGAAAGGAGCAACGGAGAGCCACCGGAAACGTGCGGGTAATTCAGGCATTGTTACTGGGTATAGGTAAGACGCACCGCCAGCGGAGGCGAACAAGAAAAACGGAAAAATGTGGAACATGTTGCCACTTACTCGCATCCCACACATGGATCGAGTTTAAGTTCACGTGGCTCGGCGGCTGGCCCGCGGCATCGGGCCACACACACACACACACACACACACACATACAAGAAGCATACGACCCGCTCCAGCTTTCGGAAAATAATGGCCACGTTGGAAAGGTAATGTGCCCTCTCCCCCTCCCTCCACCTGCCCTCTCTTGCAGAAAAATGTACAACCAGTCATACTGAAAATAAATGAATGGGTATTCTTGTAAAGGATGAACAAACAAAAACGTAAACAAAAATATATAAAAATAAATAATACTAAAAAAGTACTCAGAAATCAAAATAAAGTCTAATAATACTAACACACGCCGTTTGGTTCACGTAGCATCGAATTCGTTTAGTTTCGCTATATTGACCAACTTGCGTGTGCGACTTCACGTAGGTATAAATAAATTAATTGAGTAATTCAATTTCTGTGTTTCACGAAACGTCGCGGAGGCACGTCAGTCGCCCAGGGCTCTCGTTGATTTCGTGGGTAAGTGATCTGTATTTCTTTATAAAGTATGACTCCCGCTTTTCGCGCTCCCGTGTGTTCTGGAAGCCGGATTGTAGGAGTATGACACTTACGCATTCGAAAGAGTGACCAGGAAGATTGATATGTTTGGAGAACGGCAAATTGGGGAGGCCCTTTACGTGTGCCCTGTGGTTGTTGAAACGCAAACGGAACGCGGTTTACCTGTGTCCAATATATTCCTGTTTGCACACCTCACAGCGAATTTTGTATACCACATTGGCTGAGTCACAGTTAACGTCGTCTTTAATTTTGTACACATAGTCTGAACAGGAGGCTTAAGAAAGAATGCTGATAAGCGCGTGAGGTTTGAAATGCATGCTTCAAACCTTAAAACATATATTTCATCGGGATTCGCACCAAAGGGTCTCACTGTTCAACTGCAACCCGCAATAAATAACTTCAACAAAAATGAGCAGCGGCAATGGAGCAATATCTTAAAAGATGCATCTATTAGGCTTACACAGGTCGTAATACAACACAGTACACGTAAGGCCGCGTAACTTAAAGAGGAACAAAAGGCGCGACTAAGACAGTCAAGTTTAACGCAGTCAGAAACAGAAGAGCTGGCCAAATACGAAGGAAAAAAGAGATTGAGCATCTAATTAGGGCAAGAAGGACAAGAAATTGAGGCGAGACGGTGCGTGGCCGACTTTAAAATACTCCGCCAGCAATCCTCCCACAACGTATACAGATCAACCTGTTACCTCTCATCAAGGAGGAGGAGGAATAAATGAGGAAGGACAGGGAGGTTAGCCAGTTCTCAGACCGGCTGGCTACCCTGTACTAGGGAAGGGGGTAAGGGGGACCTCTCATCAATCTCCACAAAAGAGCACCGATGTCACCAATGTGGTTAACCTTTCCGGCAAATCTTTGACACCTGCGCCAACAAAGCTGCTATCAAAAGGTCTAACCTTCTGCTCCGCCTCTGGCAAAATTGATGAGTTTAAACTTTACCAAGATTTGGACAACTTTGCCAGAACCATGCGTCTAAAAGAATATTTTCATGATCGAAGCAGCACGCAACAAAATCAATTTTCAGATAAATATTGGACTCCAGGTGAACAACGAGACAAATATCTAGACATGTACATTTCAGCCGTCCAGGGTGATATAATCAGGGAATATGAAAAGCGCCGACCCATTCGCAACAATCTGTCCAAAGAGGAGCGGGAGGCTTTGCGCAGTTTAAGTGACAACCGGAACATCGTTATTAAACCAGCTGATAAGGGTGGTGCTGTGGTTGTACTCGACAGGACTGACTACATCAAAGAAGGGCTTCGCCAACTGGCAGATGAAAATTTCTATAAAGAACTCCCTTGTGATCCGACAGAGGAGTATGAAAGTACTATTAAGGCCTCACTAATATCATTACGTAAAAGTGGGAAGATAACCTACCCTATGCTTAAAATGATGTCACCTGGCAAATCGTCTCCCGGGCGTTTCTATTTACTACCCAAAATTCACAAGACTAACAATCCCGGCCGACCCATAGTTTCCAGCAACGGTACTGCTACTGAAAAAATTTCTAGTTTCATTGACTCTCTGATTAGGCACAACCCACAATCATTCCCATCATACATCAAAGATACCAGCCACTTCCTTCGAGAAGTCTCAAAACTTGTGGTACCTCTAGATTGCTATTTGGTCACCATGGATGTCTCATCACTGTACACAAACATTCCCCACACCGAAGGAATCGCCGCCACAGTCGCCGCCTATGGAAAAAGTAAATCGACGAGTGAATTCGACGAAAGCGCTTTAGAGGTGCTCCTAAATCTGGTACTTAAACATAATAACTTTGAATTCGACCAAAATCATTATCTGCAAGTAAACGGAACTGCCATGGGAACCAAAATGGCCCCAAATTACGCAAATATTTTCATGGCCTCTTTGGAATTCCTTTCCTCGAAAATTCTCCATTCAAACCTATATTTTACCGACGCTTCCTCGATGATATATTCTTCGTGTGGGCGGATAGTGAACATAATCTTTCCAAATTCATTTCCGGTTTCAACTCCGTGCATCCTTCGATAACATTCACACACACGTATTCGCAGAACAGTGTTCACTTTCTGGATGTCATTGTATCACTCAGTGGCACCACCATATCTACTTCCCTGTATAAAAAACCAACAGACCGCCAACAGTATCTGCATTTCCATAGCAGTCACCCCCATCACTGCAAAACAGGTGTTCCTTACTCTCAAGCCCACAGATACAGAAGAATTTGCTCTGAAATTACGCAATTTGACACCCACGCACAGGAATTGAGAACAGCCTTCTTGCGTCAAAAGTACCCCGAAAAAATAACTGACAATGCAATTGAGCGCGCTCGCTCTTTGGACCGAGAATCAACAATGGGAGAAAAAGGTGGGAATAAAGATGATATAACTTCAGGGGCAAATTTAATCCTCACATACTGCGCCGCCGCCCCTCGGGTGAATTCTATACTAAACCGCCACTTCAACATACTTAAACAGAGTAGTCGCCTCTCTGTCATTTTTCAGACTCCGCCCAAGGTGGTTTACCGAAGAAATAAAAGCCTGAGAGACTTACTGGTCAGGGCGAAAACACACAAATCCGAACACCATCAGGGCTGTAGACCGTGCGGGAAACCTCGCTGCAGGGTGTGCACACACATGGTGACCACAGATACGGCCGAAGCCTCCTGTTCAGACTATGTGTACAAAATTAAAGACGACCTTAACTGTGACTCAGCCAATGTGGTATACAAAATTCGCTGTGAGGTGTGCAAACAGGAATATATTGGACACACGGAAACCGCGTTCCGTTTGCGTTTCAACAACCACAGGGCACACGTTAAGGGCCTCCCCAATTTGCCGTTCTCCAAACATATCAATCTTCCTGGTCACTCTGTCGAATGCGTAAGTGTCATACTCCTACAATCCGGCTTCCAGAACACACGGGAGCGCGAACAGCGAGAGTCATACTTTATAAAGAAATTCAGATCACTTACCCACGGAATCAACGAGAGCCCTGGGCGACTGACGTGTCTCCGCGACGTTTCGTGAAACACAGAAATTGAATTACTCAATTAACTTATTTATACATACGTGAAGTCGCACACGCAAGTTGGTCAATATAGCGAAACTAAACGAATTCGATGCTACGTGAACCAAACGGCGTGTGTTAGTATTATTAGACTTTATTTTCATTTCTGAGAACTTTTTTAGTATTATTTATTTTTATATATTTTTGTTTACGTTTTTGTTTGTTCATCCTTTACAAGAATACCCATTCATTTATTTTCAGTATGACTGGTTGTATATTTTTCTGCAAGAGAGCGCAGGTGGAGGGAGGGGGAGAGGGCACATTACCTTTCCAACGTGGCCATTATTTTCCGAAAGCTGGAGCGGGTCGTATGCTTCTTGTATGTGTGTGTGTGTGTGTGTGTGGCCCGATGCCGCGGGCCAGCCGCCGAGCCACGTGAACTTAAACTCGATCCATGTGTGGGATGCGAGTAAGCGGCAACATGTTCCACATTTTGCCGTTTTTCTTGGTCGCCTCCGCTGGCGGCGCGTCTTACCTATACCCAGTAACAATGCCAGAATTACCCGCTCGTTTCCGGCGGCTCTCCGTCGCTCCTTTCTAGTTCCTCTCCTTCTTCTGCTTCTTGTTGTCTGTTGCTACCTCGTTCGCCCGCTTGTCTTTTTTTTTTGAGGGTCTTTAAACTGTGAGGGTGACCCTCTGCTACGGGAACTTGTATCATTTCACTTACATCCTCCGAAGAAGGCTGGTCCACCAGCCGAAACTGTTAGGATTAAATAAATATTTTATTGTTTTGTTTCCTATACTGCACTATTCTCGAAGTTTATAACTTTTATTACGGTAGCCGGAAGAAACTCTGATCATCTATATATATATATATATATATATATATATATATATATATATACATTTATATATATATACATATAAAGAGAGAGAGAGATCTAACAGACAGTAATGCCAAGGAATGTATAGCAAAAGTTATTAGAACCAATCGAATGTAAATAAGAAGAAAGAAAAGTGGGTGAAAAATAACCAAAATTTCCTGCTCACGGCTGGTTATTTTTTCACCCACTTTTCTTTCTTCCTATTTACATTTCATTGGTTCTAATAACTTCCCCTATATATATATATATATATATATATATATATATATATATATATATATATATATATATATATATATATATATATATATATATATGAATACGCAAGGAAGAAAAAAATCCTGAAAAGACTCCGACACGCGAAATCGCACATTGAACCTCTGACTCGTGATTGCGTGGCGTTAACCACTACGTCAACGCTCAAACGGCAAGCTATTTATATCTACCACTTACCGCTGGTGATAGGCACCTCGTGGGGGAGGGGGAGGGTATATTATGTTTTCAGCATTACGAGTAAGATGGCGCAATGAGCGCGCGGTGGGGCGCGTTCTAATCTCCCACGCGCACTTTGCTCCTCATAGTGGAGAAGGGGGAGGCACGCTCGCGCGCCCTTATCTCACGGTGGGGGAACGATCGTATGCATAGGCGTACCAGCTGGGGGGGGGGGGGCAAGAGGGGCGCAAGCTCCCCCACTTAGAAAAGGTGTGGGGCTGAGGCTGAGGGCCCCCCCCCCCCCAACTTTTGACAATGGTCACTCTTGGCTGCACGCTTCGGAAATGAACAAGTAAGGTGTAGTTTTCCGTCACAAGAGTAATTACGCAATTATGTTCCTACCGGAGAATGAAATTGTTACGAAGCTATGTTACAACATAAGTGAAATTTTGCCGACATTGCCGCTAGTGTATACTTAAGGGCTCATTTTTTCATGTTTGACACAAAATGAATTAACCTAACAAAGACTAATGCTAAGGAAAGTATATCGAAAGTTATCAGACCAAATCGTAATGGAAATGTGAGAAAATAAAAGTGGGTGAAAAGATAGTTTGCCGTGGACAAGAACTGAACCTGCTACCTTCGAATAACGCGATGGATGCTCTACCACTGAGCTACCACAGAGGCTATCTCCCCCCCCCCTCACTTCATATTGGGTAAATATATCAATTTAAACGTGGGAGTGTCAGTCAGCACCACCACCAGTAGCCATTGCGGCGAGTGTATATAGCACACTCTTTATGAGCCTGTTTGGCGTCACGTAGCACGTGAACCTATTAGGAGCTGTGGCAGCTGACCTATAGTTCCTCGTTATTCGAAGGTCGCAGCTTCGGTTCCTCTCCACTGCAAGTTATCTTTTCACCCACTCTTCTTCATCGACATTTACATTACAATTCGGTCTAACTTCCCCTATACTATCCTTGGCATTATTGTTTGCTAGAGTTGGTATGCCACTGGTTCCATCCCACCGGCTTCCTTCCTCCATGCCAGCAATTAGACATTCATCCACGTGCGTAGCAGCTCAAAACGTCGCTGGTCGTACTGCTCGAAGGCAAGCGTCGTGACCAGTCTATAGCCACGCTAGCAGAGCATGACATACCTTTGTATGTCATGCTCTAAAATTAACTTCTAAAATTAACAAGTCCCTTTTCGTCATACTTTCTTTGTTTGATTTTTCAACAATCACTTGATTCAGGATTTATACCAGATGATTGGAAATCAGCGCATGTGACCCCAATTTTTAAGTCTGGTGACAATACAGTTCCCAATAACTACAGGCCAATTTCGCTAACATCAATCTGTTGTAAATTACTCGAACACATATTATTCACGCATATAATGAACCACCTTAATCTGAATAAACTGCTCCTAAACAGCCAACATGGGTTTCGTAAAGATCTATCTTGCCAAACACAACTCTTTGAATTGGTAACTGACCTTCATTCTTCTCTAAACGTGTCCCGTCCTGTTGATGCAATTTTTGTTGATTTCTCGAAAGCCTTTGATCGCGTGCCACATAAACGTCTGTTCCGAAAAATTCGCCAACTCCAACTCGACCAAAACACAACACGGTGGATAGAAGAATTTTTAACCAATCGTTTCCAGACAGTCAAGTTAAACAATCATATTTCTAACCAAACACGTGTTTCATCTGGGGTCCCTCAGGGGTCAGTGTTAGGTCCTCTTTTATTCCTGATTTACATCAATGACATAGCATGCAGCCTAAAATCACCAATTCGCTTGTTTGCGGATGATTGCGTAGTGTATAGAGAAATATCTAATCCAGACGATACAATTATCTTACAATCTGATCTTATTAGGCTAGAGGAATGGTGTAGCCGCTGGCAAATGGAAATAAATGTAGAAAAAACCAAACACATAATGTTTAGTCCTACCCCCGAGACAGTTCCCGCTAACTACAAAATAAATGATACTCCAATAGATTCAGTTCAATCGTTTAAATATTTAGGTGTGTTCTTTACGGCGAATTCAAAGTGGACGTGCCACATAGAATACATATCTACTAAAGCCTTTAAAAAACTCGGCCTTCTCAAAAGGCGCCTACATTTAGCCACCAAGGAAACCAGGTTTCATGCATATAATTGTCTTATCCGGCCCTCACTAGAATACGGTTCAATCATATGGCATCCTCAGGGCGCAAACCTAACTAACCTTTTGGAATCTGTCCAGAACAGGGCAACCCGGTTCATCACGTCCTCGTACTCACGTTACCAAAGCGTATCTTCTTTAAAGAATTCACTTCATCTTCCCTCGCTTGCCATGCGCCGAAAGTTGGCTCGACTATCTTTTTTTCATTCGCTGTACCACAGTAGCACGCCGTTTTCCCAGCTTCATATCATTCCACCACCTCATATCTCCGCCCGGGTAGACCACACTTTCAAAGTTAAACCAATTTTCGCTAAAACAGAAAGATATAAAAACTCTCCTTTAGTCCTTGCAATCGCAGAATGGAACGCGTTACCTGCTCACATCGCAGAACTGTCCGATTCATCATCTTTTCAACATGCACTCAAAACCTTTCTTGAAGTTCTTTGATGACGCATAAATCTTTATTTTGTTTTTCTTCTTCTTCTATGTTTCTCTCTGTATTTTTTCTTTATCTTTTTTTTGCACAGTGTTGTTGAGTGTACTGATCGCGCTTTTTTGTTCTTGTTTACTGTTTTTAAAGTGCATTTCGCGTGAACCCTTTTTTTCATTCAATGTAATCTATTGTTGTTTGGCGTTGTTTCTGGATTGCACTTTCAGTTTCTCGGTGCAGTAGACATGTATGCCATCTCTGACTTCATTTATGTTCTGTACTGTACTTGTGATCATAACCCCACTCTATCCCCCCCCCCTCCCCCTATGTAATGCCCATTCGGGCCTTTAGGGTATTTAAATAAATAAATAAATAAGTATAGTATAGTACAGAAAGGTGGTGACAAATGGAAGTGAGGGTGAAGAGGAGGGAAGAGGGATGGAAGAAAGTAAATCATAGCATAGAAAGGAATAGAAAGAAAGGAAACAAAATATACAATTCAAACACAGATACAAATATACAAAAATTGATAGAAAAAAAGAAGTCAGAGAAACGGAGAAACAAAAAGAGAGAGAGATAGAGAGAGACAGATAGAAAGAAGCACAATCAAACCAGATTTAGCGACGCTTAACTAAAATCTCACAGCATCATGCCTCCGCTACAGATATATCAGCGAGGAGTTGAACATCTCCTTGACTGACCGCGTCGCCAACTAAAGAACGTACGTTCTAGTAACGTTGAACTAAACGACACCATTTGCGTATAATAAACCCGAAAGTTGCTGTACCTGCTATAGTTTACATAAAAGGTGACAACCTTTTTTTTCATCTCAAGCTTTCTCCTCTCTCAAGTTTACCTGTGTCATGCTGTCAGAAAGCCCTGTTCTTGCAAGTAACCCGCTGCGGTTCAAAAATTGATCTAGCCCGTAACTTAATGTAAGTATTATCTCGGTGCCCCAAAGCTTTGGGGTTGCCTGTAACCAGAAAGCCGGCTTGCAAATAGATCAATACAAGGACTACACAATTATTGAACTCAGAACACAATGGCTTGGGGGCTGCCTTCGTCGTCATCCACAGATCTCCACGCTTTCAATACAGCATGTCACATCATCTAGAAAACATTCAGGAGCCCTACCACTCCCGGGAAAAGGGAGGCAAGAGAAGCCTGGCGTGTGCGGTACTGAGCTACTAATTTTCTTTCTTTCTTTCTTTCTTTCTTTCTTTCTTTCTTTCTTTCTTTCTTTCTTTCGTTCTTTCCTTCTTTCTCGTAAATTAATGTTCCATCCCACCTGCTTCCTTTCTCCATGCCAGCAATTGGGCATGCATTCACGAGCCTAGCAGCTCAAAACGTCAGTTGCTACAAGAAACAACGGTGGTCGCAATCATTCCTGTTCAGACAACACTGAAACGTAGCTACAGAAAATTACAAGTGACCTTGATAAAAGATGTGATCAACCTATCAGAAACGGCTGATTGCCGGCAAGCATATCGTCAAGAGAGCACCAGTCGTCGGAAAACTGCCCATTAAACTGAGCCAGCGACCAGAGAACCTTTAAAGGCCGCATTCCGCTACACTCGCCGGGTCCGCGAAGAAATCCGCAACAATCACACACAACAATAATAATAGCCCCAATCAAGACGTCTGATAAAGTATGAGGCCCACGGGACGGCTTTGAACTCTCCCATAGTAGAGTACCTTGTACTCTTCATTGTTAACCATTTTTTAAAAACACAACAGGCATATCATTTGGCGTCTCGGCTGGCGGCACCAGTGTCGTTTTCTGTGCACTCGTGCGGCGCCGTACGTTCGTCTGGGCATTGCCTCTTATAATAGGATGCCTGACGAATGGCTCGTGCTCAGTCGACAGTTATTCGAGATCTGCATGACCATTTCGGAGGCCATGCAGAATGTCAGGTTGTTGCACCGGCCGCCACAGGTGGAGGTAGCGACCGACACCAATCAAAAAAAGAAGGAAAAAGGGGGTGTGGCAGCCGGTTTCTTTCTCAAGCGCGAGACAGACGTGCGATTTTCCGTGTCAAGCGGCGTGCAGTGTCGAATGGTGCGGAGTGTCGCATGCGACGTTTTGGGACACACGGGGGCGAAGGAGCTATCAGCGACTGGCTCCACCATCATGCGGTGCCTCGGCATGCGTGGTCAGACGACTTTGTATCCTCGTAATGAAGCTCAAAACAAACAACATTGCACAGCCGCGCTTCGTTCCACAAAAAATAATGAGAAAAATGTCTTCGTGAACGGCAAGCACGTCGCAACAGCGGTAATAGCTGATTATTCACGACTCCTACAGGTAGGCATAGCATGGCGGGCGCTGGCCGTCGCCTACGCCGTTCTCACGCGAGCTCGCCATAAAGCGCTTGTTTTTGACAACACTATTAAGCTCTGCACTCGTATGTAATGTGTTTGCATACGCTACTACTTTCTCGATGCCATCGGAAAGGTGGAAGCAAAGCGAGCCAGCGCAAAAACGCTGGTAGCCGTGTTTACCTGCCGAATGACCTTGCATCGCTGCTCAATATCTCCGGTCTCGCTAACGGTTTCGAAACGGGCGTTTTCGTGCAGAAATGGCACACTCAAAACATCAATTTATTCAATCCGGAATAATATCACGTCACCAGGGAAATGTACTCGATGTTTGTCACGCCGCCGCCGTCGGCAATGTCAGCAAATCCACGCTCGCACCGCTCCGTCGACTCGCTTGAACTGGCCTGGATCACGGGTGATGGGAGCGGCTACTGGAAGATGACGGCACTAGCGGCGTGACGTCACACGTCTGCTAGCGTTCTGATTGGCTGCTCCAACGCCGGCGGTGCGATGCAACGACGAAAATATCTGGCCGGTTTGATGCTCGCCGCACCGGCTATGCGGCGGTGCGATGCGATGATACGTCACGAAACGTCACCACTCCCTCTGTCGCATCGTCGCACCGCACGCCGCATCGCACGAAAAGTCGCACTTCTGTCTCGCGCTTCAATACGGCAGGCATCTGGTCTAGGAGGGTCTGGGCAACACGCGTGCGGTGCCGCATGTTCGGCTGGGCCAGCCACGACACGAGGGGACGCCACCGCGGCACGGCGGAGGTCGATTGTGGGGCTTGGTGCCAGCGCCTTCTCTGTTTTATCAATATACTGCCTGCCAGATGCGCCTGATTCTGCTGTCCACCCCAGCTCTTCTCTAGCCCTCTCCTGCTCTCGCTCGTCACCTAGCCTTCGCCTGTGCTTTGCGGTCATGGGGAAGACAGCCAGCCCTTCATGCAGTGCCAAACGACGAGAATATTATAAAGTAACTTTTTGTTCAGTTGTCTACAGATACGCGGCGTCTTGCATTAGTCGTTATCATGATCTTGGCGGTCACACTGGCTCAGTAAGTTATACAGTGTTTCCAGGTATCGTGTTGCCGTTCGCGACGCTATGCGGGCACCCGGTGGGGACGCGTCACGGTGGCGCCGCTGCATGAACTGGCACTGTGAGGTGGCTGCGGCATTGCTTTGTCACAAAGAAGGAGCATGAAAGAACAAACCTGTTAGACGTACATAGGCGAATCAGCCGGGGGGGGGGGGGAAGAGTCATCCGCCCCCTTCCTCCACTGAGAAAAGTAGGGGGGGAAGTTGTGCCCTCCGCCCTTTATGCAGTGGTCAGTCTTGGCTGCACTTTGGGGAAACCAACAAGTAAGCCGAAGTTTTCCGTGACAACAGTAATCACTCAATCGTGTTCTTACGGGAGAATAAACATGTTACCAGGCAATGTTACAAGATTGTGAAATTTTGCCAACTTTTTCGCTGAGAAAGTTTTCCTTGTAGGCTCTTTGCGGTGCGGGTCGCCTGTGCGACGCTTTCGCGGCATGTGCTGAGGTATTGCCGAGCCGTCAAGGCGCTTACCAGGAGCCCTGTGATATTGCATCGCTTGTTCATGCTTCTACTCTGCTGTGACTTGTTGATCCAGTTACGGACGGAAACGAGGAAACTTTTTAAATACCAGTCAAAGCATTTCCTGCTTCCGGAAAATGATTTTCTTCAAAAAGGATATGTCATCACCGCTGCTCTGTCGAGGGTATTGCGAGCCGATCAGTGTGACGAATCGTTTTTGATGTTTAGGTTTTTTCGTACTGAAACGCCAAAATTTGCTTCGGCTCAAGTCTTTAATAAACCTTATCAGCCTAGCTTATAGTAACTTGGAGCCATAATGGCAGCTTGCAAAGTGGTCACGAATGAAGCAATGAACTCGAGCTCAGCAGGAAGCTTGACTTTTAAGCTTGCTCCACAACTTGATCCACCGAACCAGGGAAAAGGTGAAAGGCAGTGTTTTTAGCACTATGGAGGCCTATAGTTAAGAGTCAGGCTAGTCGGTTTTCGCTCAACTTAGATTGTCTTTTACAGCTCAAAATACATATCCGTCAGCAAAGAAGCACAAGCGTGCAGCGCTGCTATATTCCTCTTTCTCTCAGCACGTATGAGCTCACAGAGATGTACACGCGCACAAACTACTAAACATCGTTAAGCTGCAAGTGGAAATATAATATTATTCTGATAATACAGCTGCTATAAGTAGCCGCTTCTCTTGTGATTGGCAGCTAGCCTACTTGAAATACATTTAGAAGTAGATACTCTCCGGCTTGTCTAACAAAGGCGATTTTGTGGCACACAGAAAATTTCAAATGTCGAAGAACCAATGGCAAACAATAGGCCGTATCGAAAACAGTTTACTCTCTTATTTTTGACGTGGTCATACATAAGTGGCCATTAGGTGATGGATCATTTTCGCGTCATTTGTGGCCTCGCGTAAAAAGCTGGAGCTTTGTGCATGATAAAAACTGCTTGCATCAATCATATACAGCTAACGGCGATTGCGTGCGAAAGGAAAGGAAGCAACGAGGGATATAGTTTAACGTTTTAATGGAAAGTTTTGTTTACATCGTTTGTATTGGCGTATGTATATATATATATATATATATATATATATATATATATATATATATATATATATATATATATCGTAGGCATTCATTAAGCACATCTACTATCTTACATATTCATCATCATGAGTGGTCGTCATCTTCTTCTGCTGTGGGGACTTGGCTTGTCTGAGTTCTGTGCCTTGGGCGTGGTCGCTTCGTCGTGTCTTCTGGGCCTAATAAAGGTTGCCTTCACCGATACATCACAAGTGATGGAGTGTGCTCTACAATCTTCCGTCTTCTCCCAGCCCGATCTGCCTTCTGGAGCTCCGCTCAGGTCGTCGTTTGTGCCAGGTGTCCGGTAACATGCCTCAGAACGAGCCAACCGGCGCTTCTGCGTCTACTTCCACGGCCCCGGCTACCATGGCCTATCCATCGTGGATTATCACTGCGCACCAGCGTGAGCCGCCCACGTTCGCCGGACTTCGAGGTGAAGATGTGGAGGATTGGTTGGACCAGTTCAATCGAGCGAGTTCCACTAACAACTGGGATGATCTTACCAAGCTTCGCCGTGTTTCTTTCTATCTCACAGGCGTAGCGAAAACATGGTTTTTCAATCACGAAACGGACATTACGGACTGGACACGTTTCAAGCAACAGCTTCGCCAAATTTTCGGCACCCCGGCGGTTCGTTCGGCTGTCGCGATGAAGACACTGGAGTCTCGCAAGCGACAATGCGGTGTCTTACACATCGTACATAAAGGATGTGCTTGCTCTCTGTCACCATTTCAGCACGTCCATGTCTGAATCAGAGAGAGTTCGTCATCTATTGAAAAGGATAGGCACGGTCACGTTCAATGGCTTGGTCATTCAAAACCTGACTACAGTCGCTGACGTTGTTGCCACGTGCCAACGCCTAGAGGAACTTGAATCGCACGGTTACAGCCGGACAGCCCTGAAAACACTACCACGACTCATGTCTCATTGCGTGCCATGATCCAGGCGATTATACGGGAAGAGCTGCAATCTTTCGGCCTCTCAAGGACACCGAGTCCACCTCCCCCCTCCAACACTGTTTTGCGCGATGTTATCAAAATGGAGTTGGCGTCCATGACCGGGCCAGCGTATGTAGACTCTCCAGTACCTCGACTCCAGCCGACGTACGCACAAGTCCTCGCTGGCTCACCACCCGTGGTACAACCGATGCCCCCACACTCGACGCCTGTCCCGCTGGCTTCGTTGACTCCGAGTGTGACTAGCCAGCCCTTTCATTCACCGTGGCGGCCGCATCGTCCGATCTGTTATTACTGCGGCCATCGGGGCCACATTGCACGCGTCTGTCGGAAGCGTCAGCAGGACGAGTGTCGTGGACTCGACACCTACGGACGGGATGATGGGACAAGCTGGTACACTTTCCAACGTCGTCCTTATGATCCGCCGCTACGCCTTTCACTGTCTCCAACTGCGACATCTGAGCCAACCAGTTCTTACCGCTCTACTAGACGCCGCTCACCCTCACCCCTCCACCGTTCCACGTCTCCATTGCGACCTGTCTCGCAATTCACCAACCAACGCCCGGAAAACTAACTTCTGCAGCTTTTGGAGGAAAAGCTGCATCGAACGAAAAGACAGAAATTCCTCCAATGCGTCCATATAATTAGGTATCTGTTTTAATAGAAGGTGTGTACGTGGACGCTTTAATAGACACTGGTGCTTCTTTGTCTGTGATTGGTCGTTCTTTGTGCTCACGTCTGCGAAAAGTCACCACCCCTTATGATGGACCTACACTGCACGCTGCTCAAGGGGACGCCATTAGACCTGCCGCTATGTGCACCGCTCGTGTTTTCATAGCTGGTCTTCTTCGTTTTGTACAATTTGCTGTGCTGAATTCGTGTGCCCACCAGATTATATTAGGCTGGGATTTTCTGTCTACGGCGAACGCTTCCATCTGCTGTCGAGAAAATGTTGTTCATATGATGGAAACTGACTATGCCCTGTATGCGGAAGAAAAGCCCGTTCGCTTGCTCGCTGCTGAAGAGACCGAGCTACCACCTGGTCATCAGCCGATAGTTGCTATCACTTCTAATGTGATCGACTCTGGTGACGAGTTTGTCCAACCATCTGCACGCTGTCTCGCAAGAGGTATAGCCCTCTCTTCAGGTCTAGCGCGGTTCCACAATGGCTCCGGACTTCTCTACGCTACAAACCAGACTTTTGAGAAAATTCTCATTCCTAAAGGCGCCACAATGGCTTGCGTTTCTGAATCTCAACCTGTCTCTGTTGTCCCGCTTATGCCAGCATGTTCTGACCTTCCTTCTATTGGACGATCATCAAGCGTTTCTGTTCTTGCTGCGACTATTAGTCCGGAACTGACCTCTTCACAGACAGATGAGTTGCTTGCCTTGCTACAAAAGCATAGGAGATTGTTTGATGCCCATTGCTCATCTCTGGGACAGACGTACATTAATAGGCATCGTATCCAGACCGATGGCACTTCCATCGTACGCCGTCGAGCATATCGTGTCTCTTCGTCCGAGCGTGAGATCATTGAACAAAATGTAGCCGATATGCTGCAACGGAACATTATACGTCCCTCCGCGAGTTCTTGGTCATCCCCTGTTGTTTTAGTAAGGAAAAAAGATGGTTCCGTGCGAATTTGCGTGGACTACAGAGCCCTAATAAGATTACCCACAAGGATGTTTACCCCATGCCGCGCATAGACGATGCTTTTGATTCACTGCAAGGTGCTGAGTACTTCTCAAGCCTAGACCTGCGTTCAGGTTACTGGCAAATACCCATGCACGAGGATGACAAAGAAAAGACAGCGTTTTCAACACCAGATGGGCTGTGTGAATTCAACGTCATGCCATTCAGCCTTTGCAATGCTCCAGAAACATTCGAGCGGATGATCGACACAGTTTTACGAGGCTTGAAGTGGAAGACTTGCTTGTGCTATTTAGACGATATCGTTATTTTCTCGTCAACTTTCCCTCAGCACTTGCAACGACTGGATGAAGTTCTTACGTGCCTTGCAAACGCAGGCCTTCAGCTGAACACAAAGAAGTGCCGTTTTGCGAGCAAGATGATTAAAGTGTTAGGCCACATCGTAAGCAAGGACGGTATTCGTCCCGATCCTGACAAGATTTCCGCTGTCCAACAGTTCCCGCGTCCTGAAAAAGCCAAAAATTTGCGCAGTTTCCTCGGCCTCGCTTCTTATTTTCACCGATTCGTTCGAGACTTCGCCTCAATAGCTTCAACATTGCACAAGTTGCTCGGATCAGGCGTCGCCTTTGTGTGGTCTCCTGAATGTGAAGCGGCGTTTGCCCAACTGAAGTGTGCACTCACATCCGAACCAGTCCTCTGCCATTTCGACGAAACCGCGCCTACGTTCCTGCATACAGACGCTAGTGGTCGAGGCATTGGTGGAATTCTCCTACAGCGAGACTAATGTTCACGTGAGAAAGTCGTCGAATACGCGAGCCGCGCACTGACCCCTGCTGAAAAGAATTATACCATCACCGAACAGGAGTGCCTAGCGGTCGTAGGGTCGATACAAAAGTTTCGACCTTATCTCCAGGGCCGCCACTTTACTGTGGTTACGGACCATCACGCCTTGTGCTGGCTCTCGACAATCAAGAACTTGTCTGGCCGCCTTGGTCGCTGGATTCTCCGCTTACAAGAATACGACTTCACGATCACATACAAGTCGGGAAACAAGCATCAAGACGCCGACGCACTTTCGCGTTGCCCGCTCTCTTCGGAGCCGCTTAACAAACCCGCCACTGCCGCACACAAGAAGCTTTCGGCCGTCTCTTCCCTACATGTTTCGTCATTAACTACTTTTGACCCAACTTCTCCAAGCGAGTGTGGTTTGTTCTTATCTCACCAACGTGCTGACTCTTACTGTCGCCGCATCATGAACTGTCTTGACGGAACTTGCCGACCCCTAACGCCCGTCTTCGCCGACAGCTGACGCAATTCAAGCTCAACAACCACGTCCTGTACCGTCATATCTATCACCCTGATGGTCAACGCTGGGTGCCCGTTCTACCTCGCTCTCTTCGGGCTCAAGTCCTCAAGACATATCACAACGACATGTCTGCTGGACACATGGGCTTCCAGAAAACGTATGACCGCATAAAATGTCACTACTACTGGCCGGGCTTGTCCACCTGTGTCGCGAAGTACGCTGCCTCATGCGCCCTTTGTCAGCGTCGCAAGCTACTTACATCAACTCTAAGTGGACAATTACAACCGTTCCCGTGTCCCCTGCAACCATTCGAGGTAGTTGGCATTGACCTGTATGGTCCGCTTCCTATGACTGTCACGGGCAATCGTTGGATAGTTACAGCTGTCGACCACCTGACCCGCTACGCCGAAACAGCTCCCGTGCCTTCTGCATCAGCTTCGGAAGTGGCCGACTTCATCCTTCGAGCAATAATCCTTCGAGACGGAGCTCCTCGTGTAGTCGTGAGCGACCGTGGAAGAGTATTTCTTTCAGAACTCGTCAAAGAAGTGCTCAAGGCAGCCGGCACTACACACAAAACAAGCTCCAGTTACCATCCTCAGACGAACTGCCTGACTGAGCGCTTTCATCGTACACTGTCAGATATGATAGCGATGTATATCAAACCCGACCGCAGAAACTAGGACACCATTTGGCCAGTTGTCACTTTTGCGTATAATACCTCTGTACAGCGCACAACCGGTTACTCGCCGTTCTACCTCGTCCACGGTCGCTTCCCTTCTTCTTTCCTCGATGTTTCGTTCTTCTCTGCGCCTGTCAAACCATGTTCATCTTCAAGTGAAGAATACGTGTCTCGTCTACTTCATTGCCGCCAGCTGGCTCGCGTCAACACTGAAGCCAAGCAACAGGATCGCAAGCTTGAATATGATGCCTCTCATCGTGCCGTGTCTTTCAGCCCTGGAGACAAAGTCCTCCTTCTTACACCCATTCGCACTCCCAGACTGTGCGAGAAGTTTCAATTACGTTTTATTGGCCCCTACACTGTCTTGGAGCAAACGTCTCCTGTGAATTATCACGTGGCACCCGTTCTTCTTCCGACGGACCGCCGCTACAGGGCAGCAGAAATAGTCCACGTATCCCGCATGAAGCCTTTCATACGGCGTTCATCTTCACTTTAAAATGTGGCCAAGAACAGCGGTCAGGATTGCCGCTTTCACGTGGGGGGGGGGGGGGGTAGTTAGTGTAGGCATTCATTAAGCACATCTACTATCTTACATATTCATCATCATGAGTGGTCGTCATCTCCTTCTGCGGTGGGGACTTGGCTTGTCTGAGTTCTTTGCATTGGGCATGGTCGCTTCATCGTGTCTTCTGGGCCTAATAAAGGTTGCCTGCACCGTTACATCACAATATAGATATGCAGGTGTCTTGGGGCCCCTTACGAAAAGTAATACAAATACACTGAGTGCAAACAATGTACTACGCGCCTAAAACCACAAATTATCCACATCTAGGGTTTAGAAGCTGATAATAAGTTAAAACAATATTATAACAATTACAATATTAATTATATTTGCACAGTCCAGAAACAGTGTTTAAACTATTAGCAAGCAATGCAAGTTATAATCCGCATAGACCACAATATATGCAAGAAAGTGTAATACATGTTATGAAAAAATATAACGGCAATAGCTCGTTAAAAAACATGGTTTATCTATCCGTTATGGGAATCGGCATACAACACGAAAGTAAAACGCGCCTCTACTGGGGTAATTTGATGTTTACTGTACATTGATGAAGGAGGGTTCGCCGAATGTATGATTTGGTGTTTGGCCGCTATAGCCCCGTTCGACGTGGGTGTATCCTCGTTGACGCCTGGTACATCTCCATCCCCACTACAAACATCCATGATAAATTTATTAAACAAACCATTGTGATATCTGTAGATGTTTACCGCCAAAGCATAATCAGACAAAAAGTCGTGATACCAAGATAAGCGACACATATTTGATATATCAAATCATATAAAAGAAGTGCCAGCGCGTCGATTGAGTTTCCACACACTCACACACACAAACACACACGCACACACACACACACATATATATATATATATATATATATATATATATATATATATATATATATATATATATATATATATATATATATATATATATATATATATATATATATATATATATATATATATATATATATATATATATATATATATATTTGGGGGTGCCGCGTAACCAGAAAGACAACTGGCAAACAGATCAACGCAAGACCTATACAATCATTGGACTCAATGGCTTGGGGGCTGTCTTCGTTGTCATACACATCCACGCTTTCATTACAGCATGTCACATCATCTAGAAAACATTAAGGAGCCTTACCACTCCCGGGAGAAGGAAGGCAAGAGAAGCCTGGCGTGTGCGGTTCTGAGCTACTAATTTTCTTTCTTTCTTTCTTTCTTTCTTTCTTTCTTTCTTCCTTTCTTTCTTTCTTTCTTTCTTTCTTTTTTTCTTTCTGTCTCCTTTCTTTCTTTCTCTCTTTCTTTCTTTCTTTCTCGTAAATTAATGTTCCATCCCACCTGCTTCCTTTCTCCATGCCAGCAATTGGACATGCATTCATGAGAGCAGCTCAAAACGTCAGTTGCTAAAAGAAACAACGGTGGTCGCATCATTCCTATTCAAAACACAATGAAACGTAGCTACAGAAAATTACAAGTGACTTTGATAAAAGATGAGATCACTCTATCAGATACGGCTGACTGCCGGCAAGCATATTGTCAAGAGAGCATCATTGGTCGAAAAACTGCACATTAAACTGAGCCAGCGACCAGAGAGCCTTTAAAGGCCGCATTCCGCTACTCTCGCCGGGTCCGCGAAGAAATCCGCAAGCATCACTTACAACAACAATAATAGCCCCAATCAAGACGTCTGATCAAGTATGAGGCTAGTAGAGTACCTTGTACTCTCCATTGTTGACCATTTTTTAAAAACACAACAGGCATATCATTTGGCGTCTTGGCTGGCGGCACCGGTGACGTTTTCTGTGCTCTCGTGCGGTGCCGTACGTTCGTCTGGGCATTGCCTCCTATAATAGGATGCCTGACGAATGGCTCGTGCTCAGTCGACAGTTATTCGAGATCTGCATGACCATTTCGGAGGCCATGCAAAATGTCAGGTAGTTGCGCCGTCCGCCACAGGCGGAGATAGGGACCGATGCCAATCAAAAAAAAAAAAAGGAAAAAGGGGGTGTGGCAGCCGGTTTCTTTCTCAAGTGCGAGACAGACGTGCGATTTTCCGTGTCAAGCGGCGTGCAGTGTCGAATGGTGCGGAGTGTCGCATGCGACGTTTTGGGACACACGGGGGCGAAGGAGCTATCAGCGACTGGCTCCACCACCATGCGGTGCCTCGGCATGCGTGGTCGGACGACTTTGTATCCTCGTAACGAAGCTCAAAACAAACAACATTGCACAGCCGCGCTTCGTTCCACAAAAAATGAGTAAAACGTTTTCGTGAACGGCAAGCACGTCGCAACAGCGATAATAGCTGATTATTCACGACTCCTACAGGTAGGCCTAGCATGGCGGGCGCCGGCCGTCGCCTACGCCGTTCTCACGCGAGCTCGCCATCGAGCGCTTGTTTTTGACCACACTATTAAGCTCTGCACTCGTATGTAATGTGTTTGCATACGCTACTACTTTCTCGATGCCATCGGAAAGGTGGAAGCAGAGCGAGCCAGCGCAAAAACGCTGGTAGCCGTGTTTACCTGCCGAATGACCTTGCATCGCTGCTCAATATCTCCGGTCTGGCTAACGGTTTCAAAACGGACGTTTTCGTGCAGAGATGGCACACTCAAAACATCAATTTATTCAATCCGGAATAATATCACGTCACCAGGGAAGTGTACTCGATGTTTGTCACGCCGCCGCGGTCGGCAATGTCAGCAAATCCACGCTCGCACCGCTCCGTCGACTCGCTTGAGCTGGCCTGGATCACGGGTGATGGGAGCGGCTACTGGAAGATGACGGCACTAGCGGCGTGACGTCACACGTCTGCTAGCGTTCTGATTGGCTGCTCCAACGCCGGCGGTGCGATGCAACGACGAAAATTGCCTGATTCGGATTTTATCAGCTTTGAGGGTGTGTTGTCACTGTTACTTGGTGTAAAAGAAAAATCCTCTGGTGGCCCTGACGGCATACCGAATTCTTTCTTGCGTCGATACGCTGAACCAATATCGCATATTTTAACCACTGTTTTCTCTGAATCACTCAAAACGGCAACGTTACCAGATGACTGGCGTCTCGCCAGGGTTGTAGCTGTGCATAAGAAAGGTGATCGCCTGCTGAAGGAAAACTACCGCCCAATTTCCCTAACGTCTACATGCTGCAAGGTACTTGAACACATTATTGCTCACTTTATTACCGATTTTCTTGAAAATAATAACCTGTTGTCTCCAGCTCAGCATGGCTTTCGGAAAAAATTATCAACGTGCACGCAGCTAGTTGCAACAGTTCATGATATCGCACAAATACTTGATTTTTCAGGCCAGGTTGATTTCATTTTTTTAGACTTTAGCAAGGCATTTGACCGCGTTCCCCATGGCAAACTTCTCATAAAGCTCCGAAACCTGAATGTTCCATCTTTCATCATAAGTTGGATAGAGGCTTATCTTTCAAACCGCGCTCAGTACGTTGACGTGGGGGGACATATTTCTAACACGTTACCGGTATTATCAGGTGTCCCACAGGGAAGTAGTGTTTTAGGGCCGATTCTTTTTCTTATATACATAAATGATATAGCTGACATGGTTGAGTCTAACATTAGTATCTGATTGTTCGCTGACGACTGCGTAGTATATAAAAAAGTGACATGCCAACAAGATCAGGTTGATCTAAGTCTTGCATTAACACAAGTTAATGAGTGGTGTACTCGGTCGTCAATGACATTAAACTCTGACAAAACGGTACTCCTACGTGTGACAAGAAAAAGACAGCCATTCACGTTTACCTACAACGTCCAAGGAACACCAGTTCGTGAAGTAAATGAATATAAATACCTAGGAGTAACCATTACAAACACACTTTCTTGGTCCGCACATATAACAAATGTCTCCGCATCAGCTTCTCGTAAGCTTGGTTTCCTGAGGCACAAACTGAAAAAAGCCCCTCCGAAATTAAAAATGCTCGCGTACAAAGCGTATATTTTGCCTAAACTTGAATATGCATCAGTGGTTTGGGACCCTTTCTACAAAAAAGACATTCAAAAACTTGAAATGGTTCAAAGACGCGCTGTACGTTTTATTTTTTCTAAGTTTAAATCATCTGATTCTCCGACAAAATTAATGAAAGACAACGATATTCCTGTGCTTGAAGATCGCCGCAGAATCGCACGCCTGAAATTCTTGCATTCCATTTATAATGGTAAGCTGAATATTCCTGCCCATAAATACATACAACCATTCTCTCCTCGCGCATCTAGGCATCGTCATATGCATAACCTGCTCCCATACACCACGCGGACTAACACCTTTAAAAATTCTTTCTTTCCCCGAACAATTATTCAGTGGAATAGCTTACCACCTGATGTCATTTCATCTGATGACTTCGAGAAAGCGTTGCTCGGAGCATCTCAACCGTGACATAAGCGCACCTTCTCTGTACTGCTAGTGCTTAATATAATGTTTATACTCTGTATTCATGCAATATCACTTTTTCGGATTGTTGGTGCCCAGTACTTGTAATAGTTGACGCGTTTCCATGTGTATAAATTTGTCTGTACGTATGTGTATATTCTTTTTTTTGTGCTTTAAGACATCACTCCATTTTCGCCATTATTTATTATTTATTTTTATATGGTCTGTTATATTTTTTCTTAAATTCATTGTATCATCCATTTTGTATTCTTGCAAATTTGATTATTCCTTTAATTTTTTTTTCGATGTTTGCATATTTGTTTATTGTAATGTTCCCCACCTGCTTGGTCTTCAGTGACCGCAGTATTTTCTAAATAATTAAATAAATAAAATATCTGGCCGGTTCGATGCTCGCCGCATCGGCTATGCGGCGGTGCGATGCGATGATACGTCACGAAACGTCACGAAACGTCACCACTCCCTCTGTCGCATCGTCGCACGGCACGCCGCATCGCACGAAAAGTCGCACGTCTGTCTCGCGCTTCAATACGGCAGGCATCTGGTGGTGGTGGTGGAAACATATTTATTTATTTAATTACATGAAATTTTCTGCGGAGAAGCTCCGAGTAGTCGGACATGCTTGGCTTGCGGTGGGGGGGCCCTTAGTCCAGGGCTCCGCTTGCAGCAGCCGCTCTGCGGGCCCGGTTGATCAGACTCAATTGATCTTCCAGGTTCTCGCTGGCCAGCAGCTCCTCCCATCGCTCCGCTGTTGGATTTTGTACTGGTTGTAAGGCTGTAATGGCCTGACACTCCCATGTGACATAGTACAGAGTGGCTTTAGCTGAACACCATGGGCAGAGAGGAGAGTATGCCGAGGGGTGCATTTTACTCAGGATGTGCAAATTTGGAAACGTGCCGGTTTGAATTTGCCTCCAGCTGACCCATTCCTCTTTATTTAGTGTTCGGTGTGGTAGCGAATAAGCTTTCCTAAGTCCTCTGTAATGGTTTAGGATGGCCGAATAGTCTCAAGGGACCGGAACGAGTTCCTCAGGGGCGGAGTTGGAAGGTGCTCGGCTCGCATACCCTCGAGCTACCCTATCCGCTGCCTGATTCCCCTCCAGTCCCATGTGGCCCGGAGTCCATATAATCCGATGCCAAATTCTGAGTGGATGTGTAATGGAATGCTCGCCAGTGTCTGTAACGCTCATGATGACGCTGAGAGCGGGTTGGCTGATGCGCCCCTGTAGGTAGTTGCGGCAAGCTGCTTGAGAGTCCGTGAGAACTGTCAGCGACCTTCGTTGTCTGTAGCCGAGGGCGAGAGCGAGCGCGATGGCAGTTTCTTCAGCATCGGTGATGTTGCGGCACCGCACGGAAGCGCTGGTACGTTCTGTGAGTGTGTGGTCCACGACTGTGGCTGCAGCCTTATTGTTTGCATGGTCGTAGTTGGCGGCGTCAACATAGTACGTAGTGTTTTTGTGTGCATAAGTTCGCTCGAGGGCTTCCACTCTGGCTTCCCTCCGGCCCTGATGTAGTCGGGGATCCATATTGCGGGGGATGGGAGCGACCTTATAAGAGGCACGAAGTTGGTCCGGAATGGGCTTGCGACGAGCTGCGTCGTGAAACTGGCTGATGTAGCCGAGGCGTAGGAGCAGGTCACGGCCTGTAGGTGTTTGCTTGAGCCGTTGCAGTTGTGTGGCGAGTTGCGCTTCACAAAGTTCTTCAAAGGTGTTGTGTAGGCCCAATGCGAGGAGCTTGCTAGAAGGAGTACCCGGTGGTAGCTTGAGTGCCGCTTTGTAGGCCTTGCGGAGCATTGCGTCTACTTGGCCCTGTTCGCTCTTGGTGAGGCGTTGGTAGGGCAAAGTGTATGTCACCCTACTCACCACGAGGCTACGTATGAGTTTCAGGGTGTCCTCCTCGCGCATGCCATGGCGACGAGTGGCTACCCGAGATATCATTCGGGCCACTTGCAGTGTAGTGGTGCGAAGAAGGGAAAGTGTGTGATTCACATGGCGGTTCGACTGTACCCACATGCCTAATATTTGAATGGTGGATTTCTCTGGGATTTGTTTGCCAGCAAGGACGACCTGGAGGCGGGAGCCTTGGTTGTTCTGCGTCGATGGTTGGAGCTTCCGTCGATAAATTCGTAGAAGCTCAGATTTTTCTGTTGCACAGGCCAGGCCTCGTGCCTGCGCGTATTGTTCGACGCATGTGGCTGCCTGCTGCAGGTTATATTCTTTTTCTCCAAGGGACCCCCGCGTGGCCCAGACGGTGATATCGTCCGCATACATTGCGTGATGGATGCCATCGATGCGGTGGAGTTCATGTGCCAGGCCAACCATAGCTACATTAAAGAGTAGCGGGGAAATCACTGAGCCCTGCGGGGTGCCCTTGTTCGGAACCTTGACAACATCTGATCGGATGGAGCCGAGACCGACTGTGGCAGTGCGGTCCGACAAAAAGGCGTGAACATAACTGTAGACGCGCTGCCCACAATGAAGGGCCTCGAGGCCCTCAAGTATGGCCTGGTGGCTAACGTTATCAAATGCGCCCTTAATGTCTAAAGTCAAGATAATGTTTTCTCCTTGCTGGGGGGGCGTTATCAATGACTTCTTTTAATTGTAGCAGTACATCTTGCGTTGAAAGATGTGCCCGGAACCCGTACATTGAGTGCGGGAAAAGGTCATTGTCTTCGAGGTAATCTTGCACGCGATTAGTGATGACGCGCTCGAAGAGTTTACCAAGGCAGGAAGTGAGGGATATTGGTCGGAGGTTTTCAATCTGAAGTTTTTTGCCCGGCTTCGGTATCATTATGACCTCCGCGTGCTTCCATTCAGGAGGAAGCGTGCCACGTTGCCAATGATCATTGAAAAACGCCGTGATTTCTTGTACGGCGCTGTGGTTGAGGTTCCTGATAAGGGAGTACGTGATTCCGTCTGCCCCAGAAGCTGTGTTGCGATTGCTGCTGCGAATGGCTGCGTAAACTTCGTCCACCGTTATTGGTCGGTCGAGAGTGTCATTGGCACGTCCACGATACGCAGCTTGAGATGCGGGTGGGTAGAAATCGCCAAAGTATTTTCGCCGGACTTGATCCAGCAGCTCATCGTGAGTACCCTCAAAGGCGTGTATGAGGCGCATGACTGACTTATTCGTCTCATTTTTTGTGCGAGTGAGGTCCATCAAAGCGCGCAAAATGTGCCACGTGCGGGCCGTGCCCAATGAGCCTCGAAGATAGTCGCTAAACTGGGCACAATTGAGTCGCGCCAGTTCTGTAGCATACTGCTCTGCCTCAGTGGTGAGTGTGGCGATCCTTAGCTTGAGGCGCCGGTTATGTTTTTGCGTCCTCCATCTGCGGATGAGGCTCCTTCGGGCTTCCCACAGATGTAGCAGATGGCCGTCCACTTCCGGCAGTGCAGGTGTTCTGTTAATGGTGGTGGTCCAACGCTCTCGAATTTCTTTAAGTTGGGTGCACCAGTCGGTGAGGCTTGTGAGGCTGTCGAGTGAATATTCGCTCTCACGACGAAAGGCGTCCCAGTTTGTGATGCGTGCTTCTCCAATAGACCGACGCGCTGCGCTCTCTGTAACTTTTGTGCGGAGAATGAAGTGGTCGCTGCACAAGGATTCCTGCAGGTTGTCCCAGTTATAGTTGGCACGGCCACGGGCGAAGGTGAGATCGGGGCAAGTGTCCCTGCACACACTGTTGCCGATCTGGGTAGGGAACGCGGGATCCGTAAGCAGTTCAAGCTGATATTTTTCAGTGGCAGCCGCAAGCTGTTTGCCTTTGACATCCGAACGGTTGTAACCCCAGCGTTCGTCGAGAGCGTTGAAGTCGCCGAGCAGTAAGAGTTCTTTTCCCTGGGCCAATCGGCAGGCACCTTGGACGAGGGCATGGAAATCAGTGTTTTTTTGCTTTGGGGCGCTATATACGTTGACAACGATGATACTTCGCTTTTCTCCTTTCTTTTTTTTGCCTGAGAACTAGCTCCACAATCACATGTTCTATGTTGGTGTCTGGGATATTCTCTAAGCCAACTGCGGTTAGCGCTTTGTCAATCAGGATGGCCGTTTTGCCGTTTGTTTGACTATTATAGGACTCATAACCTGAAAATATGGGTGGCGTTCCGGGCTCCTGAAGCGCTATGACATCTGGCCGAGCAAGGTGTGTGTTAATGTACTGTTGGAGGAGGCTCCGCTTTCTGCGGAAGCCGCGGCAGTTCCATTGCCAGACTTCTAAATGTTCGCCAATGAGTGGGGCTGTGCTGCCCATGGTTAATTCGCTGAGTGGAAAGGCGTGGGTATCGGAATCTCGGCTTGCGACGCCGATGTAGGAGTGAGGGTGAGGGCGCTGGGTGTCAATGCAGGGGTAGCGAGGATTTCGGATGCATGTGATTCCAATCCTAGTCTATGGTAACCTTGATCTGTCGTGGCGTGCGAGCTACGAGTGGCCCTCTTCCTGCGTATGTTTTCGCCTGTTTCAGCAATTTGCGCCTCGAAGCGTGTCTCGAAAGAGTCGAGGCGTTCTCCGAACTGCGTGAATACGGCACTTAATTGTTGCGATAGCTGCTGCGCGAGCGTTGAGAGCATTTCGCGTAACTCTTCGCGTGTGACTGTGGTGCCCGACGCAGCAGGAATTGATAGCGCCGTATTAGGGGTCTTCTGTTTCTTGGGGGAAGTTGGGGTTTTTTTTTCGGGGGATCGGGCGGCGATCCAAGACGTGCCATTAGGGCATGAAGTTGAGAACTGTCCTTTGCTTGACGTGCCCTGACGGCCGCCAGCTCCTGTTTGAGTTTTATGTTTTCCGCGAGAAGGTGTTCGTATGCGGTGGACAGGGTATTGAGTGGAGCGATGGGAGGATCTACATTTGCTGACCAGCTCACCTTATTGTCGGCACCGGCTGATGGAGTGGGATTGGGCTCTTCATTATGCTTGCTGGAGGCGTGCTGGGACTGTTGACAGGTGGGTTGCTGCTGCTGCTGCTGCCCCTTGGTAATCTGGTTCTTCGGATGTTGTCGCTGCTGTGGTTGCTGCTGTTTGCCATGTTCCACAGAAGGGAGGGGCGGGAAGGACTGTGACCTCGAGCGTGAGTGGGAGTGGCTGCATGAGGTCTCGTTTTCCTTGCTGAACCACCTACGTTTGGGAGTGGGTGGGTTACGATGGGGGTTGCGACCCCTGGCTGATGCTGCTGGTTGAGGAGGTGGCCGTGGGCGCGGGGCCTTCAGTCTCTGAGAGCACTCTTTCGCGCCCGTTAAGTGGGCATCTCCACACAAGTGACATTTGGGAGCACAGGGGTGACCGTCAACGGGGTTGAGGATACCACACTGCCGACACACGGGAGTGTTTGGCGTGGGGCATACGTCTGAGCGGTGCCCCGGTTGTAAGCAGACTTGGCAGGCTTGTCGCGTCGGCTTGTACGGATGGCAGGCCACCTCCCCACCGTAATACAGTACATATCGGGGCAGAAGGGGGCCTTCAAAAGTGATCACGGCAGATTTGGTAGCACCAAGCATTCGTGCACTGTGCACTGTCACTCCCTGCGTGCGCACGCGGAGGTTGGCGGTGAGTTCTTCCGGAGTTGTGCCAGGGTCTATCCCATGAATAACTCCCCGCAAGGTGCCCTCAGGGGCCGCCACATAGGTATTGAATTCGTAGGTCTTCCTCTCAAGCGTGAGGGTGGTGATCCGACGAAGAATTTTGGCCGTCTCAACATGTGGCGTGCTGGCAATGATGATGTTCGAAGGCATCTGGTCTAGGAGGGTCTGGGCAACACGCGTGCGGTGCCGCATGTTCGGCTGGGCCAGCCACGACACGAAAGGACGCCACCGCGGCACGGCGGAGGTCGAATGTGGAGCGTGGTGCCAGCGCCTTCTCTGTTTTATCAATATACTGCCTGCCAGATGCGCCCGATTCTGCTGTCCACCCCAGCTCTCCTCTAGCCCTCTCCTGCTCTCGCTTGTCACCTAGCCTTCGCCTGTGCTTTGCGGTCATGGGGAAGACAGCCAGCCCTTCTTCATGCAGTGCCAAACGACGAGAATAATATAAAGTAACTTTTTGTTCAGTTGTCTATAGATACGCGGCGTCTTGCATTAGTCGTTATCATGATCTTCACGATCACACTGGCTCAGTAAGTTATACAGTGTTTCCAGGTATCGTGTTGCCTTCGCGACGCTATGCGGGCGACCGGTGGGGACGCGTCACGGTGGCGCCGCTGCATGAACTGGCGCTGTGAGGTGGCTGCGGCATTGCTTTGTCACAATGAAGGAGCATGAAAGAACAAACCTGATAGACGTACATAGGCGAATCAGCCGGGAGGGGGGGGGGGCAAGGGGGCCATCAGCCCCCCTCCTCCACTGAGAAAAGTAGGGGGGGGGGGGAGTTTTGCCCTCCACCCCTTTATGCTGTGGTCACTCTTGGCTGCACTTTGGGGAAACCAACAAGCCGAAGTTTTCCGTGACAACAGTAATCACTCAATCGTGTTCTAACGGAAGAATAAACATGTTACGAGGCTATGTTACAACATTGTGAAATTTCGCCAACATTTCCGCTGAGAAAATTTTCCTTGTAGGCTCTTTGCGGTGCGGGTCTCCTATGCGACGCTTTTGCGTCATGTCCTGAGGTATTGCCGAGCCGGCAAGGCGCTGAACAGGAGCCCTATGATATTGCATCGCTTGTTCATGCTTCTACTCTGCTGTGACTTGTTGATCCAGTTACGGACAGAAACGAGGAAACTTTTTAAATACCAGTCAAAGCATTTCCTGCTTCCGGAAAATAATTTTCTTGAAAAAGGATATGTCATCACCGCTGCTCTGTCGAGGGTATTGCGAGCTGATCTGTGTGACGAATCGTTTTTTATGTTTAGGTTTTTTCGTACTGAAACGCCAAAATTCGCTTTGGCTTTAGTCTTTGATAAACTTTATCAGCCTTGCTTATAGTAACTTGGAGCCATAATGGCAGCTTGCAAAGTAGTCACTAATGAAGCAGTGAACTCGAGCTCAGTAGGAAGCTTGACCTTTAAGCTTGCTTCACAACTTGACCCACCGGACCAGGGAAAAGGTGAAAGGCCGTGTTTTTAGCACTATGGAGGCCTATAGTTAAGAGTCAGGCTAGTCGGTTTTCACTCAACTTAGATTGTCTTTTACAGCTCAAAATACATATTCGTCAGCAAAGAAGCACACACGTGCAGCGCTGCTATATTCCTCTTTCTCTCAGCACGTATGAGCTCACAGAGATGTACACGCGCACAAACTACTAAACATCGTTAAGCTGCAAGTGAAAATATAATATTATTCTGATAATACAGCTGCTATAAGTAGCCGCTTCTCTTGTGATTGGCAGCTAGCCTACTTGAAATACATTTAGAAGGAGATGCTCTCCGGCTTGTCTAACAAAGGCGATTTTGTGGCACACAGAAAATTTCAAATGTCGAAGAACCACTGGCAAACAATAGGCCGTATCGAAAACAGTTTATTCTCTTATTTTTGTCGTGGTCATACATAAGTGGCCATTAGGTGATGGATCATTTTCGCGTCATTTTTTGCCTCGCGTAAAAAGCTGGAGCTTTGTGCGTGATAAAAACTGCTTGCATCAATCATATACAGCTAACGGCGATTGCGTGCGAAAGGAAAGGAAGCAACGAGGGATATAGTTTAACGTTTTAATGGAAAGTTTTGTTTACATCGTTTGTATTGGCGTATATATATATATATATATATATATATATATATATATATATATATATATATATATATATATATACATATATATATATGTATATATATATATATATATATATATATATATATATATATATATATATATATGTATGCATGCAGGTGTCTTGGGGCCCCTTACGCAATGTAATACAAATACACTAAGTGCAAACAATCTACTACGCGCCTAAAACCACAAATTATCCATTTACAGTGTTTAGAAGCTAACAACTTAAAACAATAATATAACAATTGCAATAATATTATTATTTGCACAGTCCAGAAACAGTGTTCACACCATTGGCAAGCAATGCAAATTATAATCCGCATAGGCCTGAATATACGCAAAAAAGTGTAATACATGTTATGATAAATTATAACGGCTATCACTCGTTAAAAAACATGGTTGATCTATTCGTTATGAGAGTTGGCGTACAGCACGAAAGTAAAACGCGCCTCTACAGGGGTAATTAGATGTTTACTGTACATTGATGAACGAGGGTTCGTCGAGTGTATGATTTGGTGTTTGGCCGCTATAGCCCCGTTCGACATGGGTGTATCCTCGTTGACGCCTGGTACATCTCCATCCCGACTACAAATATCCACAATAAATTTATTAAACAAACCATTGTGGTATCTGTATATGTTTACCACCAAAGCATAATCAGACAAAAGTCGTGATACTAAGATGAGCGGCACATATTTGATATATCAAGTCATATCAAAGAAGTGCCAGCGCGTTGATTGAGCTGTTCCACACACACACACACACACACACACACACACACACACACACACACACACACACACACACACACATATATATATATATATATATATATATATATATATATATATATATATATATATATATATATATATTGATACGTGTATGGAACTGTCGCACCGACACAGTTGAATTGGCACCCAAATGAAGAAGACGACAACGTGGTTGTAGTGGGTGGGACTCTGAAGCTTCTCCCGTTGGCCTGCTTGACTGTGCGCTCTCTAAGCCGTTAGCAAGACCAGCTCTCGGTGAATAAATCTTTCCCGTAACATCTTTTGGTGGAAGGTGCTGGGTCTTCACACAACCCAGCTCTGGAACTCCGCAGTGGACGCCAGCTTTGTCCAGCCACGATGCCTGAAACTGGCACTCAGGCCTCGCCATCCGCGCCGGCTCCATCGCCTGTGATTCCCCCCCCCCCATCTTCTCGACCCTGGCACGTTTTCCGGGACGGACAGCACGGACGTCGAAGAATGGCTCGCATTATTCTAGCGCGTCAGCAAGCACTACAGGTGGGACGAAACGCTTATGCTGGCAAATATTCTATTATACCTACGTGGTACGGCACGCGCCTGGTATGAGACGCATGAAGAAGAATTAACCAGCTGGGACACATGCAAGCAAAAACTTCGCGATTTGTTCGGTCGGTCAGTTGCTCGTCAGATGGCAGCCAGACAGGAGCTCGCGTCGCGTGTTCAATCAGCGACGGATTCGTACGTCACGTACATCCAAGACGTACTGGCACTGTGCCGGAAGACGGACAAAAACATGTCCGAGGCGGACAAGATCAGCAACGTGTTGAAAGGCATTGCTGATGATGCTTTCAACATACTAATGTGCAAGAACTGCACCACTGTCGACTCCATCATATTTGAATGCCGGCGATTTGAGCAAGCTAAAAGCAGGCGAATCACCCACCAAATCGCGAGATTACCAAACACTGCTGCGACTTCGTCTTGCGAGGATTCTGCAGCGCCCCGTTCACTCGCCCCTCCTGCCAATATCGCAAGGATTGTTCGCCAGGAGCTGGAAGCCATGGCACCCGCTTCCTATCAGCCCCCTGCGCAAGACAACTGGGCAACAGTCTCGCTTATTCAAGCCGTCGTACGTCAGGAGTTTGCTAACCTGGGCGTCCAGGTTCCCCAGCCCGCCAGACTTATGCTGCAGCCCATGAGCACTCCCGTCCACAACGCTGACCACCACTCTGCTCCACTTGTCGCTGCGGCAGCTTCGGCTCCTCGGTTTCCACCACGCTACCGAAATCCATCTGAGTGGCGCACGCATGATGATCGACCAATCTGCTTTTCTTGCTCTCGAGTTGGGCACATCTCCCGCTATTGCCGCAACAGGTCGTATTTCCGGCCAAGCTTTCGTAATGTAGATCGCCGTCAGGACCGCGGACACTATTCGCAACCCGGTTTTCCGGACGACCATACTCTGGACCCTTCAGCTCGCCGTTCATTTCCACGCTCCGAACCATCCTACGCTGACGTCGTCGCCCAGAGAAACTGGTCCAGCCGCTCGCCGTCACCTCAGGGTCGGCCGTCACGCTCCCCTCAACGCCGCCGCTCTCCGTCACCGGCTTATTCTGCCCATTCCCCGGGAAACTAACGAGTGCAGCTCCTGGAGGTGGCGCTGCGTTGACGACTCGGAACGAAAACCCTCAACCGGCTACAAATTCAAGACGCAATTTACTTCGGGTGTTCGTTGATGGCCACGCCGTTACTGCTCTAATTGACACTGGTGCCCAAGTATCTGTTATGAGTTCTACACTTCGATCTCGCCTGAAAGAGGTTCTCACACCAGATATGTTCTCTACTGTTCGAGTTGCCAACGGAAGTCGAACATCGGTGCTTGGTATGTGCACTGCCCGCGTTACTGTTGCTGGCCACCACACTTCCGTTCTCTTCGCAGTCCTCGATGCTTGCCCACACGACGTCATCCTTGGAATTGACTTCTTAACCGCCCACTCCGCCCTCATCGATTGTTCTACCGGTATCTTACGGCTCGAATTGCCTTTGTGCTCCGATTTCACTCCTCCAAGTCGCACTCGGCTACGATCCGTGGAGTCTCTACGGCTACCGCCCCAGGCTGCTATGTACATTCCTCTGTCGCCCTTCCCGTCCGTTCCTGATGGAGACTATCTGGTAGCTCCCCTCATTGATTTGACTCTTACGCACCACATCGCACTACCACATACTATAGTGGTTGTTTCTAACAACACGGTGCTACTTCCAGTTCTGAACTTCCCTACGTCGACCCAAGTGCTTCCCCAAGGCATCACTTTAGCCGATCTTTCCACCCTTGATGAATGTTCGATTTGTTCTTTCACACCTGACACTAAGACCATGACGAAACCTGTCATCACGTCGCAAAATAAGGCGTTCCTCTACAAAATGATATCCAGTGACCTCTTACCTTCCCAAGTTGCGGCGCTCCGGGGTGTTCTATTTTCTTACCTGGATATCTTTGACGTTGACGACCGTCCCCTGGGCCGCACAAGTGCCGTAACCCACCGCATCGACACCGGCGACGCCAGTCCACTTCACGAACGCCCGTATCGCGTGTCACGTGCAGAGCGCCAAGTAATACAGACGGAGGTCGAGAAAATGCTCAGTAAAGACGTCATTGAGCCGTCATCGAGTCCTTGGGCCTCCCCTGTGGTCTTAGTTAAAAAGAAGGACAACACTTGGCGTTTTTGCGTCGACTATCGCCACCTGAATCGGATCACCAAGAAGGACGTTTATCCTTTACCTCGAATCGATGATGCGCTCGACTGCCTCTACGGCGCCAACTATTTCTCGTCCCTTGACCTTCGATCCGGATACTGGCAAATTTTGGTCGACGACCGTGACCGCGAGAAGACGGCATTCATCACACCCGACGGCCTTTACCAATTCAAGGTCATGCCTTTTGGTTTGTGCAATGCCCCGGCTACTTTTGAACGTATGATGGACTCTCTTCTTCGCGGTTTCAAATGGTCGACCTGCCTCTGCTATCTGGATGATGTAATAGTTTTCTCGCCCTCCTTCGAAAGCCACCTGTCTCGCCTCTCGGCAATTCTTGACGTTTTTCGTTGCGCTGGTCTCCAACTCAATTCGTCGAAATGCTCATTTGGACGTCGGCAGATTAAACTACTCGGCCACCTTGTTGACGCCACTGGTGTTCAACCCGACCCTGACAAAGTCCGTGCAGTCCGAGAATTCCCGGTTCCGCGTTCCACACAAGAAGTTCGCAGTTTTATTGGGCTCTGATCATACTTCCGCCGCTTTGTCTTCAGTTTCGCGGATATTGCTAGGCCCCTCACGGATCTCCTCAAAAAGAATGTGGCATTTTCTTGGGGAAGCGACCAAGAACATTCCTTCGCGTCGCTAATTACCGCCCTCACATCACCACCTGTGTTGGCTCATTTTGATCCAGCGGCTCGAACAGAGCTTCGCACCGATGCAAGCGGCCATGGCATTGGTGCTATACTCGCTCAGATACAGAATGGCACCAACCGTGTGATAGCCTACGCTAGCCGTCTTTTGTCGCAAGCGGAACAAAATTATTCCATCACTGAGCGGGAATGCTTAGCCCTCGTTTGGGCTTTTGCGAAATTCCGTCCGTACTTATACGGACGTCCGTTCGCAGTCATCACGGACCATCATGCGCTTTGCTGGCTATCGACGCTTAAGGACCCTACAGGAAGACTCGGCCGATGGGCACTTCGATTACAGGAGTACACGTTCTCGGATGTTTACAAATCTGGAAAGCTGCACAGCGATGCTGACTGCTTATCCCGGCACCCTGTTTATCCACCTAGCTCCACTGATTTGGAATCCGATGCCTGCGTTTTAGCCATCACTGACTTTCTGAACGTGGCTGACGAACAGCGCCAAGATCCATCGCTGCTCACCATCATTGACCGCCTTCAATCGCGTTATGCTGACCCTTCTCTTAGCAGATACCTGCTTCAAGACAACGTTTTGTACCGCCGCAACTTACACCCCGACGGCGCCGAACTTTTACTCGTCGTACCGCATCACCTGCGAAAGGATGTTCTGCGACAATTCCACGACGCTCCAACTTCTGGACATCTAGGAGTCTCCAGAACTTACGACCGCATTCGACGACGAGTATTCTGGAAGGGTCTGTACCGCTCTGTTCGCCGTTACGTCACATCTTGTGACCTCTGCCAGCGCCGAAAGAAGCCTACGACTCCCCCTGCCGGTCTACTTCAACCTATTGAAGTTCCAGCCGAGCCATTTTATCGAGTGGGGTTGGACTTGCTGGGCCCTGTTCCTACTTCTACAACTGGAAATAAATGGATTGCAGTGGCCACAGACTATGCCACTCGGTATGCAATCACTCGAGCGCTACCAACCAGCTGCGCAACCGACGTTGCCGACTTCCTGCTGTACGACATTATTCTCCAGCACGGCGCTCCGACTCACCTGCTCACAGACCGTGGTCGCTACTTTCTATCTCGTGTGGTTGATGATCTACTCCGATCTTGTGCTACCCGTCACAACTTCACCACATCTTACCACCCTCAGACTAACGGCCTTACGGAGCGACTAAACCGCACATTGACGGACATGCTTTCCATGTACGTATCTACCGACCACACTGATTGGGACATAGCTCTTCCATTCGTAACCTTCGCCTATAACTCGTCGTGTCATGAAACAGCGGGCTACTCCCCTTTTTATCTACTCTACGGACGTCATTCCTTACTGCCCTTCGACACACTGCTTTCATCAGACCACCCATCCTCCACCTCGTACGCTCAGGATGCAATCACCCAAGCCCTCACGGCACGTGCGGTAGCGCGTGCTCGGTTATCGTCGTCGCAGACAGCACAGAAGTCTCTTTATGACCGTCGACATAGAGATGCCGTTTTTTCTGCGGGATCTCTTGTTCTCCTGTGGCTCCCATCTCGACGTGTTGGCCTCTGCGAGAAACTCCTATCGCGATACGCTGGGCCCTACCGAGTCATTCGTCAGGTCACACCTGTGACCTACGAGATTGTCGCTACCACAAACTCATCAGCTGCTGCTCCCAGAACGGAAGTGGTCCACGTTTCTCGTCTCAAGCCCTACAACGCCGACTCGCTCACTTAACATGCACCGAGACGGTGCCTTACGGGCCGGGGTGATGATACGTGTATGGAACTGTCGCACCGACACAGCTGAGTTGGCACCCAAATGAAGAAGACGACAACGTGGTTGTAGTGGGTTGGACTCTGAAGTTTCTCCCGTTGGCCTGCTTGACTGTGCGCTCTCTAAGCCGTTAGCAAGACCAGCTCTCGGTGAATAAATCTTTCCCGTAACAATATATATATATATTTGGGGGAGCCACGTAACCAGAAAGCTGGCTTGCAAATAGATCAATACAAGGACTATACAATTTTATTGAACTCAGAACTCAATGGCTTGGGGGTTGTATTCGTTATCATCCACAGATCTCCACGCTTTCAATACAGCATGTCACATCATATAGAAAACATTCAGGAGCCCTATCACTCCAGGGAAAAGGGAGGAAAGGAAGCTTGGCGTGTGCGTGTGTGAGCTACTAATTTTCTTTTTTCCTTTATCTCTCTTTCTTTCTCGTAAACTAATTTTTCATCCCAACTGCTATCTTTCTCCATGCCAGCAATTGGACATTCATGCACGAGCGTTCACGTGGGAGCTGCCCGCAACACAGTGATCTGTGTTTCGGAGGACCAAATCAAAGTTTATCCAATCCAATCCAATGCACGAGCGTAGCAGCTCAAAACGTCAGTTGCTACAAGAAACAACGGTGGTCGCATCATTCATATTGAGACAACATGAAACGTAGCTACAGAAAATTAGTGACCGCGATAAAAGATGAGACTGCCGTATCAGAAACGGCTGATTGCCGGCAAGCATACCGTCAAGAAAGCACCAGTCGTCAGAAAACTGCATATAGAACTGAGCAAGCGTCCAGCGCACCTATGAAGGCCGCATTCCGCTACGCTCGCCAAGTCCGCAAAGGAAATCAGCAGCCTCCACGTACACACTAACAATTGTATAAAGCTGCCACATATATCTGAAGCGCTGACTGACAAATAGTGGCGGCAAGAATCACGGGAAGGCTTTACGCTCTCCCATAGTAGAGTACCCAGTACTCTAAATCGTTACGCCCTTTTCCTAATTCCCCCCCCCCCCCCAAATGAGGAGCCCTCTTGAGGTATGAGGCCCACGGGACGGCTTTGAGCTCTCCAATTGTAGAGTACCTTGTACTCTCCATTGTTAGCCATAATGTTGTAGGCCCGTGTGCTCAGATTTGGGTGTATGTTAAAGCACCCCAGGTGGTCGAAATTTCCGGAGCCCTCCACTACGGCGTCTCTCATAATCATATGGTGGTTTTGGGACGTTAAACCCCACATATCAATCAAATCAATCAATCAATGCATTGTTAACCATTTTTTAAAAACACAACAGGCATATCATTTGGCGTCTCGGCTGGCGGCACCGGTGACGTTTTCTGTGCTCTCGTGCGGTGCCGTACGTTCGTCTGGGCATCGCCTCCTATATTAGGATGCCTGACGAATGGCTCGGGCTGAGTCGACAGTTATTAGAGATCTGCACGACCATATCGGAGGCCATGCAAAATGTCAGGTTGTTGCGCCGTCCGCCACAGGTGGAGATAGCGAGCGGCACCAATCAAAAAAGAAGGAGATAAAATAAAGCAGACATTTTTACGCGTGCATACACTCTTGACGATTAAAATGAAGGACAGCCTGTTTTTTGATAAACTTAAAAAAATAATGACGATCTTTTGCTACCGTCTGCTCATGCCGAGCTGCCAGAGAAGCGTGCAGGTCGGTGCTGTTTGTACCCAGCGAAGCGAGGTTTCTTGGGGCAAATTAACCATCACGATGGTGGTGTGCTGCGTGCCTTTATGCGAATCAAGGCAAGGGAAGACTCCTGATGTGACTTTTAATGAGTTTCCAGTGACCGAGGTCCATGAAAAATGGATCAAGGTGATTTCTGTGTTGTAAAAAGCTACGTGTCTCTAAAAGAGTGAGTTGCTGGTCTGGTTGGTGGTGCAAGACAGGCTGAAACGCATATTAGCGCAAAAAAAAACGACAACCCCAAAAAAAGTAAACGACGACGCGCTATACACACAACTGTTTATTAGCAAAAAAAAAAAAAGATGACAAGAGTGTACATATGGAAACCATGTCACTACATGTGGCTATGCAACTAGGTTTTGAAACACACCCATGGTATGAAGAATTTGACTTGAATAAATGATTTTAAGCGCTGTTTCGTTTCAAAACAGTTGCAGAGTGTCTTTTTGATTATTCATGTACATGCGATCTACATTTGCATTTGAGACGAAGGTATTTATGCGCCAAATTTTCTGTATTTGGTAGTTTTCCATGCGCACCGGATGCCGCGGACACTGTCAAATGTCATAGTCCTCTCTTTTTCTTGCCCAGACAGTAAATGCAAGCCAGCTGAGTGTACTCCAAAGGCAACAAGTCTACCATTGTATACACATATAGCTGGTATCATAAGTTAAATAAACATTTTGGGGTCAGCGCTTTTTACAACCTGTCTCCATCGTCATTCTTTCTTGTTTTGCACGCTGATACATGTGTTTGAACCTGATTTGCGATTCTATTTGAGAAATAATGCACTGAAATGTCAACTAAAATAGAAAAAAATATTCTCAAAGTCACATAAAATAAAATGATTCAAGATTGTCGCCACATTTACTCAATGCGTGATGAAACTCTTCCCTAACCAGCGGCAACCCATGCATTTTCATGCATCCACCGGCGCTCAGCTGGGGTAACTCAAGCGCCCCCTAGGCGGCAAAGTTCGGAATCCGAGCCGGCGCAGGCAGCTCCATAGACCGCCGCCAGCTGGACAGGTCAGGAGTACAGTAGGTCGTGCTAATAACCCAGTATTGCTTTCTGCCATTTCTTCATGGTCGTTGTATGCATTGCTTCTTACGGTGACAACGATGATGGATCTTGGAGGTACTGTTACATCGTCGGCCGCTATCAGGAGCGAATCGAATCGTTTTTCACTCTCGAATGTCGCGATGACGTGTTTTGTCGAGAACGAGACGCACGTTTTGCTGCAAGTTTATCACTGCGCCGTTGGCCTGCAACAAGTCCATTCCAATAAAACATCTCTTGAACACTCCGATTGGATAATGAAGCTGGTGACGTAGGTGAAGCCACGTATTCCGACTCTATACACATGCCTGCCGGATCGTTACGGTGTCCCCCGGCGGTTCGCACTTGCGGTCTTATCCAAGGGGTCAGTACTTTTTTCAGCAATCTGGCAAGTCGCCTACTCATGACAGAATAGTCTACGCCTGTGTCTGCCAAAGCATTCGTTTCGTAGCCGTCTTTAAGTACTGACAAATTAGAAGCGACATTACCGTTTCCGCACAGTTTTGTGTCCATCATCACATTTGGAAATCGGCACTAGAGGTTGTTTTCTTTCAAGTTGGCAGCGGCCTTACCTCCGCAAGTCGCCGATTCTAGTTTTTCCGAAGCCTTTGAGAGTTTTAAGTCACCTTTGAGAGTTTTAAGATGGGCGCAGCCTTACGAAAAAATTTAATGTACATTTATAAACAGGGTAATGTCATTCAACATCACAATCATTACACTGTCTAATGTCAGTCTAATGCGCTTTCCTAATACACACCTAATGTGAGTCTAGAAGTAATTGGCCACCGTTAGTCTATAGAGTTATGACATTAGAGTTTCTGATGACTATAGTCTAGCGTAAGTCTATAGAGGCCCGACATGAGAGTTTCTGATGACCATTGGCTAGCGTTAGTCTATAGAGTCCTGACATCAGAGTTTCTGATGGCCGTTGTCTAGTGAAGTGCCATCGAGCATATGCATTAGGTTGACATCAAACGTCAATTGTAGACTAAGGCCCTATGCGATCAACAGAACATTATCTGAAAAGCGGATTAATAAATCGCTTCATTATTAATATGAAAGTGTGCACGCATTACAGGATTGTAAAGGAAATAACATCACACCATTTCGAGCAACAAACAGATCATTGTTTTTGACATGTCAGAATCTTTCGAGGCCGATAAATAATGCTGCAAGTATATAATGCCTACATTTGAAAACACACATTACATTGTCAAGCAATTCAGTTCCGATAGGACAATAAATGGAGCTAGTTCGTCCTTGCTTACAATTCTTGCGAAAGTGCTGTTTTATAATTACAAACAAACAAAGAAACACCAAATGAGACATTTCGAGGAATAACTGCATTTGTATTCAATTTTCAACTTTGCACTGATGATAGGGTCTCTTGTAGCTTCGTCGTGGTGGCACCACTGCTGTATTTAAAACCTGCAAGAGAGAACATTAAAACTTAGAAGGCACTGAACCATACATTTTAGCGCAGCACATGAATAGACATTGCAATTGATGAGTCATGCCTTTCCTAAATAGTGATATATATTTATCAGATATATTAAATAATCCATCTGGATTCAATGTCGAACCACATAGCCTTGACTTCATGCTGCGTTGAAAAAACAACTAACCACTATACATTAGTTCAAAGGGCTGCCGATATATCAATAATTGGAGAGAAGCCAGCTATCACGAACAGAGTAATCAGCAGAGTCAGCTTCTATAAGGCAATATTGCAGAATAACCTCCTTTCACTATTCCAATGGCACCAAATGCATGACTGCGGCATGCAACAGTGGGTTTTTTTTTTGAATTTTCAGAATTTATTCAGAATCGAAATACAGAATTTATTCAGAATCGAAACACATTTGGGTTTATTCCACAACTTTGTTTTACACGAAACTTCCATGTTAAAATTCCTCTTTAACTGAGAACTATTGAGGGCTCATGCTCAGAGATGCAAAGTCATAGGCGTGTGCAGGGTTTCCCTACACTTGGGTGGCGGGGAGGTTCACCACGCCACTCCCCCTTACTTAGTTAAGTAAGCTTCCAATTTGGAAGCCCCCGTCTTAGGTAACAAGTTGTGAGAGAGGGGGGCTGCCCCCCACTCCTATGCGCACGCCTATGTGCAAGGTGAAATTGAGCAACAAACAGGCACATGGAATGCAGAGCTACGTCTAGGTAATACAGCTACACAACTCTAGTGAAAACAATTAAAAAATTGTGCTATTTGTAACCTACAGTATATTACACAGATATGCATGTTGTAACATATTACAGGTCGTTTCTATAAATCTTTCTACAAACAACAGATTGGAGCAAGCAAGAAAAACATTTTTGTACCCTTGATTACTTTTTCATATTATTCAATAGCTAAAAATACGTTATTTATGTACCTTGAAGAGCTGACCAAAGTTTTATAAAAAAGGAAATATTTTTACCTAGCTCCATGCTTTAGAGTGCACAAATGCCCATGTTCACTAGCCAGTATTGCAAATTATGAAATTGACCGCTGGTCATTATAACAAGCACAAGAATTCACACGGGTGTGTTGGAACTTGCTGGACGTTTTGATAGGACAAGGATAGGAACTCTTTCCAAAGAAAAATTTCAACAGCAGGAAAAACGTGCACAATCATAAGGGCGGCAACACGAAGTAGCACTACTTTGTGTCGTCTCCCTTTTCTCTGTTGATATTTTGCCGTACCTTAGAAAAGTTTCTAGGTGATGAATTACCAACCTTACCAAACACTTGCATTAATCCAGTATTTAAGGAAAGAGCACAGTGTTGAACTCATGACTATTTTAGACCATGCAGATGCCAAAAATATCGCCTGAACCCACACGTCACAGAAATAATACAATCTGTAGTGTATGTATGAGCTCAGCGAGGAAATAAAATGTACACTCAGGAGTGAATAGCATCATGAGCTAAGACGCCGACACAGAAAGAATAAAGAATGCAGCAGTCCATGTATTTGCTTGCACTCCTATTTCCTCCCAAGTATGTACCAACATGCCCAGTAAGGTCAACATATACGTACAGTACTGACGGATTGAAACAGGACATTCGTAGCGTGTGCCTACTAATGCATGTGCCGCCACTCATGGGTGCTCGCGGAACCAGGATGTCACACTGTTGTATAGAGTGAGGGCAAAAACAGCTACGGAGCAGGCTTACTCATTCCGGTCGCTATAGAGTTGGCATTTAGTTCAGAAAGTGCAAACTGCCGGCGTGGCGCTGCAAGGCTAGCGCATTTTTGCATGCATGCAGCCCGAAATGATGGAGACGGTGCAAACCATTTATATTGTGATGCAAGCAGACAACGCTTTCGATCGGCACCCTTTGACGATGGGGCACGTAGGCTGCGCAAGTAAGAAATTGGATACCGCTAAGATGTCGTGCCTGAAATGCGCTCGTTAACATGATAAATAGCTGCACAAAAGCATAAAAAGTTTTTCAAGCTTTTTGTCATGACGAAAAAGAAAAGCACCAGCCACGGGCCTGTTTCCATGCAGCATCAAAAATGACTTAGTACTTAGTTGTCTCGCCCCGAGCAATGAATAGTGCAGCTATTCTGCTTGGCAAGCATTTGTAGAGCTGTCAGCCATGGAAGAACGAGAGAGCTTCTCGCATTTTTATTCAACAATAGGCCACAGTTTGCCCTAACAACACTAATACATGATATGATTTCCATGTTGCATGAAGTAAAGCATGCCACACATTTTTTTTTCGAGACAGAAACCACGAAGTAAACTTTTTGTGCTTTTGTGCAGATGTTTATCATGTCTACAAACGCACACAAGGCACAATCTACTAACTGAATCCTGCGTCTTACTTGCACAGCATGCGTACTGCATTGCCTATGCACGCAGAATGAGAGGGTCGTCTGCTGGCGTGGCAATAAAAGTGGTGCGCACCGGCAAGCCAGTTTGGTCGACATGCGAATGTGTGTGAGCCTTGCAGCACTGCCCTAGCAGTGTACACGTGGTGCACTACAGCCCGACAATTTGGCGATCGGAAAGAGTAGTCCTGCTCCAGAGGTCTTCCCCCTATCGCCCTAAACCACAACGCAACACATTGGTTCTACACGCACCCACAAGCGACAGCACATGTACCGCCGGCCACACACTTCGTGTGTCTTGTTTCAATCCGCGAGTACTGTACTTCCAGAAGAGCATGAATTCATTCAACAATTTGACTTTGCAGTCCAACAAGGCTATTCAAGGCACTATCACACAGATTACAGTTCTCTGTATGATAGGCCTCCATGTCTTGTGAGCTGTGTTACATAAACACATTCATGGTATTTTCATAGATTGTAGTGGGAACATGTTTGAAACAATGTGATGAAATATAAGTATGTGCTGCCTCCCAAAAAAAGCTGTCCCTAATTCAGATGATCAAACTCTTAGGCATAATGATTATCTGAGAAGGCTTTGTTAGAAAGGAATAGGTACTTGCATGTTGCACGTTGTTACTTAAAACAAGATTGCACTACAACTTATAAAAATACCACAAACCTACTCATCCACGTGAAAATTTGAAAACCAGCTGAAACAACAAGCCCTGTAACTTCCTTAAACATGAATTCGCCAAATTCTTGTGGCAGAATGTGCACATAGCAAAAGTGTGTTTATTTAAGTTCATTAAATTTTTAGGCTTCAATGTTAACTGCTGTCCCTTTATAAAGCACTAAAAATGAATGACACTTCTATTTGTAAAAAAAAAAAAACTTAGAAAATTCTTTTATTTCCACCAAAAAAACATTTATGGTAAAAGCAGTCATCAAGACAATAAGCGAAACATGATTATAAGTAAGATTTCATTGCACACAGCTTCATGGCAGTCCAAACAAAATATATGTTGATAGAAGAAACTTAAAAAGACCAACAAATCCTATAAGGGGAAATGTCCCTGCAGCCAACTTCCCAACTTATGTGATATTTAGCATAATGTAACATAAAGACCATGAGAGAGAATGCAGCACGTGCCCTAACTTTATATGAAATGGTTAATTGCAACTGAAGCACTAAAAAATACAGGGTGAGCCTCAGGCCGTGAAGTTTTGTGCTTCCGTTGCAAAAACCCATTTTGTTTGAAAAGCACCGGTCTCATCCTTGTGTTATATTGAGCTAAATATTGCCTAATGCTTAACAAACAATGCTGAATGTTTTCTTTTCTGCAACCCTTTAACAAGAACTCTTGCCTTGGTCAAGACAGCAGTGACAAGGAAAAGCTGTTCCCAATATCAAGACGCCTCCAAGTGTCACAACGTTGGCTGTGACAACATTCCATGTTCAAGGATTACAAACCAAATGATGCATGTTCCATCCATGTCAAAGGAATACTGCACTTAAGTTCAGGACATAGGCTTCCCACACCTAAGCTAAACGACAGTGTATGCTATACCTCAATAGGTGCTATGTGTCTGAACTATCGCTCTGTGGTAACAAAAAGAAATGCCTACCACTTAATAAGGCTCGTTAGGGCTTGCAGGAAGACCGCTCCAATCGTGCACTGCAGCCTGTCCTCTGTGTCAGGACCATGAAAAGCTGCCATTGCTGATACATACATAAAAGATACCACAAAAGATTACTTTCACACACAACAAACATTATATCACACATAGATAGCGAGTACCAAACATGTCTTAGCAAAGTGTATACTGATACATTAAAGGGTAAATCCTTGAATAAAGGGATCATGGCACAATCAAAACAGGTAATATTGAACTAGCCCCTTCTTGCTGACAATTGACAGAGTGCCACTGAATGTTTCGCATTCACAAAACTACGTAATAACACTATGCAGAGCATGCACATGTGTATGGGTGATCTAAATGATGAAAACAATATTTGCAAAGAGTGCATGGTTCATGCGCACAGTGAGTGTGTAAGAGCGAGCCATACTCATTGTATTACATCATAAATGTAAGCTATTCAGGAAACAAACTGTTGGTACTCTGAAGCTAACTCCCTTGTAGTTTGACTTTAGTTCACACAAGCTATCTGTAGGAGTTCTTTTATTACATAAGCCCTTTGCAAAAATATTAATATTCGGAAACTTTCTGTCAACATCTGAAAACATACAAATGAGATCTTTTTGCTTCTAATTTACTGCCTCACAAAACAAAATAAATACTAAATCCCTGAATGCTACACATAGGTTTACATCCTCGTAACACAAGCAAGTAGCCGATGTCAGTACAACACTAATGTAAAAAAAGAAAGCACGAAAATGCAACTTGAAGCACCACACAATCAAGCAACAATTATAATTCATGAGCACATTGTAAGTTATTTGTGTTGGAGCACCTGGTAGGCTTCAAGTAGAAAACAAAGATTTATATAGCTAACAAAAGTTCACACAACTATTGCAACAAAGGCTGTCTTGTACTAGAATAATTAACTAAATCGAATTCATATATTTTTCTACCAACACTTGATATCGACATATCTTCAAGGCTGTGGTAGGAGTGTACTACTCTTAGTTTCAGCACATAGTGTATATTACTGAAATACGTATTCTTCAAGTTAGCTCTCTTAAAATATTTATAAGGCAGCTAGGGTGAAATTCTAACCACAGAGAAATTACATAGCTTTTTGGCACAACGATTCGGAGAGCAGCCCCGAAAACATCCTTCGTGTGTGCTTGACAGGGCTGTGCGTTTTTCTATCTATGTGCCTAGTCGTGTGATTGTTTTGCGCGTAAAAACGCTCAAACTATCGAGTTGGGTGAACATGAGCTGCTCTCGCGACACCAGCATGTTTAAAAGCAAGACACTTTTATAGGGCGACAAGGGATCAAAGGATAATCTCGTGCAGTAAACAGCCAAAGAATAACAGCACGACAAGAGGCTTGCATGACTGAAGAATAGATCACGTAGCGCAACGCTAATCTTTAAAACATGCAATCAACGCACACAGCGACTGTTTCTTACGGTGATATAAAATAAGCCACCTCAAAACATACCTGCCTATCGGGTCTCTGGTTCGTCATCCTCGCTGTGCCAACAAGCCGCCCGGGACACCGCTTCCTGCATACCATTTGTCACGCAATGAAGTAACCCAGTTACGTAGTTCAGCGACTTTCTTCAACATACCGAAGTTTTAACATTGGCTGAGCACTCTTCAGTCACCCATCAAAAAGTTCACGATCTCGCATAACATCAGTCACTGCTTGTCACAGCAGGGGCCGTGGATTGTCTTCGGAAGTACACTCGACATTGAATCACGCGTACAATACGAGTAATCGATAAATGGAGGAAGAAGTCACTTTTCAGAGCGAACACAAGGCGTGCGTCCGATATGGCTGTTTGCAGCGGCAACGTACGGCGAGTCATCGTCCGCCACTCGATCAATGCTGCAGAACTTCCCGACACGCGGAAACTATCCCATACACGAATTCCAAAGGAGGATAAGTACACAGTGCGCGTTATATCTATCGACACGGCAATTATGTAACCGCGGACTTGCAGCACATGTTCTTGCGTGAAGCTGGTAGTGAGCCCGCAGTACAACGAGGCCTGTTGCAACTTCTGATTTACAGTCCTAACAAAAATAAGTGTGCAGGTGGCAGAACTAACGTGTCACTATACAAATCTTTTACAATAACAATGAAGTGTATTCAAAACTTTTCAAGCCAAATGAAGTTTTCCTAATTATTATTTTTCAATATATGTAGTTATGCAGTTGTATGTCTTTTGTTTTGCATAACAAAAAAGGTTTCACAACTCATGTCAAAAGCGATGGTCATCTCTGAGTCTCTGCAACACAAGGTCAATAAGTACAGATCTCAAGGGCAATGCTTTTGCAGCTGCGGCTTTGTTCGTGTGCAGAAAAGAATGAGTAGCATGCATTCCAGCTCTACAGAGAAGAAAGGTATCTGACCGGGTATCCGTTCCTTTACGTCTCTATGCAGTGGCGTAGCCAAGGGCTGGCACACCAAGTCCGTTACCCACTTCTGCCCTCCCCCCTCCCCACGCCTTTTTTGCGAATTTTTTTTTCGGCGAGGCATACGTAGATCAATATGACTGTATGCCTGCTCTCCACCTCCTCCCCGAGATCAACAGGGGATTCCTTTCCATACCCTCTCTTGTTTTTTTTTTACTTACGCCGCTGTCTCTGCGCGACAGCTAGCGTTGTGACAGCAAAACAGTGGCGGGGTGAGAGACATGAATGCTCATTAAAACTTCTCTCTCCCTCTTCATTCCGCCTTCTCTCTCCACCACCTACCACCTACCGGTGGTGGAGAGCGAAGGCGTGATGAAGAGGGAGAGAGAATACGATGAGTTTATCGTATTCAACAACGATAACAACATTACAACAATACGATGAGTTTATCTCCTGTGTTGCCCTCGGTGTCCACTGAGCACCGCCGTGGTGGTCTAGTGGCTAAGGTACTCGGCTGCTGACCCGCAGGTCGCGGGATCGAATCCCGGCTGCATTTCAATGGAGACGGAAATGCAGCCGGATTGAAAATGGTGTAGACCAGTGTGCTCAGATTTGGTGAAAGAACCCCAGGTGGTCGAAGTTTCTGGAGCCCTCCACTACGGCGTCTCTCATAATCGTAACGTGGTTTAGGGACGTTAAACCGCACAAATCAATCAATCATTGGTGTCCACTGATCGGCTAATGTAACCATCCCCCTCCATGCAAATGGCAAATTGGCACGTCTATGCAACTGTTCGGGGTACCGCTTCAGCGTAGGCGATCGACGCTATACTTGTTAGTTTTTAATACAAATTCAAAATTTATGCGCGCAAGGTGGTGCAAAGCACCCCTGAATGCCCCAGTAAATTTTGCCTCCACATCGCGCTTCTGACATGAATATCTCATCATCATCATCATCATCATTATTATTAATAATAATAATAGTAATAATAATAATAATAATGATAATAATAGCTGTTCTTGATTTTAGATGCGCCTGAACAACCTTATATTTGTTTCTGGGCACGCTACACGAATAAGTAAATAATAAATCATTAATTAATAATGAAATCGCCAGCCTTAGATACCTCATTAAATGTAAAATTTTACCGTTGGCAGCGTTTCGCATCCTGCAATGTAGGGAACACTAGATGCATGCAAAAAATAATCACCACAAGATGACGTGTCATTATAGCGTCACATGATAAAGTCATTACATCGCACCCAATCCTGGCTGGCTGGCTGGCTGATTGGCTACGCAAAACGGCGTTTTTAACCGGGGAGGCAATGCGTAACCAAATTAGCCTGCAGAAAGTTTTCGAAGGGCGGCAGGATGAACACATCGGCTGATTGGGAAAAAGAAAGAGACGGCTATCGCCTTTGAGTTGTCTTACGTGAATCTATAAGAGACCCTGGATTATTATTATTATTATTATTATTATTATTATTATAAGTATTATTATTATTATTGCTATTATGGTCTAGCTGATTTATACATTCTCTTTATGCCAATGTTATATTTACTGAAACATGATCGAAAAATCTATGGGAATACAAACTGTTTAGTGTTTTAGATTTCCGAAAGACAACATGTACGTGAATGTCGAGCCTCAGCAAGTAATTGAATTAGACTTAGCTGCACGTTAAGAAATCACAGATCGTCGAAATTTCTGAAGCACTACACTACGGCGTTTTTTATAATCATATAGTGGTTTTGGGATCTAGAATTCCCGCGAATATTACATTTAGTAGTGTTACAAAAGACGGCAACGCCAACATGGTCCCGAAGGCGCGACTGCTTCGAACTCCGCCGGGAAGGTCACCAGCCGTTTGGTAGCGTAGGTTTCTCAGCTCGCGACTGCTTCTGCGGAGAGCTGATAGACGAGCGGACGAGACGACGGTGAGTTAAACAAGGTTTATGTACAGCGCGTGATGTACAGCATATATAAAAAGGCGTTACAAATTCGGCATTGGGGCCGACAGCTTAGAGACACGAAGAGCCGAGCTCTCTTCTCTGACACATAGGTCTACTACTCGCGCCGCGCTGCAGGGCTTTTTTATATGCACCGGGTGGATTCTTTGAGTAATCAAATGTCCAACCAGAAGCGCCGCTGGTCGTGAGGTCAGAATCCTCCAATGGGGTCGCCACTGGGCCACGTCATTCTCATCGAATCTGGAGCCACTGCGCTGCACGTGGCTGCACCCAAGGACGAGTGACGTTGCCACGCATTGCGTCAGATTCGCCAGACAGGAAGGTGCCGATTGCTTCGACGGGCTCGCTGGCTGAGGTGACTCACAGTGCGTGCGCGGCAGAAAAGCAGCGCCGCGTGATGACGCCATTGAGTTGTTCGCGTCAGGCGGGCTCACGTGCTGGCCTTGACACAGATTGCCTTTTTCAGATGCATGGACGTTCGCTGTGGACTCGCAGCCATAACAGTAGTAAGAAATTGAGTTTTTGTTGGCTATAAGAGATTAACGCTTTTTTTTCATTGTGGTGTGTTTTGACATTAGGACACGCACTGGAAAATCTGCGTACTTTGATCATCAGAAATCCTGGTGCGTGTTGTCATCTGAGTCTCCATTGCACACCTGATGCTAAAAGACATTAGGCTTTGCAGATCTAATGTCAATCTAATGACTCATTAGGTGTGCATTAGTGGCACATTAGACTCTCAGAATTCATTTTCATAAGTGAGACTCGGTGACCGATGCCTCAGTGGCACTGTCGACGGAGACTGATGCTGCTGCGAGGAGCGAGTACCTTGACGCGTTGACAAGTACTCCTTGATTTCAAAAGGTCGTTCTCCATCCCTTGGATAATAAGCAGCGTTTATGGGGAAACCGTGAAGTCCAACTCGGCGATATTCACACATCCGTTATGCCTAGTTCACACTGAAACATCCGTTTTCCACAGCGACCGAAATTCCCCTGCCGCCGAAACGCAGCGTCGTTCGCACTGGACGCGCCCCGCGCCGCCGAATATGCCATCTACTACGGGCCTAACGCGGGATGGAAGCGCTGTCACCCGGTTGTTGTCACGGCTTGCAAACGCTACTACGCTATCCGGTGGTGTATACTTTGACATTTCTCGTACGCAAGAAGCAAGAAAAGACAGTACTGCTTACTTTGCTGGCAAGTGGCTGTCTTGTGAAGCACGAAGAGCAGAAAAACCACCAACGCCAGTGGCGTTGGTGGGTTTGTTTTGCTCTGCAAGACCGCAACAAGCTCGGTCACGCCAACAGCAAGCTCGGTCACCTCTTTCACGAAATAGGGAGGCGAAGTAGGCACAGAGTAGGTTAATTTCCCATTGGTTTCAACATTCAGTTACGTGCACTGCGGCATAACAAGTGAGTAGGGCTTGTTACGAGCCGCGTCGGTGGCCGCAGTGGACCCAGTAGGTAGCATGGAGCTGGGTGGTGGTCGTCATTCCGCAGGCCACGGGGACGTTCAGAACTCTCGAGAGCTCAGGCAGAGGGACAGGCGTAAAGGAAAACTTAACAAGACGTTTATTTGCAAAATGTTGGACAGTAACGTCCGAACGACGACTCTTCTCTCGACACTCTCCTGTTTTCTTCTCGCGGGCTGCTCCCGCTGCCTCGCCGTGCAGTTCCGAAGATATAGGCGGCATGTCTCTTCGGGGAACCAACCACTCATGGAGAGCACAACACAAGTATCCCTTCACACACGTGGCAGATGCACGTGGCACACGCGCGGGGACTCGGAAGCGACCACGCAGGAGAAATTCACGGCAGTCGCTCGTGTAGCACACAACCGGCCTTCCGCACATTCCAGAGGGGCCCGCCCGTAGCCACTGCCCCGCAGGCAAAGCGCACAGCCGAGACAAACAGAGCCGGTGCAGGTGACAACCCGCACCCCACAAAAGAATGTCCGAGATGACGGGAAGGCACGCTTGGAGGCATCCGGCCCAAGGACTTCGTTACTGCTTTGTAACAGCTTCCCCGACGGCCGGCCAAGACCTCGACGTACGAAGGTCATCCACCTTTGTGGGGAGAGGTCGATGAAGACAATGCTGGTGTGCTGAAGCCGTGGACACCTCGATGCGGCTCTGCTGCATTCGTCTGGCACCCTGGTGATCTGCAGCCTCTGGTAGCATCGTCCAAAATGGGAGAAAGGCTCCCGCTCTGCTGGCCAACATTCCTTTTCGAAGGACAGCACATGTGTGCACCACGCGAGAAACACAACTGCCAAGCAGGCAAGCGCCCATACTCTCTTCCTGAGACCCACCAGGCTTTTACTTCATCCAAAACGACCTGTTCTTCATTACAATAGCAGCAGCAATTCTAACAACCCAACCTGAAATAGGCTGCTCAAATTCACAAACACGTGTCGTGATAAAGCACAAATACAAAAAAAGCAATTGTAAACCTGTCCCCCACACACAAAAAATGAAACCTAAATACCCAAGCCAGATTACCTGACGCCATCAAGATCCCTAGAAACAACGACTTAAGCCGTCAGCGTTGCCATTCAATTTGCCTCTCTTGTAACGAATTTCGAAAGAGTATTGTTGCAATAGCAAGCTCCAGCGAAGTAGCCAGCCGTTCCTAGGCGACATCGTTTGCAACCACGTGAGGGGACAGTGGTCCGTCTCGATAATAAACTCTGATCCCGCGAGATAGCATGTGAGCTTCTCAACCGCCCATACAACACAGGCGCATTCTTTCTCTGAAGCGCTATAGGCTTCCTCCCTTACAGTTAGTTTGCGGCTTGCATATAGCACGGGATGTTCCTCTCCTGCGTCGTTTCTCTGACACAATACTACGCCCATGCCGCAGTCACTTGCATCGCACTGAACCACGAAGGGTCTAGCGTAGGCGGGGGCTTGAAGTACAGGTTGGCTCATGAGCGCATTTTTCAGCGCTAAGAATGCCCTCGCTTTCTTTTCATCCCACTCCAGAATATGAGGTTCGGTTTTTCCAAGAGTGTCAGTAAGCGGGCTGGCCAGCTCTAAATAACGGGGAATGTAATGCTGGTAGTACCCTGCCAATCCTAGGAACGACCGCACAGCTGTCTTTGTCCGGGGCTGCGGAAAATTATTAACTGCCGCCACTTTGACATCGGAAGGTCTGCGGTGGCCTTGCCCCACTATGTGACCCAGGTAAGTAACCTCTGCTCGGCTAAGTTGGCACTTCCGAGCCTTCACGGTCAGAGCTGCTTCGCGGAAACGTTGAAGCACTGCTCGCAAGTGGGTGAGATGTTCGGACCATGACCCCGAAAATACTGCTACATCATCCAGATCAGGCAGGGCAAACCCCTCTAAACCCCGCAATACCTTGTCCATGAGAGCCGAGAAACAGTAGGGGGCATTCTTTAAGCCGAAGCTCAACACCTTAGGGCGGTATGTTCCTATGGGAGAAATAAACGCCGCATATCTGCTGGCCCTTTCGGTCAAGGGCACCTGCCAATAACCCCGAACGAGGTCGAAGGTAGAGATGTACTTAGCACTGCTTACTGCCTCAATTCTTTCCTTTATATTTGGTATGGGGTAGGTCTGATACTTCGTTATGTGATTTAACCTCCAGTAATCAACGCATGGTCGCGGATCTTTCCCAGGAACCTTCACTAATATAAGCGGAGAGGTATAATCGCTTTCACAAGCTTCAATCACATCGAGCTCGAGCATTCTTTTAATCTCGGTCTCAATAATGGCACGCTGACGCGGCGACACTCGATACGCCTTTGACCGCACGGGCTGAGTGGCCGTAAGCTCTATGTCATGCACTACCAAATTTGTTCGGCCCAGTTTCTCCGAGAACATGTCCTCATATTCTATCAGGGGGCTTTCTAGGTCACGCTTTTCGTTAGCTGTGAGCTCAGCTACCTCAACCATGGCCTTGAGCGTTTGACCAGCGTTATCCTCCTTTCTTTCCGCTCCCAAAAAGGGGAAATCTAGTGGTGGCTCTTCGGGCACGTTTACCAATATGTTTACGACAACCTTTCTCTCTCGATACGGTTTGAGCAGATTGCTGTGGTAGATCTGCTGCGTCTTACGTCTACCTGGCATCCTTACCAGATAGTTTGTGTCGGACAGCCTTTGAACGACTTCCGCCGGACCTTCCCATTGGACATCTAGCTTATTAATTGGTGAAGGTTTCAGCCGCATTACTTGATCTCCAGCTTCAAACCGGCGTGATCTTGCCGACCTGTCGTAGTAGCGTTTGGCCCGAGCCTGTGCCTTGCTCATCTCATCCCCTGCCAGCTCCTGTACTCTATGCAACCTTTCTAGCAGAGTTAGCACATATTCAACCACCGTAGGGTCCTCCGCTCGCCCTTCCCATGACTCCCGAAGAATACGGAGTGGGGATCGCAGAGAGCGACCGTAGACCAATTCTGCCAGGGTAAATCCAGTGGCTACATGAGGTGCAGTCCTGAGCGCAAACATGGTTGCTGGCAAGCACACATCCCAGTCGACTTTGCGCTCGAAACAGAGTGCTCGAAGGACGCGTTTCATTACCGAGTGTTACTTTTCTACTGGGTTTGACGGGGGCGATACACCGAGCTGTGGATTAATCGGATTCCACATTTCTTAAAGAAAGTTGTAGTCAGTGCACTCGTAAAAACGGTCCCTTGATCGGACGGTATTTCAGTGGGAAAACCAACGCGTGCGAAAATAGACAACAGCGCGTTTAGCACTTCTACCGAGCTCAATTCCTTTATATGCACTGCCTCAGGAAACTTGGTCGCGGGACAAATTACTGTTAAGACATGACGGTAACCGGATGTTGTTGTTGGAAGAGGCCCTACTGTGTCGATCACGAGTCGTCGAAAAGGCTCAGTGATCACTGGCACGAGCTTCATTGGGGCACAAACCTTATCCCCTGGTTTTCCTACACGCTGACAGGTGTCGCAGGTTCTGACAAAATTCTCTATTTCCCGAAAAAAAACCCGGCCAATAGTATTCTTGCAGCAGGCGATCCTTCGTTTTTTTGACCCCCAAGTGACCCGACCATGAGCTACCGTGAGCTAAGTGTAAAACATCACGGCGGTAACGTTCCGGTACCACTAACTGATCAAACTGCACCCGTCTGCGATCTAAATACGATAAAGTATCCCGGCCCTGTTCTGATACATCGCGTTTTTCTTTGAAATACCCTTATTACTCTGACTCCTTATATTTTGAAGAGTGGGGTCTGCTCTTTGCTGCGCTATAAGGGACGATTGATCCACTTCCAGCAAAGTCTGCAGGCTACTAGATGCAGGAGTAATCATTTCCTCACACACACTTTTAGATTCAAGAGGGTCTTCCTCGTTTTCATCCGCGCCTTCATCGCTCACTTGATCAGTGCTTGGTGTGATCGTGTCTACCGTGTTCGTGGGCACTCCATCTCCGGCTTTCTCGGTGATTCTCGAGGGAACATCAAGCACTGCGGCTCCAGTTGCGAGTTCTCGCGCCTTTGAGTGAGTGAGCGCGCACACAACCCCATCCCCGTACGCTAGGTTCTTCTGTCCTAGTAACCAATCAGATCTGTTTGAAAACAAGCATGCATACTGCTTTGGCAAATAAGCAGATACTGCAGCCTCTGTGTGCAATGCGCCAAAGGGGCCCTCGATGCATACCTTAGCAATCGGAAGGCATACGCTTGGTGGTTCTGCTGCTTGTTTATTCCAAGCGCACTCTCCTGTGAAATGTTCAGCTTCAACATACGAGGAATGGACCACGTCCATTGTCGCTGCCGAATCCCGCAGCACACGACACTCTTTTTCATTTACTATCAACTCTCTGATATATGGCTCCTGCAGTCGCATGTTTTCACCCTCGCTGTCGACTGAGACGCAAACAACTTTTGGACTCTTGCAGACGGCCGCAATGTGACCTGGCTTGTGGAATTTATAGCACACAAGTGGTCGCCTCTTTTCAAACCCACTGTTTTGGGGCTTTTTCTCAACCGTGGTCTCATTACTTACCTCCCGTTGCTTTTCCGGATCAGTGTTGCGCTCTCGATTCTCTTGGACTGAATGTCCCCTCCACCCAGTTGCCTTTTTGATTTGGCCCTCCCGCTGGGGAATTTCTCTTCTATCAAGCGCGCGGCACGAAACGAAATCCTCCGCTAGCTCCGCGGCCCTCAACACAGTGGTTACCTCCTCCCTGTCTTGCACCCAGAGCCTAACGTCTTGGGGCAAACAACGGTAAAACTGCTCAAGTCCGAAACACTCCACGATTTTCTCTTTATGCTCGAACGCCTTAGCCTCTTTGAGCCACTCCCTCATATTAGACATTAACTTGTATGCAAAATCATCATACGACTCGTCTTTCTGCTTTACGGCGTTCCGGAACTTCTGCCTGAATGCTTCTGCTGACAATCGATATTTCTTTAGCAGGCTCGACTTAACTTGGTCGTAATCATCTGCTTCCTCTTTTGTCAAGCGGGCAATTACCTCGGCAGCCTCACAGGGTAGTAGGGTAAGCAAGCACTGCGGCCACATCGTTTTGGTAACACGCGCCTTCTCGCATGTGCGCTCGAAATTTACCCAGAACACACCCATGTCCTCTCCGGAGCGGTAAGGTTGCATTAGGTCTTTCATCCTGAACGACTTCCGTTTTACTCCGCTAGACGCTTCGCTACCTTCACTACTAACTCGAGCCTTGAGCAGCTCGATTTCAAGGCCCTTCATCTCAAGATCCCTTTCTGCTGCTTCGCGTATGAGCCTCTCATTTCTCTCTTTCTCTTCAGCTTTACGCCTTTCATGTTCGTCTATCAGCTCTAGACACTCTGAGAGCTCGTCGTCGTCTGCGTTAAGGTTCTCAATAGCCTCGATAATTTCTGGCTTTCTCAATTGTTCACGAAAATCCAAACCCAAACTTTTAGCTAACTCTAGCAAAAGCGGTTTTTCAGTGCCTTCAGATTCATGGTTTCTACAAGTGCTGCTAACTTCACTACTACTAGGACGCTACGTTCCCATGCACTGGTCAACGTAGAGTAGTTATCAAAATTTACCACCTTTCCTACAAAGCTCTAGATAAAGCCTGGTAAAATCTCAGTGAAGAAAAGTCAAGCACTCACCGCACCCTGCAGCCATGATCTCAGCGGAGACGATACCGATGCTGGCCCGAGCTTGTTACGACTTGGCGTGAGCAGAATCCCGTCGCTGCCATCCAGTTGTTACGAGCCGCGTCGGTGGCCGCAGCGGACCCAGTAGGTAGCATGGAGCTGGGTGGTGGTCGTCATTCCGCAGGCCACGGGGACGTTCAGAACTCTCGAGAGCTCAGGCAGAGGGACAGGCGTAAAGGAAAACTTAACAAGACGTTTATTTGCAAAATGTTGGACAGTAACGTCCGAACGACGACTCTTCTCTCGACACTCTCCTGTTTTCTTCTCGCGGGCTGCTCCCGCTGCCTCGCCGTGCAGTTCCGAAGATATAGGCGGCATGTCTCTTCGGGGAACCAACCACTCATGGAGAGCACAACACAAGTATCCCTTCACACACGTGGCAGATGCACGTGGCACACGCGCGGGGACTCGGAAGCGACCACGCAGGAGAAATTCACGGCAGTCGCTCGTGTAGCACACAACCGGCCTTCCGCACATTCCAGAGGGGCCCGCCCGTAGCCACTGCCCCGCAGACAAAGCGCACAGCCGAGACAAACAGAGCCGGTGCAGGTGACAACCCGCACCCCACAAAAGAATGTCCGAGATGACGGGAAGGCACGCTTGGGGGCATCCGGCCCAAGCACTTCGTTACTGCTTTGTAACAGGCTTGGCCGCCATTTTTCAAAATTCCTTGACTAGCGCTCCTATTGGTCCGCGGTGACCGATTCGGCGGAGATGCCGCAAAAATCGGTCCGAAAGCGATCGGCGTGGAGAGGGCCCTTTCGGCGGGACTCGCCGCCGCCGAACCGGATTTGGAGCACTTTCGGCGGCCGGAATGCTCAGTGTGAACGCGGCCTTAAAGATGGCGAGCTTCGCCGCAGTGATGACGAAGCGGAATTCGATCAAGAGTGTGCCATATATCAGCTTTTCGGATCCTCGTCTCGGCTCGAGACGGCTCGAGTGGATGTTTTGGTAGATGGGTGGTTGCTGCGGTGAAATAGGGTCCAGGGGCGACGAAAGAAGATACAGGGGTGCCTCTCAGCACCTCGGGGTACGGGACTTCGGGCTGCATCGGAACTGACGCTTGAACCAGCTGTGCTTGTGGCTGCTGCTCACGGACTGCCTTTCTCCCTTCTTCCCCAACAACTTTCAATAACGACGAGACCGTTGAAGGGTTGCCGTTGAGCTTCTGGCGCTCTTCTCGAACCACCGATCGATGAGCTCTCGTACCACGTTGATACCACTCCCGAACACTGCTGGCACCGCGTCTACACGTGGATGCGACGTTCACATTCTGATTGTATATGCCTCGCTCACTGTTGCAGAGTATTTTCGACCGCTGTCGTCTCGGTGCGAAATTCAGCGACGTTCCGTGGGAGGCATCGGAGCAAACCTGCAAAAATATTCTGCTTCTCCCCACGCATCAGGTGCCGAAGTTTGTTGACCGGCGAAATAAGTGGCACATGTCTTCGACATACATTGCGACGCTTTCATTGTTGCGCTGGTTCCTTGCTTGCCGGGTAATAATACCAAACCCAGTTGGACTTCGAGGAAGCATTCCGGACCATGACCACTCGAACCAACCAAACTCACGCCAGTTCATCACTGCGCCAGCCGTTGTCTACGTGGGGAGCCGCCGGAATTCCCCCTGCCACTAGAGCCCAGAGTGTCCCCAGCTGTCTCCTGTGAGAGTACCGAAATGTTGTCTCCAATCGCTGCCGCGCAAGTCGTTGTCTATGAGCCAAGGACGCCCGACCCTTTTCATGGCGATCCCCATGAAGACGCCGAGGATTGGCTGGAGGGTTTTGAGCGCGTCGCCAACTGCAACGGATGAACCGATGAACGGAAGCTTCGGCACGTTTATTTCGCTTTGCAGGACAAGTCACGAACGTGGTTGGAAAACCATGAAGGTGTCATTCAGTCGTGGGATGGCCCCCGGCGGGAGCTACTCACCACATACCCAGCACCTCTACCAAAATCGTTACACACAATCCAGATGGTTTAAGAATACTTATTCATTGGTGTTAACTTGTGCCCGAAAAGTAAAGGGAAACGTATAGCAGCATTCCCAACAGGCCATCCGACGAAAAAAGGAATCAATCTCTTAGCAGACCTCGAGCGGTGCCCCTTTTCTTTTTCGTCAAAATCCCGTGCTGAGGACGCACGCGCCATCACCGCCTTTCTTGGCTCATCATCGGGCCACTGGTCTCTTGGGGGGCACACGAACTTGCGCGCGTGGTCTGAATACCACGTCTGTCTTGCGTCAATATATACATATCGAGACAACGTCCGGTACGGCAGTAAACAGGTTATCTTTTTAATCCAGACGCACGAGCCAGAGACCCAGCCCGCGCGACATACCATGATGATCACTGCAATGGTTTGGTCATACAGATGAAGATGAAGTACATAGTGAGTGCCGCTCACAATGTATATATATATATATATATATATATATGAAAGAAGTGTATACTTAAGGACTCGTGTTTTCGTGTTTTACACAATATTAATGAGATCTAACAGACAATAATGCCAAGGAAAGTATAAGGGAAGATATTAGACCGAATCGTAATGTAAATATGAAGAAAGAAAAGTGGGTGAAAAGATGACTTGCCATGGGCGGATCCTGCCCCCCCCCCCTCGCGAAAGAGTTGGTACGCCACTGATCGTATGTCTTGGCTGGCGTTGGGCTTTCACTATAGAACGCTTCTGTTGTAGTTACCGGGCGCACAAAGGTCCCAACAATCGTTTCACAGTCTCCATTTACTAAATGTGCGCGCTTTTAAGGCACATCACAGTAACAGCTGAGACGCATATTCGCCTTCGTCGGTATACCTGCACGCGAGTACGTTTCGTGCGTCATTTGTGCGTGAGAAACGCGGGGCACGTTTCGATCCGCTTGTTATTCGGCGTGCGACCTTCCTTCCAATTCGTTGCTATAGCGTTCATTGCTTCACCTTTGCGGCAAAGTTGTGACATTTCTTTTAACGTTTTTTTTTCTTCATTAGGTACCGTTGGTTTTACGACGTCATATCAGGGATGGAAATACGCCACGAAAGGCGGACCAAGGAATAAAACGCTTTCGCTTTAAGAAATGCGAGACGTAGACAACGTCGTGTGCAAGAATCGGGCCGCAGGCGAGAAGTTCGTGGGCCGCACGCGGGCCAAAAGCCCAGTGTTTGAGACGGCTGGCCTAGTAGGTTGTGAAGCAAACCGAAGAACTATGCAACGCCAGAGGAGGCTCGATACGTTCGTAGTGAGGCACGACTAGCCAAACAGCTCGGCGGATTCTGACGAGACGTTTCAGACTTTTATGCAGCACCTCTAAGGCTTTCAGCCTTCCGTCGCCTAAGAGACAGTATAAGAGACCCTGCTGCATCGGAATATAGGTACTCGGGTGTTTGTTTATACGCCCTCTCATTAAAATATGGTCACAGTGGCCAGACATCAGCACTGCGACCTTGCGCTTAGCAATGCTGCGTACACTAAAGCCTCTAGCAACTAATGCAGGCATATCCTTCAAATAAACCTTCTTACACGATGAAAATTTCTTTCATCATTATTTATTGATTTATTTATTTGTAGCAAGAAGTACTAAGAAAGGTCATGACGAATGTATCACGCATGACCCACATATTTGTTATTGAAAGCATATGCGTCATTCGTGGCTGGTGGCACAAGCCTTCGCAGCGTGTCGGTCATATGTTTCGCTTTGTTCTTCCTCCGCCACCGCATCCCGTGCAACTCCGCACACAAAGGCGAGGCTGCTGCCGGTAGAGCGCGTCTTATCGCAAACGTTCACGTTGGCGCAAAATGAGCTCGACAAGCGGCGCGAAACGGGGCGCAGCTGTGGGCGAACAAGCGCGCCGATGTCTACTTGCTGCTGGGCGCACGAGGCCGCACCGGCCTTCCATGCGGCGGGCGCGAGAAAGCGGCAGCTGTGTTCGCCGCTTCCTCCCACGTAGGTACGGAGACGTGCCGTAAGCACACACTGCATGTGTAAGCAAACAGAACCAAAAGCCAGACAAATGAGCGTCATTGAGTGTGCTTGCTGCATTCGTGTGCCGCGTGAGAAGTTTTGCGGCGAAGCTCTCCGCATATGCCAGAGTTGGGTGGGACTCGATACCCGGCGATACAATCGCCCAGCAAACTACGACCACACCGGCGGAGATGCTGCAGTCTGAATTGGGAAGGTCACGAGGGAAATTTCACGTTATTCAAGCTGTGTAGAAACAATATTTTTTACATCGAACTTGTATATGGCAAGGCTAAACCAAAAATCAGCCCGTCTTACGTCAACAAAAATGTAGTATGATATATATATATTATACGCAAGCTGCACTACTCCCCACTGGTATATTAAAAAATAAGGCAGCGCACACACATGCCGCGAACACAAACTTATACTTCCGTACACAACTAAACAGCAATTGAAGGAGATTTTAGTGAACCATTGGCATTAACTTAACCGGGGCCGCACTTGTCAGCTCTCGTATACCACCGCCTCCCCCTTTTTTAGTGTGGAGGGGGGGATGTATTCACAATAGAGAAAATAAAGATCGATTTATTTATGTCTTTATTTATTTTCTGCGGTTTTCGATTGAATTGAGGCGTCATGGGTGACAGTGCGATGACGATTAGAGAGTTTCCAGGCGTGTACACTTCACACGTGCAGATCTGCTCACGGCTTCAAATGAAACTTCGGACCGGCGTTTGACGAGCTAACAGTTCCCACTGCTAATTGGCTGCTTCAGCACGCATACTGTCTCTCTTTCATTGAGTTGATCAGTTGTGCGAAGAATACAAGAGGGATGTTGGTTGTAATAATAATAATAATAATAATAATAATAATAATAATAATAATAATAATAATAATAATAATAATAATAACAGTTGTAGTAATTGATTTGTGGGATTTAACGTCGCAAAACCACCATATGATTATGATAGTCACCGTAGTGGAGGGCTCCGGAAATTTCGACCACCTAGGGTTCTTTAACGTGCACTCAAATCTGAGTACACGGGCCTACAACATTTCCGCCTCCATCGGAAATGCAGCCGCTACAGCCGGGATTTCATCCCGCGACCTGCGGGTGAGCAGCCGAGTACATTAACCACTAGACCACCGTGGCGGGGCCAGTTTTGTAGAAGTTGTAGCGGTAGTAGTTGTAGCTGTAGTAGTTGTAGTAGTAGTTGTAGTTGTTGTTGTTGTTTGGGGTTTTATGTCCCTGAATTCCAATATGATTACGAGAGACGTCGGAGGGCTCTAGAAATTTCTACCATCTGGTGTTCCTTAACTAGTACTGACATCGTACCGAACACGGGTCTCTGCCATTTCGCCTCCATCGAAACGCGACCCCCACGGTGGGGATCGAACCCACGGCCTTAGGCTGAGCAGCCGAGCAATGTAACCATGACATCATCGCGGTGAACGGCGTTGGTTATGAGGTCCGCTTTTGTTAGCAGGATATCTTTCGTTACCCATGTTCCTACACCACGTACAGATGAAGTGTTTTTTAGCATTCTGGGTTACCGGGCACGAAGCGGCAGGTTAGTGGGTGGGACTAGAAACTAAGATGGTGACTCCGAGCACCGATGAAGTCCACCATAACTTGTAAGTTATATCTTCTAAAAAGATAAGCTAATGTGGGGGACAAAACCGAAAGAACAAAAAGAACACAAGGAATTCCAGTTCGCTCCAATCTTCGGCTTCGATTGCTTTATCGTCGTACTGAAGGGGCGGGGTTGACTATTACATTACGAAATGCCCTTCAGTCTGCAGCGGCTGCAGGTATCGCTGGGGGGACATTCATGGGCCCGACAGTCGATAGAGCGGCAGAGCAACCTTATTATTAGTAGTAGTTGTTGTAGAAACAAGAATAATTACTGGTGATCTCCTAAATGGACCCTGCATGCCAGAGCGACGGCGCGGAGTTGTTCGGTCTGCGTATACTATACAAGCGCCGTCCTCGGACCAACAAAAACGAAATGGCGTCGGCGTTCGAGACGGCCGAGAAATTAGCCTAGTCCTGGGCAACGCTATAAGATCAGCAGCGCTTGGCATGACATGGGGTACTTGATTGACGCGCGGCCAATTAATCGCGACACGGAGCGCGTGAGAAGAATAATACCGGGTTGGCAAAAGGAAAAAAAAAAGTGGAACGCGCAGCAACGCAGCTGTAATTAAGAACGCATGCATTGCGAGGTTCGCAGCTCCGCCACCGAGGCGCGCGAAACCGTGTTTCGCCGAGGAAGACGGATGCGGCAAGCGGGCAAGGGGAACTGTACGCAAATCACACATACTTACCTAGGCGGAGCCGTTTGTCTGCAGGCGTTCCTGAAAGCTTTGTGGTCACGGGATGGCGAGCAACTTTATCGAAGTTTGTCTCATGGTTGAAACTGTATGTGCTATATCTGTGCGCACCACAGTGTTATCACATTCACGTAAATTTTCCTACAAATGCCTTTCGATTACCTATATCGAACGATCTTTCGGTGTCGCGCGTAACTAAGCGTTGCTCCAAACAGAGGGACATGAAAGAACGTCGAGAATTCGATCTGATTGTCATCACCTGTTGAAATGGTGAGCTCATTCCATTGTGTGAACTGCTATTCAACGCCAACACTGTATACCTGGAAACCCACACATTGTCAACCACGGTGGTGCCGCGGCTATTGTGCTCGGCTGCTGACCCGAAGGTCACGGGTTTGATTCTTTCTGCGGCGGTCGCATTTCGATAGAAGCGAAATGCTAGAGGCCCACGTACTGTGCTAAAATTTCCAAAGCCCTCCACTACGGCGTAGCTCATACGAAGGAAAGAAGTGTAAACTTAAGTGCTCATTTTCTTTGTTAGACATAATAATAATGGGAACTAGCAGATAATTACGCCGAGGAAAGTACAGGGGATTTTACGCGAATCAATTGTAATCTAAATATGAAGTGCAGCTATGCTTAGCAACGCTATCTGTGGCGTTCGAAAATTGAAGCTCTAACTAGCGCAATAAGAGAGAAGTGGTGAATCTAGAAAAATGTATATTATCTAAAGCGATAGGACGTAATCTTTGAGTAAACACTCATGCCTCGTTAACAGCTTGCATGACACCTAAAGTTGCTTTGTTCGTTCTGCGGCAACTGATTGTGACTGTTTTTCGCGAAAGAGTTATGTAAACTGTGCAGGACAAAATTAGGGCGAAGGTGGAGAAGAAAACGGATGCAACAGTTTTCCCTTATTTTATTCGTTCATGCCGAAGTCAAGTGCTGAGGCAACTCCTGCCGCGCTGCGTTGTGCACAGTTTGTGTAGTCGTGTGCGTTTATGGCAGTTTTACTATTCTACGGTTCTTCTTATAATGTTGCCTATATGTTTATTTCTTGTGTGTAATTTATAATCATATGGCAGCTGTATTTCCGCGTCTTGCAGTGCAATGAGCCTCTCTTCATGCCCGCGTTGATCAAACAATAACAAAGTATGTGCTTACCAGGAATATCACCTGAAAATAAAAGTTGGCGCTTCTGGATGACAAGCATAGACATATATTGAGCGACTCCAGGGCAGCCATCCGTGCCTTTGGCGTTGGCGCCGTGTGTAAAAAACCCACCACATACTGCAGGGCAAAAGCATCACCACCCCACTCTCGCGTGGTTTACGCTCACATGGGATTCATCTGGGGAGGCCCCACAAACCTGAACGCGCTGGCCCACTCCAAAGCGCGAGGTCTCGCTTTCCGCAACCACGGAGAACTCCCCAGCCGGCCCGCAGTTGTGGAGAACAAAGATCAACCGACCACTTTTAACAAAATTACCCAGCACTGTTATCTCGGCAGGAGAGACTTTCCTCTTCCAAACAAGAAGTTAAATCGAGCACAGGCTTTGACTATCAGGTTACTGCAGACGCGTTCGTGTCCCAGCCCGGCTTTATTGTATAAAATATATCCCGACATTTATCATAATAGCTTTTGTAGGCACTGCAACGAATTCGCTAGCCTAGACCACATGTTCTGGCGTTGCTCCTCGTTGCGGGGCACGGACCAATCTAATGAAGAAAAAGGGTTATCCGCTATCAAGAGCCCCGATGTTGGAAATCAACGGTGGGCTGTGCAGAGGGCTCATGAAGTGGTGGTCGGGCTGAGCCTGACTGTCTCGACGTGGGAGCAGCCCACTGCGCGTTGAGTCGTGCACCTCAGGAGTTGAAGTTTCCCATCCATCCATCCATCCTCCAATGATGCTCACACTTTATTTAAAATGTGCGCATAGACACACAGTGGCATCGTGAGCTTGCCGCTCTGGCGGTGCAGCTTATACGAAGCTGATCAATGCATGCAAACGACGCGGAAAAAAAAGAGTTAATAAAGTGTAGCCTCAGAGACGAGCGCGCACATAGAAATTGTCTCGGAGGCTGTATAATATACCTCATTGCTAGAAAATATCCTTCGAGACATCATTTTCTGCGGTATTTCATCTCCGAGGCTGCAAAGGTTCCCAACGACCGCTCGGAGCGCTACGAACCCAAATCAGTCGCAGGAATCTATGGAGGTTTCCTCTTTTGACATTTCATATATTACTCTATAGACGTGCTACCACTGAGCCGCAAAGACACGTAGACGAATAATGCACTACAAAAGGAAACTGTACTAGGTAACTAGTTCGCGCATTTCATTAAAAGCAGTGAGTGATGTGTTGCCATCATACGGCGCTGCATATAGCGCCGCCGCTTTTGGCCGGAGTGGTCACTCTTAATTTTTTATGTTACTCTATGACTACAGCCACGGTAGCGGTCATTCTTCGGTCCACTTTTTATAGGGTACATACGTGCATCTAAACGCGGGAGCGCCCGTCAGCGCCGCTTGTTGCCAATGAGGTGAGTGTGAAACACTATTTTTGCCTGTTGGACGCGTCCCGTGTATAGCAGATGACGCCAACAATTGTATCGTGTTTGTGGCTAGTTAAACCCAGATATTGTTATTATTAAAACACAGACGCACAGACGACTTCGTGCGTCGCCGTACATTTCTCTTCTGGTCTTCTTGTTGTATGCGCTCAGAAAGCTGAATAGTCATTTATTGTGCATTTCGCCGGCGTCGAAATATGGCCAACATGGGCAAGAATAGAACGTGCGATCTAATGCTTACGTCAGGGCAACACCACAGTCGCTGAGCCCTTAATTGTTTGAGTGTATCGAAACACATTCAGAGCTTCGTGCGTCTTATGAAACAATGCCCGTTTATCTCCAGGTATTGTTACGAGAATGGGCATCAAACGCGTGAAATTAAAAGTGCCCAGTGTTTGTATAATACGTGTTGGGGGCGTGCATTTATATGTACCCAAGTGCGGCTTAAGTGCGGCATACGCACCCACCAAAATACACCTGGTGAGGTAATAGCAACGAACACCCAAAACATCCATATTAAAGAACAGGAGAAATTCGCGGGCTCATCGCTGCACCTCCGGCTTCTCGGTGGTCTTTCGGTGGTTTGCGTGTGCTGCGTTTGGTTTTTTACGTGCGTGCGTGATGCGAGTGATCGAATGATTTTCACCACCCTTCTCTTACCCCTTTCTTCTGTCTCTTTAATTCCCATTCCCCCTTTCCTGCGCAGAACTGTGGAGGTGCCCTACATTGAGAGAGGCAGTTACGGAACTGCGCTTATTTCTTCATTTTTCCTCTTTTCAAAGCCACTTCGAGAATGATGCGAGCAATGAGACAAGACCGGGGACGGCAGCAGTGCGCCCAGGATTCGCGCGACGCCTTGCGGCCAGCGGCTGTGCGTCCATGAAGAAACCACCGTGGAAAGAAGCACACACCGTTCAAATAAGCTCACACCGTTCATATAGGCACTCACTCTTTTTCCTTGTAAATGTCATGTAAACTGTTTTATTTAAATTTAACTTCATACGCCATTTTGCACACCATTCACCAATTGTGTTCAGGTCTCGTGGAGCGCAACTTAATTGTCCTTGTTTTTCACTTCTCTATATAACACACAGTCATCGGCGAATAAACGATTTGGGATGTCGATGAGCTTATGTTTGCAAATGTCCCAACTCATGATCTATTCCTCGTGCTTGGAAAACCAAACTTTGGTGGTGCCCTCAAGGTAAAAAAAATATTGTCTAACATGAGCTATGGGTCCCGGCTATATAGTGCGCTCAACCGTTCGTATACCTGAAGCCATTTTTTTTTTTGACATCCTTGTTGCCGTTGTCGGAAAAGGTGGTCACGTGGTTGGGTCAGAACGACGGTGCGGTTCGTGACGGCTGGATGCGACACCGTGTTGCGCTGCGTGGTTGTCCGAGGTACGCTTGGGGAAGTTTCCAACGAATCCTCGTTCTCGTCGTGATAAACCATCGTAGAGGCAGCCAAGGAATGTCCGCTGCGTAGAATCATCGTGGACGTTGATTCTTAAAAGATCCGCACTCTCCACCAAAATGTTACGGGTAAAAGGCGCCTGAAAAATTATATTTACTACGGATAATCAGGCAGGCATACAAGATATAGAAGTGAATGTAGATCCTAAACTCGTGGCTCACACCCACCCTGGGGGATCAGCCAAGAATTGAGCCGAGTCTGCACGAGAGCTCAAACATCGTCTTCTTCTCTATTGAGTTTGTCTGTGGCACCCCGTAGCAATATTACGTCTTATTTAAGAAGAGGACGCAGTTTAGTCGAGTCTGGTTTATGGGAACTATCTGCAGCGAGTTGTATAGACCCTTTCGCTGTTTACAAACACACGCCCTTGATGACATTCGGTTTCGTCCACCGATGTCCCTTAATAGGATAGGTGTGAAAGAAAAGTTTTGGAAAGTAGCCCACTCATTTTTTTTTTACACTTTTCTTCCCTATTTGGTAAAATATACTCAAATAGATGTTCTTTTGAGCTACACAAAAAATATAACAGATTGACTTGAACTTAACGCACATTCCTTTGTGTAAAAAGCTATAGAGAGGTACTCCTTTCCCTTGAAAAAAAAAAACTTTAAAACTTGCGTTCAGTTTCGACGTTAGGAGCTAGTAAATGAAGTGACCGGAAGTTTTGTACAACGCTTTTCACCTTGAAAGCATCTATGAGAATATGAGCGACTACGAATTCACATAAAAACGATAGGAAGGGGAAGATGGAAGCTTGCGATGAAAACTCTGTAAACAGCTAGTGGTTGTTTCGAGCCGACGTATCGACAAATTTCATGTTCACAAATTTTCCATATGATTATACATGCTAGTTGTCGTCCCTTCCCACCAAGTTTTCACGGTGTGGAGAAAGAAAAGAGAGCTCAAGGGCCCCATACTTCTCCCCTCACCTTTAGGTGATCCCACCTGAGCAAATGGCGTAAAAATTCTTTTCAAAACACGTGGCCCGTCATAATTTTAAACGGCATGTGTTGGCGTGCTAGTTTGTGTGAATCTATAGTACTTTTTAACGCAAAACGACACCACGAAAATGAATATAGAACATAGCGCTACTATCAACTATCATCATTTATATCACTTCAATGTTTAAACCAACCAGATACCGATAACCCTGAAAGGTACTTTCTCGTGCCTATTGAGACACCGTGGGGTGTGGCTGGCGGCAGATTACACTCTGTGAGTGAGCAATGTACGCATTGGATGAACAATATCACCCCGTGATGCCATGCGATGATATCACTTTTAGTTTTGCGTTCGTATGTGCATAGTCTGCGCAGTTAGGCTGATAAATTGATCGTGCCGGTCGACGTGAGCACTGCTCCTCAGCAAGATCAAATGTGGTGGGCGTACCCAATCTTCATCGCAAGCGTCTGTCAATCAAACGAATTGACGCGTCAACTCGCATAATAACTCGTTGATTCTGAGGAGACCTCAGTTCAACTTGAGGCTGTCAAGGTTCCGTTGTGACTGTCCGGCGTTTGATGCAGTGAACGCTAAGCAGCAGTTTTTTTTTTTTGCATATCAAGTAATTTGGATAGCTTGTACTGCATACACAAGGCTGGATACACAAGGCTGGAGCTGGAACTTGGTATAACCTAGCTTCTTGCAGCTTCGCAAGTTTGTCGTATACTCATGCGCTTGGTCAGCTTTGAAGTGAAGGTCACCTTTTTTTTAATTTTGACTGTGCTAATTGAGTAAGGCTCAAGTAACATTACAGTAAGCTGTTTTGTCTTCATTGATAAGGTTTAAGTTGAAGGGTAATTATCTCAGCACAATTAGCATGACCATGAATAATATAGTGCTATGAAACGTATTCTTGATTAACACGATACTACATATCATCATACTACAAAGGACTAATAAGCATGCTTTTACTTAGCGTGTTCATGATTAACGTCACGTAAAATATCAAGCTTTAGTTCGCTCATAAACTTGTTTGCTTTAGTTAGCCCGGCACTAAGCTCTACATGACTTCATTAGCGTGGTCTTCTTCAGATGCGGCTTAATGGCCTGGGGCCAGGCACGTAGCCAGAAATATTTAGGGGTGAAGCTTCTTATCTATAGGCCGTCAGTCGTTCGCCCCTCGATAGTAGCCGTATCATGCAACCACCTCAAGTTTATGAGTTGCTCAATAGATGGCATTTTGTATATATGTCCTCGGCAATAATATACTAGATAGCGTTAATGATTTTCACAGCATATCCACGGAGCGAATGATGATCAGTGGGGCGAAGCGTCCGTTCGTGTGTCCATCCATCCGTGTTTTTTTTCTGTCCATGAGTCCATCTGTCTGTGCGTCCATGCTTCCGTCCGTCTGTCCGTGCGTCCATCCATTCATGCATGCGTCCGTGCATCTGTCTGGCTGTCAGGACGCACGGACGAACGCTTCGCCCCACTCATAATCATTCACTCCGTAGATGCGCTCTGGCTTGCTTTCGGTGGGCGCACCTCCTTGATTTCGGGTCGGGCAATTTCTTAAAATGGGCATTTTTTCGCTCTCCAGCCATGGCGAGAAAAGCTATTATTGAGGGGGGGGGGGGGGCGTGAGCCCAGTTGCTATCCCCTGGCTATACGCCCCTGCCTCTGCCTTACAATGACTTGGCGTCATTGCTTGGCCATAGCATGTCCTGGCCTAAATACTCAAGTATACCATACAGCCAAATAGCTAATTACCCGGCCACACGTCCTCGTGTGCTAGCGGATGATGACAACAAAAAAGACGCGCAGCGGTCAAGGAGCGCGCTTGAGTGTACAAGCAGATCAGGATGATTATAACACGTGGCTTCGGGTTCAGCTGCGGTCACGATGTTGTAAGGTGATTGGCCGGTACTAATCTCAGAGGCCTCCGTGCTCATTATTCTACAACACACTTAGTGCAGACATTAAAAGCTTCAACTAAATATAAACAACCCGTGCAACTAAAAAAATGTCACGAAAAATTCTCACACACTTATTTCATGGGTGTACTTTTGGACTCAGTGGAACGACAAGGAAATGAAAGAAGATGCCTTTGGTTTGCAAACACCGCCCAACAGAGTCGGCCGTCTTTGACGCGATGACGGGTTTCATCGTAACCAAAGAAGCGCAGCGCAAGGAGGTGTTGAATCTACTTTTTTGTACTGTTGGCTCATTCGAAAGGGGGTGTCGCCGGAACATGGAAAAATCGCGAGTTTCGGGAAAATCGGGATTTTTCCGAGTTTCGGCAACATCATCTTTCATTGAGCCAACTGAACAAAAAGGCCAATTCCCACTCCTAAAAACATACGATTGAAAAACAATGGTATGCGCCACTCGTTGGGGACAGAGAATTTATTGGTTCAACGCCCCGTGACGGTACCATATCATCTCAATTTTTTTTTTACAGCGAAAGCTGTATAAGGTGAGTGGAAACAAAAAAAACCATCGTGAATCAATGTCACAAGCGGTCTTCAATGGCTGCAACACTTATGTAGTTCTCAGCGGTGTACCTACGCACGTGCCCCATTGGCTACGTTGTGAGTGACGTCGTCCATCCCGCTGCAGCCAAGGCGCCGAGAACGTGTGATTCAGCTTCTACTAAGGCTTTCCACATGGCAAAGCTATGGACAACTTCAGAAAAGCACCGCGAGTGAAAACGTGAGTCAGCTCGCGTTCGCCTGGCCGATGGTAATGTCCAGCCACAAAAAAAAAGTGCCGCCATATCCACGAAGTGAATGATGATGAGTGGGCGAAGCTCTGGAGGAAAACCTGGTAAACCATGAATGTTCCGTACATTTTGCCTACTCGATTTTATTACAATGTTCCCCCTAGCGTACGTCGCCGCACTAAATCGAACGATTGCCTTCCACCAATGACACGTGCCATATGTGACAATATTCCTATTTTATAACATCTCGCATCTTTCATCATCAACTACAAGTACCGCCGTCTAGCTTATAACATCTTGCATATTTTCATCATCAGCTACAGGTCCCGCCATCTAGTGAGCACTGAAAGAACTAAACGAGAGGTGGCTACATGCAGGAGACGGTGCCGCCATCTAGTGAACACTGCAAGAACTAAACGAGAGGTGGCTACATACAGGGGACGCACAGCCCACGCCTTAAGGAGATTCGCCCCTAAAATGCCAAATTACACGTACAGTGGGAATCGATGATATCCCTATCAAGGCGGCTGCGGTGGATATTTGGCGGCAGCGGTGGCTACTGGAACATCGCCCTAACCTATCGCCCTGTACTGTTACAGGTTTGTAAAGTGTCTCACTTGGCTCTTGCCTGTGCTCATATTTTGTCGCTGCTGCCGTCAAAAAGTGTTACGCCGCCAAAAAGTGTTATGCCTGACAACATTGAATGCCCTGAGTGTAAAGAGTTACTAGAGCGTGCTAGCGATGGCATAGTGTGCACTCTATCTAAGCTCCCGTATCATACGGAAAAATGTGCGGGTGTGTCTGACGCAACATTGAAGTCCAAAGGGGATGCGTATCGCAAAAGTTGGAAATGTCTGAAGTGCAGACCATCAAAAAATTGTGGGCAAACGGAAAAAACCGATGACGAACCTTGCGTACGGGATGTGTTTTTGATGCTGCAGGCGATCAATCAAAAGCTAGATGTTTTGATGTCCCTGAAAGAAACCGTTGCTAAGATAGAAGAGTCTGTGCAGTTCATGTCCGACCAGATGACGGATGTAATGAAGCGCACCGAAGAAAATGAGCGCAGCATCAAAGAACTACGTACCAGGATTGAAAATCTCGAAATGCAAGACAAAAAACTTGAATCGCTAAACCGCCAGCTTGACGACCTTGAATGGCGTAACCGAAGGTACAATCTCGAATTTCATGGCATACCACAGACTCAACAAGAAGATCTTGTTGGCAAGATAAATGCGTTAGCTATCGAAAACGAGCTTCCTGAACTATCACGCGACGATGTGGCAGCGATTCACCGTTTGCCATCCAAGCAAGATAAGATTCCCGCAATAATTTGTCGTTTCACTAAACTAAACGTCCAAGAAGCGTGGTGGGACAACCGGCTAAAAATTTCGGAAATGAACAAAGAAGTTCGCGTGCTGGAAAACCTCACGAAACGCAGTAAAACACTGTTGAAGGAAGTAAAAGACTGGGCAAAGGTAAACGACTATAAGTACGTCTGGCATAGAAACAACAAAATCCTCGTAAAAAAGGCGGAAAGGCATCCAACGAAGCCTATCTCGGACTTCCGCGATGTTGCTAAGCTCACCTAGATGTCTGACTAGTACTTCTAGGTTTTTGTGTGTAAACGAATCACCAGATGGCACCTGTTTGCCATACGTCCTACGTTAATCCTAACCAGTTTTCAAAAATGCTTGGTGCAGCCTTCGTAAAATCTTTCAAATCTGTTCATTTTAACGCGCAGTCACTCGGAAATAAAGAAATGCACCTAAATTTATTTTTGCAACAGTTAGATACATATTTGGATGTAATTATGGTAACTGAAACTTGGTCGAAAAATTATTGTGATTTTATACGTCTTCCTAAGTACCAAACATTTTTTTTAAACCGCGATAATGGTCGCGGGGGAGGTGTTTGTATGCTGTTCATAAATATTTGGGAACCAGACTTGCTACCGTTATTCACAGTATGCACGAGCGACTATGAAGTGTTATCTGTATGTTCAGGAAGCACCCTTTTTGCAGTGTGTTATCGTCCTCCACAGGGCTCAGTCACAGCATTTATTAGTTTCTTTGAATCTCTGCTTTCATACTGCCGCGAAAAACGATTGGACCTAGTATGTTGCGGAGACATGAACATTAACATGTTGAATAATGATGTTTCGAAAAGGAGTTTCGACTTGTTATTACAGACAAATGGGTTTTCAAATATCATTGATTTACCAACCCGCATCACGCCAAATTCTTCCACGTTGCTAGATCTGTTTATTACGAACATAGACAGAGCAAGGGTAAAATCTGGAGTAATTAGCGCTGACATTAGTGACCACTTACCGATTTATTTATGTTTTACAATAGAGTTCAAAAACATGTTAGCAATACCCGCTCTTTTCAACCTATCACTGAAAATGCCCTTTCTATATTTAGGCAAAATGTAGCGCAAGTAAACTGGGATTTCATTCTGGAGGAAAATGATCCTGAAATAGCATACAAGTTAATAAATGTTCTTAAACCAATTTACAATCAAGTTTTCCATTCAAAGTTGTGAGGAACAACCACCGAACTCGGAAGCCATGGATCACACAAGAACTACTTACTAAGATTAGGTTGAAAAACACTTTGTATCACAAGTTCATCAAAACTAAAGATGCGAATGACTTACGTATCTTTAAGAATCTCCGTAATCGCCTCAACAAGGAACTTAAAAAAGCTAGAGCAGATTATTACACAAATCAGTTTGTTGCATGCCAGGGTCGCACTGATTTAACGTGGAAAAAGCTAAACAATATTCTAGGGAAACAAAGTTGTGAGAAAGAACTTTCCACACTTGTACTAAACGGGGAAGCTATATCCGGCCAGGAACTGGCCAATGAATTTAATCGCCATTTTGTAAGCATTTTTAAGGAAGCGAAAGTGTTCAATGACCTCCTAAACATTACCTCGATTGAAGATACTCTATTTCTTAGCCCGGTTGATGAAGCTGAGGTGATGGGCACATTCAACACGCTAAACAACACGACATCTTGTGACATTGATGGATTCCAAGTTAAACCAGTTAAGTTTATATTTGACATTATTTCGCCGTACATTACGCATATTCTCAACAAGTGTATCATTAAGGCAGTGTTTCCTCGTGGTATGCAGCTTGCGCGTGTATCAGTAATTTATAAAAAGGGTGACAGAAATCAATTGGGAAATTACGGGCCAATATCTATACTACCAATATTTTCAAAACTAATTGAAAAAGTTATTCATAAGCGCTTCGTGAGCTTTGAATCTAAGCATTCCCTAATGAGCGACTCTCAATTTGGTTTCAGAAAACACTGTTCGACAGAGCTCGCGTTACTGGAACAAAAAGAACACATTCTAAAGGAACTTGACAAAAATAAAATAGTTATTGGGATCTATGTCGACATTACGAAGGCTTTCGACCTAATAAACCATGAACTATTGCTGCGCAAGTTAGAGCGTTGCGGATTTCGTGGACATGCATCTGCACTCGTAAAATCTTATCTTGAATTCCGTAGGCAGGCAGTTGTTGTAAACGGATTCTTTACCAATACACGGCCTGTTCAGTGTGGCGTCCCACAAGGCAGCATTTTGGGCTCGTTTCTTTTTAACATGTTTATAAATGATATTGTGCAGGCTATACCCTTCGCAAAAATTGTATGCTACGCTGACGACACGAGCATATTTCTAGCTGGAGATAATATAGGCGAGTTGACAGAACAAGCAAATGACGCACTAGACAAACTTGATAACTGGACACGAAAGAACGCATTACAGATAAACAGCTCAAAAAGTAAAGTTGTCATCTTTAGAGGAAAAAACAAAAAAGTCACATTAACAAGAGATATATGTTTTCAGCGTATTCCCCTAGAAATGGTGCCATCGATTAAAACATTAGGAGTTATGATAAATCAAAAACTGTCCTGGGACGACCATGTAAGCTATCTTGGTAGCAAGCTGTCGCAGATAATAGGCACTGTTTACAGAAAACGTGAGATGCTGCCGCTGAACGTGATGATCCTAATCTATCAGTCTTTATTTTATTCTCATCTAAACTACTGTCACTTAGTCTGGGGTACCACGACACAAGAAAACCTAAACAAATTACACGTCCTACAAAAAAGCTTCTTACGCGTAATGGAAAACCTTCCTCGCTGGCACACAACAACCGAACTTTTTACCAAACACAAAATTGTGCGAGTAACTAAATTATATGAGTATCGTCTTTGTCATTCCTTCAAGCGTGAAATCAAGTATAGTACATTTCTACTTCGTAAGATTGCTCTGCTAGAGCCGCGAAAACATATATGCAGAACAAGAAATACAGATATATGGCACGTTCAAACACACAGAACAACTTACGGCACGCAAACCCTGAAAAACCAGCTTCCGCGACTGCTCAATAGCTTCGCAGCTAAAAACGCACCCCTTGAAACATTGACAAATAAAGAGTTATCATTTTTTTCTTTCATAATTCCTGTTATCTGTTTGCTCGCGATTTCTGTGCCTTAAAAGTGTACTTCCTTGTATTGTGTCTTTCATTTTTCATTTTCTGTTATATTATGCACATTTGGTTGTGTTATATTATGCACATTTGGTGAATCCTTGCTGTTCGCCAAGTTGGGGGTCAGCAGCTCAGTCAAGCTGTACGACCCTCGGATTTTGCAGCTTTTACTGCGGGCCCCTGTCATCATGTACACAATGATGATGAAATAAACGTATTATTATTATTATTATTATTATTATTATTATTATTATTATTATTATTATTATTATTATTATTATTATTATTATTATTAAGAAGATCCAAGCGACACCTATGACCTATATCCAATATTCCCGTACGATCATACGAGAACACATGCGATTTATGTGTGCTCATACCAGATTATTGGATATGAGGCATATGTGTGATATGAAAATTTTGGTCAGGGATGCGAAGCAGAAATGAGGAACGTTGCTATGTCACTTTAAAATCAGCACAACGATACGAGGCGGACGTAAATTTTGCCGTACATGACTTCCATATAATTACTATTTATGTTTGCACCTGGCATTTTGTTCGTCGTCAATCTCGTCACGTAATACCAAAGTTATTATATGTGAAGCTAGCAAAACAGCTGCGAGCACGCTATGACTGTAGCATGTAGTTATGTTTTACATTACACGTATGTCATGATTATCATGGTTGGACGTGTAATTTACCTTGGTCGTAGATTCACGTCACGTAATACCAAAACGGATATATCTGAAGCTAGCGAAACGGCCAGGAGCGCATCATGAGCACAGTATGTAGTCATGTTCTTACATATTGACACACGCTTCAGATGAGCCCCCCCCCCCCCCCCCCGATGCAACATCGACGGGCGGCAGACTCGCAGGCTTTACGCTTCAGCATGCGACGCCTGAAAGACCTCAAAGGGGTGCATCTCAAATTTATTTTCAGCTTGCTCGACCCGCGCGGGGTGGTGGCACGTGTGGTGATGTATGGGTCTGACCGACACACTCATCGAGAAGACACAGAGATTTTATACAAATCAAACAAGCATTTAAATAAAACCAGGATAATGGCAACAAAAATCAACTTAACAAGAAACAACAAAAGTTCGCGTGATGGAAAAGAACAGCTAGACAACAAACAATGCTCTAAAAGAACACAACAACAGGTACAGACACAACACAAGTCCGCGGAATGTTAATAAAAAACAACATGATGAATATCAAAGAGATACAACAAAAATTTATGAGAGGATGATCATTCTCACGTTTCTGAATTTCAACGTACGACGCAGCGCACACTACAATTACAGAAAAGCTAGGTATAATCAAATAACAGATAAAAATCACAAGAAAAAAATTGCCCGCAGCTTCCCTCGGGGGAACACTGAGGAGGATGCGGACCATATAATTGGTTAACGGGGTGTTAAAGTGCGACTTACTTGGGTCGATGGCTAAATTGGTTAACGTGGTTGTGAAATGGGGTGTTAAATTGCGACTTACTTGGGTCGATGGCTAAATTGGTTAACGTGGTTGTAGGAGGGGGTGTTAAATGAGTGAACACGTACACACATATGGGAAAGGGCGGCGCTGGTCGAAGGGACGTCGATCATTGTGTTTGTGGATTCGTTGGAATTCATTTCACCGCGACCTTGGACGTCGACGCGCCGTACAAACCAACCGACGAGCGGCAACTGAGCGAGCGAGCGCCGACCTTGAGTATATATACAGCACGACGGCGCATGCACTGTCAGCTGTTGAATGTTCTCGAAGCGCGACGCCACATGCGCGTCCACTGGAGAATCAGGAGAATTGTAGATGTCGAACGCGGTGTGTAGAGGAGGAAGAGTGCACAGATGGTGGAGGAGTGAAGCGCGCGCGGTGTGTAGAGGAGGAAGGGATGCACAGATGGTGGAAGAGTGGGCGACGGCGCGACGGCGCATGCGCGCGCGTCAGCTGTCGAATGTTCGAGAAGCGGTGCGGACGGCGCGGACGGCGCACTACAAGGCGCGAGTATAAGATGCTCCGCATCTAAAAGTTCCATACGGACGAGGCCAGTTCATGGTACACGTAGGGGAGCGGACAGGTTGCCGCTGAAGATCTCGCCAGCTTAGTAGACGACACGGGTGCCCGGTAATGCAGCTGTCTTCATACGTGGCGCGGGCCACTCCATGCTCGTCGCCTATGCGTGAGTGTCGCGACACTGGCGACCGCGCTTCTCGCTGGTTGGACGTCAACTGCCGATTCCGAAGGAGTCAAAACTTTTTCTGGGCGTACGTGTCCTCCCGTACCCTCTGGAGGTCATTTATTTTTTCTCGAACACATGTGTGCCCCTTTCAATACAGGGGTAGGGAAGACGCGGTGGCGTTATTGATCGGTCGTTAGCGCCGCTGAATGTTGTCTTCCCAACACCAAAGCGTCCTTCCTTGGACGATGGGGCACGTGGGCGAAACGAAAATTGCAGTCGTTTGTAACATCCCTTCGTCATCCAGTCACGTCACATAACACCAAATTTCGTATCGGTGAAGCCAGCGAAACGACCACGAGCGCATCATGAGCGTGGCATGTACTCATAATCTGACATCACATGCTCGTCATAATTATCATGTTTGCAACTGTAAAATACCTTCGCCATCCAATCACCTCACGTACTACCAAACATGATGTATGTGAAGCGAGCGGAATGACTGCGAGCGCTTCATGAGCGTGGCATGTGGTGATGTTCTTACATGACACGCATGCCATGATTTCCACATGCGAACCTGTCATGTTCGCCATGCAGTCATGTCATACTAGACCAGTGTTCTGATATGTCGTGTGAATGAAACCATCGCAGGAGCAGAATGATATACCATTACATACAGCCGTCAGCACATTTAACTAGAACGCTCCGACGCGTGTCCTCGGCTTGGATGAATGCATGGATGGATGGATGGATGGATGGGGCTGTACCCTTTAGATTGGGCGGCGGCTAATGCCACCTAGCCGTAATACTCGCTTGCACTGAGGTCAGCGCCGCCAAGCGTTAAAAATGATATGCTTGCTGTAGTTAGGGATAGATGTAGCGCACGTCGATTTCAACATTAAATTTGTTTCCAGTCTGCCTGAACGGTGGGTCGAATGCACCCACTTCGCATCTCGTTTTCGCTACGTTTCGCTCGTGGCTACATTATCACGCGCACCCATGGCGTTCGTGTTTTTGTAATTATCTCGAAGTAGGCCGTCGCACGCGATGGTTCGTTGTCGAGACAAGTACACCGAAACGGAAACCGACACACCATACAGCGCATCTACCAATCACTTTGACAACGCTCTGAGTGACGACGCTGTTTCCCTCGCTGTTATCAACCGCCAATAGGTGACCGGTAATATGGGCAATCGCAAGCAACTGTGGAATACGACGGCTTCCGGTTCGACGCACCACGCAGGTTAGCAGTGGCACGCGCGCATTTTTTGCCGCTCCGTTGAATAGAGCACCTCTACGTACAATGTCAGTGCTTTAAAAGTTGCTTTTTTTTATTTTTGCTAAACGTCACTGCGACGATGACAACCTACGAAAGCCATGAACGGTAAGAAAAATTTTTATCGCGCCAAAATGATCTGCAATGCTTTTATGCTGCTCGGTGGTATTGTCGGTTCGACTGGCAGACCAGTCGATAAAGATGACAGTTATTATTGAATGATACGTAACAGCAGATAAAAAAAAATCAACATTTTGAAGATCTCAGGGAATGAAGATGACTGTAGCGGTGTGCTAAGAGTTCATTTCGGTATCGCTGCTTCGTCCGACATTGTTGGTCGATCGGCATGAAGCACAGCTCTTTTTGAGCTTGTTAAAATATTTTTTTTCTTACCTTCAGCGCGCTGTACGATGCATTACTTAGCCGAAGCCAGATTCTTATTTGAACGCTGATATTGGCCAAGCTGTGCGGCATGGTGGCACATAAACAATACTGTCAGACATAAACGGCGCCAATTAATCAAAAGCCTGCGCTTGTTTAACGCACTTCTTCCTTTGTGTGCCGCCCTGGCACACAGTTTGACCAAAATAAACGCAGATGAACTCGTTCAGCGCTTCATGTGAGCTTACTCGTGAATGAGGGTTTTGCGTTTTTCTGTCATGTATATGGATGCAATGGCCGGTGCTCATCTCGTAGGGCTGGTAGATTTCGCCCGCGCGTTCCCATAATATCGTTGCTAGGCATGCCTGTGCGACAATTTTTTTCTCGATAAAATAATTGCAGGAAATTCCTACGTAAGCTTTTAATAGTGCGGAATACACACGTACCTGTGATGAAATGGTCTTCGCACACTCTGGCTCCAACGTTCGCTACCCAAAGGCTACATCTCGCTGTTGCTTTTTTGACAGCCGCGGCCCACGTCATTTTTTTTTTTTTTGCTCATTCCATGGGAATCGAATCATGCGTTTGCTTTCCGCGCACGAGTTGGAACAGCCAAGGGCTGAACAACCGACTATGGTTTAGAGGGACAAACGGGTGACCGCGCGCGCGAATCTCGAATAATCTGAGGCTTGCGGCGGAGCCCCTCGCCGTCGTCTTCTCTCCTCGAACCGGAAGCCGGCAGCAGACGCTGCATCCAACAATCTCCCACTCTTTTACTGCTCATCTATTTAGACACTTCCCTTCAAAGCCGCTTATCGACACTCCGTTATTCTTCTCCCTCAATGCGAGGGAAACTGTGGCGTGATTTGTTGTGCTTGAAGTGAATGGTAGATGTGCTGTTTGGTGCACTGTGCACTGTTTTTGGTTTCGCCAGCTAATTTGGCCAGGTTGCATCGCTCGGTGGTGATTACCAGCAGCTGATTTTTAAAATTTTCAAAGTGGCTATGGACTATTCCTAGAAACGGCTTGAGTTGACCCATTTTACTCGACCGGCTATTACTGGTCGAGTAATATATATATATATATATATATATATATATATATATATATATATATATATATATATATATATATATAGATATATATATATATATATATATATATAGATATATATATATATATATATATATATATATATAAATATATATATATATATATATATATATATATATATATATATATATATATATATATATATATATATATATATATATTAACATATTTCAAATATATATATTGTAGCGAAAACGTCGGGGTTGTTCAAAGTTAGGCGCCTCGGACGACCAGGGAGACGAATAAGTGTGGGTGAAACTCCGCGGAGGCAATCGATGAGAGGTCAACACGATGATTTCGGGGAGCACTCATTGGGGGTTTATTTAGCTAACGCAACTTCAATTTACAAAATGCACTAGGTCACAAAGACAAAACATAGAAAATGGTGGCATACCCCTCGGCCTGCATGGCGCTGGTCTCCGGTGGTGAGATCCGCTGTTTACCCCGACTCCGCTCACTTTTTAAATTCAAACGTCCTCTTTTTAACCCTTGGTCGAACAAAGAGTCTTCACAAAAACCAATCACATGTTGGGACTCGCATCATCACAACCAATCACAGAAACACTTTCATAAAAGGCACTACATTTGTAAAAACCTCCTTACCAAATGAAACACGCAAAGGGATAGGTTCTCCGCACGTGACACTCTCTCCCATGCCAGGCCGTGCTGCCCAACATTACTCGTGCTGCCCCCATCGGCCGACTTCAGTCGGCGGCCGTTCTCACGCTCGAGCCCAGTCAGTTCTTTCGTTAATTGTTGCTTCCTAGAAGCGTCCTTAAGAGCGATGGGTACACCATTGGGCTCCGCGCGCTTACCAGGTGTACATGCGACAGCGAGGCGTCCCGACATCATAACAACAGCGGGGAAGAATATGGTCGTTTACCTGCCGCCACTATGTCTCGATTAGGCTAAGTGGTCGCGCCCCATGTCATTCTCAATGACACGCGTGCCTGTTAACAATGGCTTAAACGCAGACGGTGGCGGCGGACCTGCCTCTTGCTAGACGCTTTTCCGAGTAAGCTTTCCCTTTCTAATTTTCTAATCCCGAACGGGGGCGACCTTGACTGCTCCGCTTGTGAGCCGTAAAAGAACAAGGTTCTCCGCGAAACCTTGCTCTCGCGACACCTCCCTCCTACGAAAAAGAGTGTCCCACTCGTTTTATCTGCAAAACACGACAAGAAATAGACTAATTATACAAAAAGGTTTTGCATTCAACAAGGGTGTGAGATGCTTATTTAAAGACACTTATGCATGTGTATAAAAGGTGAGAGTCTTTAAAAAATACATAAAAACAACAGATGAAAAAACAAAACAAAATCATTGGGCACAGAAATATATAGGTTCACTCGTCGGTACTGCAATGCAACTCAGTGTCCGTTTCGTAAGCACTGACATTCTGTTGTGTGTTGTTATTACTTGAAAATGTCTTCCAGTCCGAGTAAAGTTCAGTGTCCGTGTCGTAGCTTTCGCACTGCTGTACTGGAACACTGGTCTGTGTCCCGCGCACACAATGTTGCAAACGGGGTTCCTGACCCACTCGCGAACCGCACTCGCGCACATCACCATTGGAGCCGCACTCGCGCACAACACTTCGATGCAATCCGTGGTCATCTCTCCTTGCACTGCACTCGCGCACAACACTTCGATGCAATCCGTGGTCATCTCTCCTGGCACTGCCCTCGCGCACATCACCACCGAGATCGCGCACCTCATGATTATCATCAGACTCATCGTCCGCGTCGTCGGCATCGGAGCCCAATCGAACGTGGCAGGGCTTTAAACGAGCCACATTCACAACGTCACGTTTTTTCCCAGTTTGGTCTACCACCTCCCAGTTGTTCTCGGCTACCCGGCGCACAAGACGGAAAGGTCCGTGATATTTGTGAAGAAGCTTCGTCGTTTTCCCTTTCGCCCGGGAGGGAGTCCACAAGTACATCAAGTCGCCCTGATGATAAACAACACTTCGTCGCCTAGCATCATAGCTGCGCTTGTTCTTCTCCTGCGGACGCTTCTCCCGTTAATTTACTATTTTTCGAGCCTGCCGCAGCCTGCGGGCCACTTTCATTGCATCCAAGGTGTAGTCGAATCCGCGTTGCGCGCCCGACCCTACATCCACCGGTAGTGTCGGTTCATGTCCGTGAAGAAGAAAGAAGGGAGTGAATCCAGTCGTCTCGTGGGTGGAAGAATTGTATGCAAAAAGAACGTACGGTAGGAATTCATCCCAGTCGCGGTGGTGTGAGGAAACGTACATGCTGAGCATGTCAGCCAACGTGCGGTTAAAACGCTCGCACAGGCCGTTGGCCTGTGGGTGGTGTGCTGTTGTGGTGGCATGCTCGCTACCCACGAGCCGGAATATTTCTTCGGTCAAGTTGGCGACAAAGTGCTGCCCACGATCGCTTATTACTTTCTCCGGGGCACCATGACGTAGGACGATTTGTTCGACGAAAGCACTTGCTGCTTCTGCGGCAGTGGCCGCTGGACACGCGACAGCCTCGACCCATTTCGTATGGTAGTGGGTAATCACGACGATGTAGCGGTTCCCTGCTTTGGATTTAGTGAAAGGCCCAATGAAGTCTATGCCCACCTGCTGAAAAGGTCAACCTGCAGGTGGGATTGGTTGGAGGAAACCGACCGGCCTCCCCGGTGGTTGCTTTCGTGTCTGGCAGTCGGGGCAGGAGAGAACGTACTTGCTTACGTACGAGAACATCTTCGGCCAGAAATATCGGCAACGAACTTTCTCCAATGTGCGCTTGGCACCTAAGTGGCCTGCTGTGGTGGCGTCATGGCAGTACCTTAAAATCTCAGATCTCAAGCACTTGGGGACAACGAGCGCCGCACGATCCTCCTGCAACCCTTTCGCCCTTCAATACAGTACACCGTCGATCAACCGAAAGCTCCGTGCCGTTCTTTTAGTTTTCCTGACAACGGGCGCATCCGGGTGCTCGAGGTGCTGCATAATTTCTTTCATCCATGGGTCTGCCCTCTGCTTTTTTTCAACATCCACCTGATCCAGAACCAGCAACGGTAAAAGGTTTTCTTCGCTTACAGGCGCGGGATCATGAGGAAGGCGGGAAAGCGTGTCGGCATTTCCATTCTTGAGGCCAGGGCGGTGTCGCAACGTTATGTCAAATTCCTGAAGCAACAGAGACCATCGCATAAGACGAACGACCGTTCGGATTCCTTACTTTCATTAGCCAAGCCAGGCTGGCTTGGTCAGTCACGACCGTGAACTTAGCGTCAAAGACGTATGGCCGAAACTGTCCGCAGGCGTACACAACGGCGAGGCATACTTTCTCAGTTGTACTGTAGTTCATCTCAGCCTTGTTAAGGTGGCGGCTGGCATAAGCGACGACTCTCTCTTGAGTTCCAATTTTCTGTACAAGCACGGCGCCAATGCCGTAATCACAGGCATCAGTGTGCACCTCTATCGGCTTTCCCGGCTCAAACTGACGCAGAATTGGGGCTGTGATCAGCTTCTCTTGGAGGAATTGCATGGCCACTTCGCATGCCGCATCCCAGACGAAAGGAACATCCTTTTTGGTTAAGTTGGTCAGAGGTCGAGAAATACGAGAGAAGTCTTTGGTGAATCACCGATAGTAGTTACAGATTCCTAGAAAGCTCTGTACACCTTTCTTGTTTCGTGGCTTGGGGAATTTTTCGATCGCTGCTACTTTGTCTGGGTCCTGCCGGATGCTTTCACCTGTGAGAATGTGTCCAAGATATTTGATCTCCTGGCGGGCGAAGCTGCATTTCTCGGACTTCAGTCGTAAGTTTGCCGCGTCCAAAGCCGAAAACACACTTTCCAAATCTTGCAAATGAGATGCCATAGTCTTCGAGAAAATAACGATGTCGTCCAAGTAGGCCAAACAAACTCTCCAGAAAAGACCACTGAGGACTTTGTTAATCATTCTCTGAAATGTGGCAGGGGCGTTGCACAGGCCGAAAGGGACAACATTGAATTCGTACAGGCCGGGTCCACAGGCAAATGCGGTCTTTTGCTTATCTTCCTCCTTGATGCCCACTTGCCAGTAGCCTGATGTTAGATCAAGTGTGGTCAAGTATTTTGACCCCTGTAGCACGTCGAGAATGTCATCAATTCGTGGCAGTGGGTGCACATCTTTTTTAGTGACCTCATTGACTCTGCGCAAATCGACGCAGAAACGCCAAGTCCCATTTGGCTTCTTCACGAGGACGACAGGTGATGACCAAGGACTGTGAGACTCTCTAATTATCCCATCGCGCAGCATTTCTTCTACTTGTTGCTCAATCTGTTGTCTTTCAAAAGGGGAATGACGATATGGGTGCTGATGAATTGGTCGAGAATCGCCTGTGTCGATCACATGTTCAGCGACATGAGTCTGCCGGATGGGGTTGTCACTGCTCGTAAATAGATGGCGGCAGTTCTCAATGAGCGACAGCAGTTCGTCCCGCTCAGATGGCTGTAGGTGATCCCCAGTCACTATGTCAAACTCTTGAGGCACTTGATCGTTCTCGGGGGCCATGATTGCCAGCTGTGCGTCATGAATAGATGAAGCCCATCCAAGCTTTGTTCCGCTGAGCAGGTTTACTGGCGACATGGTAGGATTAGCTATGCGAATGAGGCCTCTCCCTGGCACGATCCTCGTTATTGTGCGTGCAACCTGAAGTCCGTTTCTGAGCGTGTTGTTCGGTTCGACGAGGTGAATTCCGTCCCTTGCGACCTTTACTTCAATAGCGACTTCTGTGCGAGGTTCAATGCGAATTTGCTCGTGGCACCGCACTGTAAGTACATCATTATGTTCGGGGGCACTTGAGTCTATCCGTAGCCGGAAAATTTCACCGTTTAGTTGCAGCTCTTTTTTGGAGAAATCAATGAGAAGCCGGGCTGCTCAACAAAAAGGAAGACCACCGAATAGCTCGTACGGGCAATCCTTGACCACTAAAAACGTCTCGTGAACTTTGGTGGTGCCAAATTCAATTTTTATTTCAGCTTCACCATTGGGGGTGAGCAAGCCTCCTCCACCAATTCCTCGGATGAATATGTCTTTTCTCGATTTGAATGAAGCACATATTTTGTTAGCTAATTCTTCTGAGATGACATTTACGGATGAGCCGGTGTCAATTACATGTTTTGTTTCTGTACCGTTGGCTCGTGTGGGGACTGTGAGAAGCTGGCCTTCCGACAATGTACCGATGGGGTGGCCGGGCTGGCCTCCTAGGCCCGGCCGTTCTCATTTCCCGAAGGATGAGGCTGCACATTCTGATTGCCTTGGAGCTCCGCCTGATCGTTCCTGCCATCTCGGAACCGGCGCCAGCACTGTTGTGCTATGTGACCTATGCGGCGGCAAATCTGGCATCGGGGACGCCCGTCGTTGGCACGGGAAATTCTCTGAGGCCAAGGCATTGGGGGGTGACGCACCTCGTCTTCGATGCTTTTCAGCCGGTCAGACAGCAAGGCGATCGAGTCCGCAATCGCTTTCAGGTCTCTTTCGCGGTCGGCAGCCTCCCGTGGGCAACGCGATTCGGCCGCGGCGCAGGTGGCGACACACGTAGGAGGAGAGTGCCCTGTCGCTGCGGTGGGTGCGAACCCTGTGGGATGCGCGATATTTTGCATCCACGACTGCAATCCGGTAGACTACTGGATGCCAATCGGTTGTGGCGCCGACGCACGGCTCATCAAAGCTGCCAGATTTATGCGTTGCATAATTTGGAGGAATGCAGTGCAGCTCTCCGGGTTTGCGATTGTCATTTTCTCCAGAACATCCGGAAGTAAACCGCGTATAAGGTGCCGCAACCGATCATCTTCCGTCATATACGGGTTCAGTCTTGCACACAGCTGCACGACGTCATAGTAGTACTGCTCGGGGATTTCGGACGGCAATTGAGTGCGGTTTTGTAGCCGCAAATAGGCGATCTCGACTGAGTGGCGACTCGTAAAGGATGTTTTTAGTAGCGTCGCCCATTCTTCTCATGTATTAGGGGCACCGGTTAGAATTTGAGTATTGTGCCACTTTTTCGCATCTCCGTCTAAAGCCAGATATAGAAATTTCACCTTCGTGGCTTGGTCCCAATTATTAAGCGACGCTACATGTTCGTAGCAAAGTAGCCACTCGGAAATAGATTCCTCCGGCGCGCCTCTAAAGACTGGTGGTCCGACGAATGGTTTAGCTTGGGGGGTAGACATAGCAGAGAAGAAGGTATGGGGTTCCGTCATAGTAGAACAGTCAGAGGTAGGTTCCTGGTATTTGTTGTTGACTCGGGGCATAATTTCAGAGTGGGACTATTGTTACCGAGCAACCTCCACCACTTTGTAGCGAAAACGTCGGGGTTGTTCAAAGTTAGGCGCCTCGGACGACCAGGAAGACGAATAAGTGTGGGTGAAACTCCGCGGAGGCAATCGATGAGAGGTCAACACGATGATTTCGAGGAGCACTCATTGGGGGTTTATTTAGCTAACACAACTTCAATTTACAAAATGCACTAGGTCACAAAGACAAAACATAGAAAATGGTGGCATACCCCTCGGCCTGCATGGCGCTGGTCTCCGGTGGTGAGATCCGCTGTTTACCCCGACTCCGCTCACTTTTTAAATTCAAGCATCCTCTTTTTAACCCTTGGTCGAACAAAGAGTCTTCACAAAAACCAATCACATGTTGGGACTCGCATCATCACAACCAATCACAGAAACACTTTCATAAAAGGCACTACATTTGTAAAAACCTCCTTACCAAATGAAACACGCAAAGGGATAGGTTCTCCGCACGTGACACTCTCTCCCATGCCAGGCCGTGCTGCCCAACATTACTCGTGCTGCCCCCATCGGCCGACTTCAGCCGGCGGCCGTTCTCACGCTCGAGCCCAGTCAGTTCTTTCGTTAATTGTTGCTTCCTAGAAGCGTCCTTAAGAGCGATGGGTACACCATTGGGCTCCGTGCGCTTACCAGGTGTACATGCGACAGCGAGGCGCCCCGACATCATAACAACAGCGGGGGAGAATATGGTCGTTTACCTGCCGCCACTATGTCTCGGTTAGGCTAAGTGGTCGCGTCCCCATGTCATTCTCAATGACACGCGTACCTGTTAACAATGGCTTAAACTCAGACGGTGGCGCCGGACCTGCCTCTTGCTAGACGCTTTTCCGAGTAAGCTTTCCCTTTCTAATCCCGAACGGGGGCGACCTTGACTGCTCTGCTTGTGAGCCGTAAAAGAACAAGGTTCTCCGCGAAACCTTGCTCTCACGACAATATAGTCAGTTTGCGTTACCTCCTGGCCTAATCACGGATTTCACCTAAAATCAGGTAACATGCACAAAGCTTGCTATGTCTTCAATCATGGGGGCTGTGGAAAGCCACATTATGTGCAGAAAGCTTGCGGCGGCAGGAGATGGAGGGTAAATGCATCGGATGAAGACAAAAGGTATATTGATTTTCGACATCGAGTTATTTCAGGCGGATGCATAAGAGACCTTGCGAGTTTCTTTGTTTGTGTTTCAGCTATCATTTCTCCAAAATGTATAGCAGTCCCAAACCTTCATATTGGTGTTACTGATTACCACGTTTTCAACTCGTGGCGGAGGCAAATCAATTCTGGAGGAAGAATTCTGGTTTGCACACTAAACACTATATCATTACCTTTAGTCGGTAAGCGAATCACAAGCATGTCAGTTTAGTAATGCCATAACTTTACCAAGTGAACAAGACGCGAGAGTTGCGCGAGTTAATTTTTACTTTTTGTTCCACGACATTCCACTTCGCAGAAAAATGCTTGAAACAGCAAAGCGAAGAACGCTGCCATTTAAGCAAACCATTATGTAAAATAAATTATATGAAATTTGCGAGCGCGTGACCATGAGATATCCATTTATTACGTGCATATAAGTGTGTGAAGATGCTCGTAGAGGCGAGCCAGCGAGAGCATACGAAGGCACGGCCGATCCCTGGAACATGAGGAAGAGCTTGTTTTTCGGAGACAAAAAAGGGTGGTACGTGAAGGGGGGGGGGGGGGGAGGGTGGCTCGCTTAGTCGGAACGGGCCGGACGGCTACGGAACCCACATAGTACCGCTTCCTACGTTAATTTGGTTATCTTTGTGATCTGCAGCTCATTCTCTTCTGCAGCGCGTTTACATTCGCCAATCCACATGAAACAAAACCAGCTACCTTTCCTTCCGATTGGCGCGCAAAATGCGCTCCTAACGGGCACGCAAGCGTGGATGATTGCCGTGAAAAAACAGCAAGAAAAGAAAATATACAACATCGCCGCTTCAAAGCTACCAAATATGTTATTTGTGTCGTGAGTCACAACAGTCAAGTGCTCGAATGGCGCAATAATAAATCTTGTACATCTTACCGCTACGTTTACCAATAACGGCCGAAATATTGCACGCGTAGCAGACGCCGGCCACTTTGACGCGGCTTTCGCCGCGCAGGAAGCCCACAGGTTCTAAGCCCCTAAAACGGTTGAAAGCGCATGAAAATGGTTGGGATGGTGCATAAGATGTTTCGTGGCTTTATCAATTTATGCCACAATGCACAAAAAAAAAATCTGCTTAACAGCCCAGCATTACGGCGCCCACATGTTTTAGGTAAAATGGTCTATAGTTAGCCGTGGCTTTCTCCGCTTTCAGTCGATTTTCAGACTGACGCACGTCTGGTTTTGGCATGAACTTATTGCGTGCCTAGCCGTTACATGGTGTTGTTATTTTCTGCAAGAACCACGCAACACCTATTCACGTGACTAAAACTTATGATGTGACTACATGTTACGCGATTGCGTCAGGTGATCACGCAATGTGACGAGTTACGCGACGTTACGGGAATCCTGTTAGGTAACTCGCTCACTTATGTATCGGTATTTCAGTCAGGTGACCGGTTTTTACGTGGTGTTACCCGATTTCAGGCACGTTGCTAGATGTGACCTGGTTTGAGTCACGTGGCTAGCTGTTACATGATTTTAGCCACGAGGGTAGTTATTTGGTTTATGACGGGGATATGCTAAGTGAATACCTGTAACCTATTGTAGTGATAATAGTCACGTGACATAATACGTAATTTTACTCAAGTGGCTAGATGTTACAGAGTGTTATTTGTTTTTGCTCACCTGGCAAATTATGTTGTTTCGTTGCTTTAGCCACGTTAGTTACCATGTGACGTGATTTAAACACGTGGTGAGATATCAAGTGATTTTCAGTTCCTTGGCCAGCCCTTACGTGATGCTACATTACTTTATTAGCGTAAGTAGCTCTTACGTACCACTATGTAATTTTTCGTCACGTGTATAGTTCTTACGTGAAGTTATGCGTTACCTAATCAATGGGCCATCTTTTGCGACTCGAGGTCAGCCTTACAGGCACTATGGTTTGTCTTACGGCATGAATTACACAAACATGCAGTATAAAAGATAAGGCATAACGATGAGCAAGTGATTGTAGTCACCGTGCAGCGTCCATTCTCAAGAGTGGCACGGGGTCCGCAGGTCTTGGTCGTAAGCCGATCGAGCAGCTTCTTCTGTGTGGCCATTGCCGATAATTCCGCATTGACTCGGCAATCAATGAAATATGATAAGTCCTTCTTCGAGGCCACGCGCTCGAAGAAGGACTTAGTATTGTTGCATATTGCAAGAGGGTCACACAAACAATTGTTTTATTAAAGGATGAACTTCTGCCCAGAAAAATAGGTGAAATAATTGAGCCTGCTAAAGCGTTCCACACGAACAGCTCTTTCGAACACCGTCTGACGAGCAGCAGATCAGGCCTCTGTCACGAGTCCGAGCACAAGGGGCATATCTCGCGGTGCCGCAGAAAGCACGCGCAGGCGCGGTACATTTTATACGCTTGCATAGTGTCTCGCTGGTTCACCTGGTAGAAACCTAACTGAAAGAAGTCTCGGTGGCAATATTGTATTTCATTGATTGCCAAGTCAATGCGGAATTATCGGCAATGGCCACACAGAAGAAGCTGCTCGATCGGCTTACGACCAAGACCTGCGGACCCCGTGCCACTCTTGAGAATGGACGCTGCACGGTGACTACAATCACTTGCTCATCGTATCACGCTTCTAAAATGGACTGCACAGAGTTTCTCTAACGTGCGCATGTTTTGATCAACCCGGAGATTTGCAACTTCGTTTGCCATCCAGGCTTTCACGATGCGATGAAACTTTGCTCGTCGCATATGATTGGACGTGGCATTTACGCACTAGTCTCCCATTAGAACGGGCAGAAATGCACCATGCAACATTTACACCTGCGTCGAGACGCTTCAGCACATTGTGTGCCAGTGAGCACAATCGGTGCTTTGCATAAAAGTAATTAGCACATTTTACGGAATCTGCCGAATTTTTTTCTTACTTCTGTAATGCTATATTGCTGCAAATGATTTGGCTGGGGTAAAAACTGTGACACTTTATTTCAGAAGATTTTCATTACAGCTTGTAGCATGCAGATGTACACTATAATTTTTAATTAAAATATGGTACGCATTACAATGTGTGTGCTTCCACTGATGCTGAATTACATTTATTGTAAACTCTCACTTATGAATACAACATAACATCGAAATATATGTTGGTTACCTCTCTATGAGTAGTGTGGTTAATAAAACATGATATTGCCTATATGTAACAATACAAAGCGATCATTACTACCTTCGCGACAAAGCCTGGCTTGGTTAGTAAGGAAATATAAAGTGAAGAAAATATTATAATTAACCATACTTTAGTAGTCTTGTAGCAGTAATTTTCATACAAAACTAGACTTATAGCATATTTCTACACATGCAGAGCCTTCGTACTGATTGGATGTTCCAATAGATGAAGATTATGACACTGAAAGTAAAAAAAATACGAATTTCTAGCATAAATTTAGATCTTGTAGAGGCAAGGAGCCATCTGGGGTATTGTTTGATTTCTAATTCTTTCATCATGCAATTTAGACATTAGAAAATTTAAGATTCAGGATCAGGCTATCGCTTATGAATGTCGGTAGAAGGATCGCAGCGGCCGCAAAATCTGGCACACCACTGGCACACTCCAGGCTTTTCGCAGCAGCTGGCGTCGTTTGCCCAGCGAAATGTTGCCCACGTTTGTGTACTGCCTCGGAAATCCAAACAACCTGCGCATTGTAGGGGAGAAGAGAAGCACATAAAATTCCTGAATCCTCAACTTTATTAAACAAAAATGACATGTGATTGTGAAAAATGAGAAAACCGACAAATGCGACACGCACCAGATGTTGATAATTTGCGCAGTGGACGGTGCAATGCGAAGGACAAAAAGAGTCATGGCACAATAGTCTGTAACAGTTGTTTTTACTTCTGTCAAGCAGGTAGGTAATACACATAGGCAACAGGGTAACATGGTACATATCAAGAAAGAGTGTCATTTGATTATAAAATTAAAAAATAAGTTTTTGATTATGCAAGGTGATACAAGACTCACTCATCCAAACGCAGGGCTCCACAATGTTGCAATCGCTTTTGTTTCTGCTCTTGCATGGTATATCAGACTTATAAAATTATGGTTTCCAGTGATCGCAGTCTGACCTCTTTCGCCTTCACAATAAAGCCGCTTTTCCTGAATGCCATAGTGAAGTCTCACCCAGTCTCGATGTACACATCATGTGTCTCTAGTTTTTGTGCTTATCAACAATTCTGTTTGACTGAAAGAAAAGCAGTTGTAAGAGAGTGCCTGTATTGCGTTGCTTTTTCTTTGTCCTCCATCGGGATTGCACATTGCGCTTCTCAAAGTTTTGTAGATTACCAACTCGGCCAGGTGGGTGTTTTGAAAAAAAATTACAAACTACCATTTATTAGACAGGGCACATAGAAAATACTCCCGTGCCAGTGGAGAGAAGCGAGGCACCGAGGGCACAGCGCGCTGCTTGAAACTCTCAGGTGTTTGTAAAATTTACTGTTGAATATCAGTGACATTCGAAGAAAATGTCGAAGCAAAGCTCACAACCATGCAGGAGTGGACTTCTCGAAAGGCCTATTTATTATCTAGAGCTACAGCAGTGAAGCCACTTGAGACGTGAAAATAATAACTGAGTGCCTTTTAAACATAATGAAGCACAAATGCGTGGTGGCAGCCCAAACTGATCACCCTATTCCTTTATTTTTCATTAAGAAGAGCGAGAAAGCCTTGTGAAACTACTCAGCCAAACACGTACCACAGGACAAATGGTCACGCAGAAATTGGCTTTGGTGCCCTGTCGTTTTTGGGGCTGTGTACAGTGTACATGAAATACTACCTGGCCTAGTCTGTCACACGACTTAGCCACTGTATCCACAAAGCTCGAACAATCTGAAAAGCAAACAAACTTTAAAGCCAGCTTCTCCTAAACTAGGAAGAAATAGAAGGTGAAGGCATACCTTGAAGAGAACGTTCAGTGACAGTGGCACAAAGAAAACGGGTCCACCAATTTCAAACGGTACATTCCCTGACAAGTAAGTAAGTTCTTCGCCGAGAACCTGTAAGCCTCGAAAACAACCGGTATTGGCCCGCAACCACTTTTTGACCATACGAGTTTCACGCACGTCCAACAATTGACCCCCTTTGAAAAAAAACCTTTAGCTTGTACATGTACTATTTAGTGTTACCGTTTTACCGAAATACCCTATTGCGTTCACCGTAATCCCAGAACGCATATTTCAGGAATGTTTTAGCTCCCACACATAAACGTCTACGTAAGTGCATAACCATCTACCTTTATGTTTGCACAGACTGCTAAATTGTTACAACTTTAAAGGAGAATCAGCACTGTGGCAAAACTATAAAAGAGGTTTTTTAGAGTTTAAAGAATCCTAATGTATGCCAAGGAGTGTGAAAATACCGGGTTACCATGTGATGATGTCAACATCGTGTGACGCTTCGTGCATTCAGCTCATGGACAACTTTGCTTTCACCTAGAATTTTTGAGGCCAAGAATGATGACAAAAGTCATGTTATTTATACTCATGCTACTGGAAGGCATTCACACTAGAAGCAGAATGCATAGTGTTTCTACAATAACAATTCTATTATTGCCTGATCCATCTTGGCACCGCTAGATTATGCCACCTATCCAACCTGTCAGAGGCCATTCACATTTACGGCTTCGACATGATAGGTAACTCTAGTTTGGCCATCTGCTGAAACATTAAGGAGATCACTCGCACTTTGGGTATTGACTCGGCAAGTCTCCGTCAAGTGGATATCATGAGTAGCCACAATGACGGTGGATCTGCGAGATAGGGGCAAAAACGTAAAGCCAATGCAGTGAGTAGTTTACGTTCCGTTGAAGTTTACTTGTAAAACATTAGAACATGTTGTTTATACAAATTTAATGGCACACTTTCAAGAAAATGGCTTCATTATTCCAACGCAACATGGCTTCAGGGCTGGCTTTTCTTGCGACACTCAGCTTGTAGAATTTCGCCATGACATCGCAGCATTTATTTATTCAGGTTTGCAAGTTGACTGCATCTTTTTAGACTTTCGGAAAGCTTTCGATACCGTATCTCAGACCCTGTTACTACTAAAGTTGTCCTACCTCAACTTGCCGAACACCCTCCTGAGTGGTTGGAAGCATACCTGTTAGATAGAAAACAACACGTGATACTTCATGGTGTCCGCTCTTCTGGTGTCTCTGTATTTTCTGGAGTGCCACAGGGGTCCGTCTTAGGGCCCCTGCATTTTCTTATATTTATCAATGACCTTACTGAACACTTGTCTTGCCGTGTGAAGTTATATGCAGATGATTGCTGTATTTACCGTGAAATTTCAAGTGAATCAGATAGTCAACTGCTAGAGAATGATCTGAACAAAACCATGTCTTGGTGTTCGACTTGGAACATGACACTCAACCTGTCTAAATGCAACCTCTTAAGATTCACAAACAAAAAACACCCGCTGATGGCAAGCTATGTCATGAATACAACACAGCTGTCCCTTTCAACAGAATATAAGTACTTAGGGGTCATTTTTTTCCAGCAATTTGACATGGAATGCCCACATAAATTACATCGTAACAAAAGCAAGCAACACATTAAACTTCTTAAGACGTAACTTTAAACAAGCACTGGCCAGCCTGAAAGAAATCCTGTATATGTCGAATGTACGCCCACTTTTGGAATACGCGTGCAGCACGTGGGACCCTTTTACTAAGGTGAACATCGACGCTCTAGAACGCGTGCAGCTGAGAGGGGCCCATTTCGTCAGGGGTGATTACAACTTTTCTAAAAGATCTTTCCAAATCAGGAGTACTTTAGGATGGCCTCTTCTTGAAGACAGGTGCAAATTTTTACGTTTATCTCTGTTTCACAAAATATTCTATGGTTTAACGGGTATTCACAAAAAAAACTACATATCCGAGCCTACGTATATATCTGCTCGTACTAATCACCCCCTTAAAGTGCGCGAGTTCGCTACCAGAATCAACCTTTCTAAATATTCATTTTTTCTGCAATCAATTAAACAATGGAACAAACTACCTCATGAAATTGTAGCCGCGTCCAGAGAAACATTCACCACTGCGCTGGAACATCATATTTTATCGTAGCCTGAGCACACATTAAAGTTGCCTACACTTTCGTTTCATCTCTCTAGCGATCTACGCTTCAGTTTTTTTTTTGCCTGCTTTTATCTGTGTGTGTATATATATGTATATATATATGTGTGTGCATATGCATTTTATAAATATATTTTTTTTTCTTGCTGCTGTACCTTCACACACGTCAATGTTTATTACGTGTCACCATTGGATGCTTTATTATGTATCTGTATTTCTTTTATGTTCAACTCCGTGTTAATGGACTGTCGCCTTTCTGCATTTCGAAATCGTTATCTCCCCCCTACACTAATGCCCCTCGCGGGTGCTGTAGGTACTGTAAATAAATAAATAAATAAATAAAGTGTACATTCAGCAAGGGCTTGCACATGCGCAGATTCCTTTCGTCTTTCGGTAACAAGGTAACATAAAGATGTACACGTACAAGCTTGAAGCCCCTGCATTGTCTTTGGTGTCGTACAAAAGGTCAGCAGTTCAATATTTCCAGCACATAAAAACATTGGACTGACCCTTCCAGCTCTGTGACTGAGGGCATGTTTCCTTCTTCATCCATGGTGACAGGCAAGGATCCATGCTTGCTTCGCCACAGGGAGGTTGGATTTGTCTTCACTGTCTGCACTTTAGCAACCTGCGTATGGCGCGACACACAGGCTTGTTAAAATGCGCACGAGTATTTCGAAACAGCTTCATCCCACGTACGTTATTCTTCGGGGGGCGACCGTGTGACTTTCTTTATTTCTTCTTTGAAGTAAAACAAGTGACCAATTATAAAATCCCCCGAAAAATGATGGTTATGCAATCTCGCCGAAAGATTGTACATATATTCACACCTTAGTAGCATTATTACCAAGAAACTGATTTTGTTTCTTTTCATAATATTTTAGTTGTTGCAAAAACAAGAAAAATGCACACCGCTTACACTAAAAAAAGTACACTATAAAAGTATGGCAGCAGCCTAGTACACGTTTTGCACTTACATTGAGGCGCATTAGGTGGAATGCTGGTATTCAAATATGTGATAAGACCAGTGCATCTAGAGAAGCGTACCTGCAGGGGCAGGCTTCTCTTGTGCCAGTTACCTAGAGCTTATCAGCTGCATAGATGGAATGAGATGAAAACAGTCACAGAAACTCATATCGCACAACGAAGGAGTGAAAAATTCATAACACGAAGTGTGGCTGGAGCTGACATTTTGACTACCGGACTTCTCACGTAATGTGTTAGGCAATTTAAGCCTTGGAGAACCCAAGCCTGTTTGTTTGAAAGATGCTTCTAGCGACACATCATGTTCACGAATTTTTCACCTTTTCTAACTTCCATCTTCCCCTTAAAAAAAAACACACACAAGCACTGTACTTTCAATTTGTTTTCATAATTAGCTTCAATATGTCTGTCTTCTTGAATGCTACCTAAAGTGACAATACCTTTCGTAATCACCTATCAATTTTGCACTGCGTAGTGCAGCGGTTACAATTTCCAGCTGCTGTGCCAAAGGTCGCCGGTACGATTCTAGCCATGGTGGCAGCATTTCAACAGAGGTGAGAGACACGTGTACTGTTCAATGTCAAAAGAGTTTGTGTTTGCGGAAGCTGGGGTTTTCATGCAGAAACCATCGTGAGAACCCCATTCACAGGACACACGAGAATGAACACATGAGGATGGGTGTGCCTGTCCTCGTCTATTCTTTCTCGTGCGTCCTGTGTAGTTGTGCTCTCCCGCAGGTTTCCATGTGCGATGTCAGTGCACATTAAAAAAACCCAGGTCGTGGAAATTTGTGGAGTTTTCCACTACGCAATATCTCGTAACTACATCATGGTTTTCAAATGTTAAACCCAGATAGCAACAATATTCACGTGTCGATTTTTTAATCCACACCTATTTAGCCGCTTTACACAGCTTGGCAGTGATGAGCGTTCAGTTCTCAGTCAGCAGTTGTCATAGGTCTGAGTTGCTGAACTGAGGAAGACGAGTTTTCTAGTAAACAATTTGAGTAGAAAAAGTATTGTGTTTCATGACATTTCAATCTTTTGTGCCCACTCCCTATATTAGATGCAGAGAAATGCCCTATGAAGTACATTGAGGAATGACCACAGCGTATCGAATATGGAATCAAAGATTGTGGGTTGAAGTTGCTTTTCGTGAGATTTATGATATAACACTTATGTACTAATCACAAAATAAGAGCTAAGTACCTCAAATGATAATCCTTATGCCATGCGGCTTCATTGTTTGCTTACCCTGTCAAGATGTGTCTCACTGAGAATCGGATCTCGTTGATTAGTTCTTTATTTCTTATTCCTTTGTTACATGATTCATGATTGTCCCACTTTATTCACCTCTTTACGTATGTCTAGTTTTCTAAGCACGATAGAAGTTACGGGAATAAAAAGTTGTCCAATACCATGACCACTGTGCTCTCTTATGCACAGGTTGTAGACTGGACCGAGCCAGCAGCAGCAACACTGACATTCAGAATGCTCTGCACAGTCCAATAACACATAAATATTTATTTTTAAGCAAGAAACTTTCCCTATACAGGTGTCCTAAAAGCTGGACCGCTTTATTATGTAGGAACGGTAAAAATATATATGGTACTTACTGCAGCCTTTCTTTTCCGCAGCGGATGATGGATACTTTGTACAGTGGTACTCTGCACTATTTCCGGGCTTAGAGATCTGTGGTAATAGAAGATAACGTATCACTGTCCTACTTTTTGCTGAAAGATTTTTTCTAGTATGCTACCATGCATACCAACGAAAAGGAAAAGCTGGGTATAAAAAAACAATATATATTTGGCGAGTTTTACACGCTGCACTTTGTTCTGCTTATCTGTAGCAGTTTTCAATTACTAGTCAATTCGCAATATGAGCATAGGTTGGGGCATTAGTCAGGGTGTGGAGGAAAGGTATTTGTACAGCCTTGCATATGTGAGTGTTTCAAAACACAATATTGGTTAGTGCATAAAATTTCGAATAGTTACGACTTCATCACAAGATGAAAAGATTTGTGCATATCTATATATTTACTCTAGAGTTATCAAGAGAGAAAATCTCGCATGGCATAGCTTGAAGTGATATGAATATTCAGCAGGGCACTCTTTAGATAAATATTCAATGCATACATATCACTAGCAACCATTATCTCTTTATTGTTGTCCTTTTTTAATAAATAAATTATTAGCTTTCAGTGAATCAAAAGAACACGCTAAATGAAAGGATACAGAAAACTCTACAGTGTCGTGATCCCACCGCTGATCACCAGTTGTTGTGATCCCGGGGTGCTGTGGTAGCGTGGTGTAGCTTCGGGTTGAGGAAACGACCGCTTACAAGATGGGGATACGAAAAACAAACAAGGTTTATGGCACTATTTACAAATATTTACAGCATGAGGTTAAGAGTTCACAAACCACGAGCGTGGTGGTTAAACCGTTACATGGTTCAGAGCCTTCACAAACTACGAACGTGGTGGTTGAACCTTTACTTGGTTCAGAGCCTTCACAAACTACGAACGTGGTGGTTGAACCTTAACTAGGTTCAGAGCGACGTCCTCCCCTCTGCGGCGCCGTTATAAGCCCTCTCGGGCTCCTCCTTCTTCAGTGGAACACCAATCACACACACACACAACAGGTGAGGGGTACGAGCATGCACGGCGCACGTGAACATCCAATTTCGAGTCAAGATCACTGCACTTAAAGGTGGCGCCAGAGAGGCTCTTGCTCGTCGTGTATGTCGCTGGTCGAGGGGTCCCAAGCTTCGGACAGCAGACATCAAACGGTCCGCCAATCTGTCCGCTCAATTAGCAGGGCACTTTGTGGCGGCGGTCGCCGTTTCTTCAAAGGAATACGCTGTCTTTGTTGTCCCCTCTGGAACGGCTTACCGCTTCGTGGCGACGTGACGTCTCATCCGGCGGCTAGCAGGGACAATACCTGGTGGGCATAGGCATTCGGCGAGTCGGCTACTTGTTTGAGGATTAAAAGAGCGCCGCTCCCCGTCAGCTCTCGACGCTGGTTCCAAGAAAACCTGGGTTCCAGGCGTGGGAACGCGGCCCGGCTACGCTTTTCAGCGACAGCATGGCGCCTACCGATGGCGGTCATAACAGCTTTCCCCTCGCCAGATGAGTCACGGAGGGCAGCGGTCAACACTGCTGCTCGCAGGGAAAACGAAAGGGTCCGTAGTTGAATGCCAGAAACTGGCCTTCACTTGTGGCATGGTCCGGGTAATTGCCGAATCTTCGACACTGTTTCTGAAACTCGACCACATGCACAAGCAAGTACTCGGCCCCCTTCGAACAACCAAGCCAAAAGAGGGATGGCAAACCAATTTTCTTTACTAGCTTTAACAAAAAGCTCACACTCAAAACTCTCAGGATTCACTTGTGCTGAGAAATCAAACGTGCTATCTTAAACCTTCTCATAATAAGATGCACGACAAAAAAAAACTAAAATATCAATTTTTATACATAAAGAGCACCCCAGAATGGCTTAGAAAGAGCGGCTGAGCGCGTCAGCGTTTCCATTCAATTTGCCCGTTTTTTACCTAATGTCAAAATGATATTTTTTTTTTTAAGAATTAAGCTCCGCCTCACAAGGCGACTGTTCTTCGAGGTCATGGTTTGCAGCCAAGGGGACAATGGTCTGTATCTACTTTAAATTTAGCACCTCCGAGACAACGCTGCAACTGATCAATGGCCTACACAAGGCAAGCGCATTTATTTCCTGAAGCGCAGTACGTTATCTCACGAGAGCCCAAATTCTGGCTCAAGTAAAGCACAGCTTTGCTTGTTACCACTGTCGTCCTGACATAGAACGACACCTAGGCCTCGATCTCTCGCATAACACCGAACCGTTAATTCTCGGTAGTCAACAGAAGCTTTCAAAACCGGATGACGATCGGTATTGCCTCTTCACTTAAGAAGGCTGCCTCCTCCTTTTAATCGCCGACTACTTTCATCGGTTTTGTCCCGCTGAGAGCATCAGTCAGGAACTCGGATTCAGTGAGCGCTACTTTTGTCTTTCGCGGGGCGGTGTGGGACTAGTCCTATGCTTAGGCAGTGCCGAACGCTTTCGCTTCTTCCTTTTTCTGCGATGTTTGCAAACCTGCTCGGTGTTATCGCTGTACTGCTGAAGCGTGGCGTTCTTGCCCTCAACAGCCACTGCGCTAACCATGCCTAAATTTGACAATGTCGAAAGGTCCCCCTGAGGCACGAAGAAGGTTTCCAGCCTCTTACTGGGCCCATTAGGGCTGCTGGCACCCTCTTCATCCACACAAGGAGCGTCTTTCGACATCGTCCCCATCTCCAGACCGGCCACGGCCTCGTTCTCTACATCATTTACATGGATGCATTCGAGAATATGCGGGCCCTTCTCTGGCGCAATCTGTTCCTGTCGCGCTTTATGAGGCGCCTCAACTTCCGGCGCTTTGCGACGCGCCTCGCCTTCAGACTCCGGTGCGAGTCTTTCTTTCTTTTTGCTAACAAAAGTTCCGAATTTTCCGATCAGCTCTGATTTGATAACTTCATAGTTGTTCGCGTGCTGCTCACTGAGTCGCGCAACAACGTCCGCTGCCTCGCAGGGCAGAACCGTGAGTAGCTTGTGAGACCACGTGTCTCGCTCACACTTCAGTAGACTACACTTTCGTTCAAAGAGTCTAAGATACAGGCCCATATCCCATGATACCTCATATGGCTGCATGTACCTAGACATCTCGAACTCTGCCTCATTTTCGAGAAGTACTCCTTGCTGGAGTCCCATTCTCATACGCAACTCATAGTCTTGTTTGAAAAACTTTCTCTTGAGGCCTTCTCTTTCGTGTTCACTCTTTCCTTCCATCTGAGCTACTCTTAGTTTTCTTTCGATGATGCGGTCCCATTCTTCACTTAGTTCCTCATCATCAGCCCCCAAATCATTAATCGCTTGAATGATTATGGGTTTTCGTGCCAAACCCTTTGTATCGATCCCCAACTCCTCACACAACAGCAACAAGTCTGACTTCTGCAGCTCCCGTAAGTCCATGATTGTACTGAGTGCTCGCTACTTCCAAAATAACTTTCCGAAACGGCGAAACTGAGTCTTTCGGCAAAGTTAACTACCAGTTCTAAAATTTAATCCTCTTTTAGAACCTGGTTCACTCAAAGGAAAAGCCAAGCACTCACCCATACGTGATCCATGTCTCGAGCCAACTGCTTCTCTTGGGCCGACTGTTGTTGTCACTTGTAGCTTCGAATCCGACCGATGCCAACCAGTTGTCGTGATCGCACCGCTGATCACCAGTTGTTGTGATCCCGGGGTGCTGTGGTAGCGTGGTGTAGCTTCGGGTTGAGGAAACGACCGCTTACAAGATGGGGATACGAAAAACAAACAAGGTTTATGGCACTATTTACAAATATTTACAGCATGAGGTTAAGAGTTCACAAACCACGAGCGTGGTGGTTAAACCGTTACATGGTTCAGAGCCTTCACAAACTACGAACGTGGTGGTTGAACCTTTACTTGGTTCAGAGCCTTCACAAACTACGAACGTGGTGGTTGAACCTTTACTTGGTTCAGAGCGACGTCCTGCCCTCTGCGGCGCCGTTGTAAGCCCTCTCGGGCTCCTCCTTCTTCAGTGGAACACCAATCACACACACACACAACAGGTGAGGGGTACGAGCATGCACGGCGCACGTGAACATCCAATTTCGAGTCAAGATCACTGCACTTAAAGGTGGCGCCAGAGAGGCTCTTGCTCGTCGTGTATGTCGCTGGTCGAGGGGTCCCAAGCTTCGGACAGCAGACATCAAACGGTCCGCCAATCTGTCCGCTCAATTAGCAGGGCACTTTGTGGCGGCGGTCGCCGTTTCTTCAAAGGAATACGCTGTCTTTGTTGTCCCCTCTGGAACGGCTTACCGCTTCGTGGCGACGTGACGTCTCATCCGGCGGCTAGCAGGGACAATACCTGGCGGGCATAGGCATTTGGCGAGTCGGCTACTTGTTTGAGGATTAAAAGAGCGCCGCTCCCCGTCAGCTCTCGACGCTGGTTCCAAGAAAACCTGGGTTCCAGGCATGGGAACGCGGCCCGGCTACGCTTTTCAGCGACAGCATGGCGCCTACCGATGGCGGTAATAACAACAGATACCTCAAAATAGGGCACACAAGGTGTCAGTGAAAAATAAAAAAGGCGAAGAGGTACTTGAGCATTACCGAGCAGGACAGGAGGGAAACCTCCTGCCTCGTTATGAAGATAGAAAAGTGAAATGCAGAGAGAAGAGGGTCAAAGGCTTTATAGTTCCACTAGGCACCTTTAACGTGCAAGGTAGCATATTTTGTCACTCTATTCTGAATTAACACAGCGAGCTCCCAGACAAGCATACTTTATTAAGGAAAGGTCAATGCGATACAATTATTTATGTAATTTCACAAGAGGTTCAACACAACGGCAATATAAAGAAAAAAATTGTGATACTCACATATCCACACCAGGAATATTTCCCCAGAACAGCATAGCCCTTGCTTGAGCCGAGAAGCTGTGTGCATCCAAAAGTGCCGGCTCACACTGCAACAGATATGAGAGCCACATTTTGTATTTTGCACGATCTACTTAATTTTTGAATTTACGGCTACTAGCATCCAAGCCGAGGTTATGCGTGGTCATCACTAATATGCACCAAATTCCAGACCCATGTAAATGACCGCTCGTTAAACAAAAAGTGTCTTTTGACGTGCACATTTTGATACACCACTAGTCGCATGGTTATTGCTGATTTTTGGATACCTCAAAAATAAAATATTTATCGAAGTCGAAGCAATAGACGATTGTGTAGTGCTCCGAATAAAGCTTCTGAACCTAAACTGTGCTTGTACGACGCGCAACAAACTGCTTGGTCACCACTTACCCCGAATATAATTGCGAAGCTGCCAAACTGAACGATTCTGAATCCGGGAAATTTATGGATGAGGGGGGGGGGGTCATGCTGAATCATGTGCCCCCATTTTCGGGCATCAAAGAAAACAAAAATATTGCAAAAAACTACAGTAGGGGGAAAGTCACTAGCACAAACATCCGCGTTGCGTTCTTGTACTGGCTTGAAGTACACAAGGGAAGGATTTCACACAAAGGTGATTGTGTCGAAGGGGGAGCGCAAACACTCCCGAAATTGTCCGTCATCAAAACAACTAGCAAAATCTGTTTCCATTAGAACAACCCGCATATGTCTTTGTGGGCCACACGTGAACGAATGGGCCGGTGCAGGTGGCTGTGACGAAATCACGGGTCAAAGCTTTGCTCTTGGCTATATTGTTTGGACAGAAACGCCAAAGTGCTTCTAGCCTTTTTTACAACTTTAATGACTTTCACCTATCGCTGCGTTAGCTGCGTGTCCTCCTTGGAGCTCGTATATCACTATTGCATCGCCGTGACCACGGTTTCGCGCGCGGTGGTTGCGGCAAATAGTAGTTTCATTTTCAATCTGCGTGAGCTGGCTGCGGAAGTGTCTTCAAAACAACGTCGTTTTATGCTACCCACGGAGACAACTTTCTGTGGCAATGAAGGGAAAGTGACGAGGGTGGAGCTACTGCAGATGTACTCCTCCATGAAATTGTCCAGCTAGACTTGCTTTTCGAATGCCGGCCATGTTCGATTAACACCATCGTACACAATTTGGTATGTCTACTTTACAGCTATTTGTGAGTAAACTTCGACACAAGCTCCTTCGGCGGGTAGTCAGAATAGCTTGAGGATGACGCACACTCACCTTAAGATGAAGACACCACTTTGAAGCTGAAGTACACTTAAAACGTGTGATGTTTAGAAATGTGAAAAACGGGAAATAACACTTCATGAAGCAAAACAAATGTCTCCTTGGTTCGTAAAGTGTCTCTTTAGAAACAACAATCCATAGAAATTAATGTTTTTTATTATTATATTTTTATTATCTTCACGCGGAAAACACAGACATATTTTTTTGATTATATTCTGTTGTGGTGACACACAGAGACTTTAGTTCCATAGCCTTCCCTTCATTACCACAGAAAGTCGTCCTAGAGTATATCTACAATTGCATCTGCTGCAGTCAAGTCCACAGAGTTTGTAGAAAGCAGAGTTACTTTGAATGGTCGAGCGTTGTTTCCCGCACACTTACTTTCGGAGTTGTGTCAGTGAAGTTGTTGCCATACAACACGCATTGTGGAAGGCAGTGCGTGCGCTTGTCGCACGCGTACTTCCGATGCTTCAAGCACGCTGTTCTCGGCCTTCGTTTGATGATTTTCGTACTAAAGTTCATATCATGTGCAACCATTGGGCAAGTGAGCGAGTGAGATTGACTTTATTAAACATATCCTGAGGAGGCTGAGAAGGAGCCATTCCGACCATTAGGAAAAGTGTTCGGAACATTAGAATTTTGGCCCAATAGGCGCAGTGGGAATTGGCTGGAGAATTTCATGAATTCGCATTTATTGGCTGCATTTTCGCATCACTGAGATTCTACTGTACATTTAGATGAATGCCTCTTAAGCTAGTTTATGATAAAATGCGGTGAACTTGCAAAAAGCCTGGAGTGAATTGACCAGCATTTCACAGCCCAAGCTGTTATGAGATCACAACAGAGGTCACTCGCGGGGCTGTAGTTGTTCCCCGCCGCCTGTGTTCATAACCACTATTGCGTGAAATAAAAAAATAAATAAAAACACAAATGACTTAAAAAACTCGGACATAGCTCAACTGCGTGCCAGCGCAGTATTTTATTACTAAGCCACGCCTGTGCTTCAGATTCATTGGCAAACTTGCATTGGGCAGGCTTGATGTTGGGAAAGGAATCTTCTTTTTATAAGTAATAAAGCGTTGTGGAACAGCAAAGGAAAAATCAGGCGTCTGAGAATGCAAATGGCTTAACAAGTGGGTCGTCCAATGCCTCAACCCATTACAAGACTTTGTTCTTCATCACCTATTAACTTTGACACATGCCCATTTCAGACATAATTTTTTATCGTCACCAGCCACTGCATGAAACACAAAATTGGCACAAAATTTATTGCAAGTGTTTAGTGGATACCACGATTCTCCAAAGAATGACAAAGGATGGCTTAGTGAATGCCTGCCTATTAAATATTCATTATTGGCGGATTGGGCACCCTGAAAACTGGTTGCAGCAGCTACCCAAAGAGCAACAGATGGATAGAGAATGCAACTGCATTCGCATACGCTACGACAACCGATAACCTTGCCGATAATCAGAAGTGATCCCCACCACACAACATCCCGCACGTGGGCCTTGAAGGCTCAACGTTCCGGCTTTAAATAGCAACTACTAACACATACGACATACAGGTAAATTGCAAAATGTCCGTCTTGACCTCAATCAGGTTTTTCTTGCCGTACATTGGTCTCCCCAATGGCCAGAGTTATCTCGGAGGCTTCCGTTTTGCCATTCGTTGTACACCGACAAAGTGGGCATGTATATAGCCGATTTGAAATATATAAAAATGGAAAATAACTGTCAATGAAAGGTTCTAGAATGTGAAATAAAATAGTTCAATGCACAGGAAGTAATAGATAAATGAAGAACGCAACCACAAAGGTGAAACTTGCCGGGGCTATTCCTGTCTGATGAAGGAAGCTTTCTACTACTGATCATCAGACACATTGCTCATGCATGTGCTTCATAGCTTTCGCATCAAGTGTGTGACAAATTTAATGCATTTAGGCATTTCAAAACGCACATAAGAGGGCTTGCCTCGAGGCACTTGTAATATGATGCTCACTTGAGCTGAATTTGCGAGTTTCAGCATGCCAAAATAATTTAAACATCTTTTTCAAGGTACCCCCAGTTCACTTTGAAGAGCTTCCTCTTTTTCCGAAGCAAGATTAGATTGACGGCACAAGCCTGCTAGATCATTCGTTTCCAGAGAACCACGCCTCAACACCAACGAAAGGGGAGGGCCTCTGTACGTTCGCTTGCTGATGGTTCTCTTTGCACTAACCTGTTATGGCTAGCTCGGTGATGAGGGCGCTGGTGGTGGTGTTCTTCACAGTGCCGCTTAGGAAAATTCGCACTCAATGCCGTTGACACCTGAGCTCGTCATCGAGTGCTTGTTTTTGACAGCTCAATTAAGTGTGCTCTCGTATAAGCCTTTAGCATAAACCATTAACCTTTTTGATGCCATCGAAGTGAAGAGCAAACGTGGTAACAAAGTGAGCCCACTCGCCAAGACGCCGGTGCCAATGTGTTTATTTGCGATATGACCTTACATCACTGGTCACGATCTCACCAGAGCACAATATTGAAGCGGGTGTTGTCTTAGAAAAGTGCACAGTTCAATCAGCACTTTATTCTATCTAGAAATATTTCTTATCTCAAGCAAATTGTACTTGGTGCTCATTACGCTGCCGCGAGCAGCGATGTCGGCAAATGCTTTCCTTTTGAAAGCAAGAAAAACAGAAATAATTTTTGTGCGCTTTGTCGGTGACAAGGCTAAGCTCCTAGTAGGGAATGGGGTAAGGAAATAAAAAAGATTATTAGAAAAAGAGAGATATAGAAGACGGAGCACTTACCGCGCACGGGTGAAGAAAGGGAGAAAAAAGATAAGAAAAATGAGGGACACGGTCGAACGAGTCCGAGGACGAGACACCACTCGGCGAGAGCTACACGCCTCCGAGAAATCACTGACAGTGGGCCGATCGGCGAGAGCTATGCTGGCGTCAGAGATTGCGGACAACACAACAGTCCGCAATGAAATCCAGCTATTGAGGAAAGGCTATGAGGCTTGATTCTACTGATTTGCTTTGGCCATGGTAACTGGAGCGGCGACAAGGAGACAGCACCACCGGTGGCGTGACGACACACGGCTTCTAAGCTGTCAGTGGCTGTGGCCGTGCGACAGTCCGATGTGACGACGAAAATACCTGCCCAGCTTGATCCACACCGGACCTGCGATGCGACGACCGGATGCGATGAAACGTCAGAAAGCATCACCATACAGGCTTTCCTATCGTCACACCGCACTCCACATCGCAAGCAAAACCGCACTGTCTGTCTCACGCCAAGGCACTCGGCTAATCACACGCAGGTCGCAGGATCGAATTACTGCCATGGTGTCCACATTCTAGATTCAGATGAAATGCTTGAGGCCCATGTGGTTAGATTTATGTGCATGTTAAAGAGCCCTAAGTAGTCAAAATTTCTGGAGCCCTCTACTACAGAGTCTCTCATAACAATAAGCAGCTTTGGGACTCTAAACCCCTAAAATTAATAAAAACGCTCTATGCACGTGGGCTACTTTCATTCTGCTGATCTGGAAAGCCTGATCATTTGCTGGATTGTGTAGAATCTTCGTCTTCATATGATCTCAATCTAACCAAAATGAGAGAGAGGTCACGTGCCTTACAATGCGATGGAACATGCAATGCATCAGACTCCTTTATAAACTGATGCACTTTTTAAACAAGTGTCAATTCATGGGCTGCTTTGTTTTAATTTGATTCATATGCAGAGTTGAACATCCCAAAATCAGCATATAATTATGAGAGATGTTGTAGTGGAAGGCTCTGGATGTTTAGACCGGCTGGGGTTTTTTAATGGGCGCCCAAATTTGAGCACTTGAGTTTCCAGCATTTCAACCTCCATCGAAAATGCAGCAGCGGCAGCCGGGATTTAATCCCGTGACCTAGGCGTCAGCAACAGAGTACCTTAACCACTAGACCACTGCAGTGGGGCACGTGCTGCTTTCTCCTTCGTACGACTTTCTACATACAGGTTGTGAAGGTGCTGACACCCCTTCTGAAGTTGTTTGCGCCGCGTGACGTGCGTGTCTCACCCAAAAGCCGCGACTCAGGCTACAACCACTGGGTGATAGATGCTATTGTGTTCGCGTTGAGGACCATTATCATCACCATGGTTGTTACAGTGGTAGCGCCAGCTGTGACCCCCGGCGGAAGCAAGCCTTGGTGGTAGACGAGAGTTGAGTGAGTCTCTTCTGGCGTGGCGTTCGCTCGCTGAGAATTCGAGACCCCACATTGGTGCCCATTGTAGGTATCTTGGAGTATCGAACGACAGTTCTTGTGGTTCGGTAGAAGCTTTTGTTAGAGCCGGGGTAGAGTAGGGCTCGGGTGACATTTTTGCTAGCGTCAGTGGTGTGCTCTGTTTAGAAGCGAGGAGATCGGTTTGTAACGTGTTTGAATTTGTCAGCTGGTTGAGTTTTTTTTTGCTCGCAAGTGTTGTTCTTTTTATTGGTGTTACTTTTGAAAACCCTTGTTGAATTGGGACGAGAGCCATGCGGTCTGCATCCTGGGGTGACCAAAGCCTGGAGCACGTCGTTTGTAGGTCAGGCCCGAAGCGAGTGAGTAGGGAAGCCTCGTTGGTGAACCGATTTTCTGTAATTAGCTTCTATCGCTGGGCTCAGGGAGCCGGGGGTCGCTGCTATCTTGTATTGCGGCTGGACGCCGGGGCGTCGTGACACTGCCCGGGGTGGTGCACGCCGATGGCTCGGTAAGCTGCTGTGTGCTTGCGGCAAGCGATAGGGCCACCTCACAGAGAGGATGTCTCCCCGCGGCTGCCTCTTCTGCACCTAGGCTGGGTGCTAGGTGGATGCCGGTTGTTGCCGAGCGACTCATTAGGCCTAAGGCTCTGCACAGCTGCCTGTCGCTTGTGGCACAACCAGAAAGATACTTTTTTATCTTGCGATGCACGAGTCAACAAAAAGGAAGTTTGTTTTCTATTGATAGGCGTCTCGGCCGCCGCCGATGTATTAGCTAGCTGTACTGACCATCGTACCACGTGGCCGAAAAGCCCGAAGCTCTCTTCCCTAGGCCCTGCTCCATTGTTTCTCTCGAGTGTTTTATAATGTACACAGCGGGAGTGAAATAAAGCATGGCTGGCTGTCTTGTGCACATCTTCAGCGCCGCTGGCGAGGAAAGCGGTTGGGAGGTCGGGCGAACGAGATGCTTGGGACCATCGCAACTGCCTGCAGTCTGGAACCTTCGTGAGTGCTGGTCGCAACTAAAACACGTGTCGGCATGAGTGATGGTTCATTGCTGTTCCAGGACCGGTACTGAGGTGAAGTTATTGTCGACGTCTTTTGCCCATTACTGTAAATATAAGGCTCTTTTTCATGCCGACTTGAACTAGTGCGCTTTAGTATGGGCAAACACTAAGAGAACAAATTTAATTAAGCTAAAAATTCTTCAGAAAAGAGTGATCAGGGCCATAGAAAACATATCATACCTTGAACACACAGGACAACTTTTTGTTAGACATAAAATTGTTAAGGCAAATGACATACAAATTCAGGTTGTTACAATCCTATATTAGCAAAAACAGAGGAAAACTCTACCCATTTCTGACACTTGCAAATCTTGAACTTACTCAAACCATTAACTTCCATCGTTATAAACCCCCGTGGAAAATTCCATTATCTCGCACCAATTACGGCCCCCAAAGACTTAGCCACATGCTACCTACTCTACTGAACTCATATGAGCAGCAAAACATAAAAATTGACAAATAAACAATATCGATGTGCAAACACTATTCTTGTAGATTTGTATTGTTTATATAGGTCACTCTGTGTTCCTGTGCATCATTTTTTGTGTACCTTTATTTTTTATTTATTTATTTTGTGTAACCTCATTGTGTACCTTTTTTATGTACGAAAGCGATGATACACACTCTGCGAATTACTGTGCTCAAGTGTTTATGAAATATTCCTTTTTATTTGTATACCTTAGCCTGTCATTTACTTTGCCTTTTGCTTGTAATATTACTTGCTTTAGAGCGATTGTCTTTTCATTTCATTGGATTTCGTTTTTACCCTGTCACTGCTGATGTATGATGGACAGTGCTTAATCAAGCTACAAAAACTGCAGTTTTTTTGCCGTCTCCCCATTTTCGCCATTGTATCTCTATTGGTGAAAATGAAATAAGTAAAATAAAATTAAATAAAAAAGTCGAGCCGGACAGTGCAGCCGTGTTGAGCAGCGGTGATGTCGTGGTGCACGGACATTAAGAAACATGTGATTTCATTTTTTTGTTAAAGCTTGTGTAGCTAATTTGTCTGTTTTTAGGAATATGGTTTGAATCAAGGTTGGGGAATGTGAAGGTGCTGACACTCCTTGTAAAACTGTTTGCGCCGCGTGGCGCGGGTGTGTCGCCCAAAAGCCACATTTCAGGCTACAACCACCAGGCGATAGATGTCATTGTGTTCGCGTTGAGGACCACTATCATCATCATGGTTGTTACAGTGGTAGTGCCGGCTGTGACCCCTGGCGGAAGAGAGTTGAGTGAGTCTCTTCTGCGCGTGGCGGTTGCCGCGAACGGTTGTCTCTAGCGTGGGTCCTCGGCGCGTGGCACCGCGGGCCTGCGCGTAGGGGGCCTTCATGGTAAGTCAAGCATTAGCGATGCCACCTTGGGTGTGTTATTGTGCGTTTGTCATGTTTTGGAGTTTATCGTATTATTGTGTATGGATGTCCTAGAGTGTAATTATGATTGATGTATTGATTCAGCGGACGATGTCATCGTTCAGAAGTATTAAATAAATGGTTTCTACTGACTGCCTCACTGTGTCTGTTCACTCCAAGAGCATGGCGTGGTGTTCATTCGTCAATGTCGAGACCCCACAATGTGCAATCTTAAATACCTCAAAAGACAAGAAATAACAGTCTGTGTAGCATTTTCAAATAATGCCAGTTTGTGACGTCCTGCTCTTACACTGTATGTTCATCAATGTAACAGGTAGCCCACTCTACAGAAAAATGAGGTCTATGGACTGTGCAAGTGTCCAATAAAATGGCACGCATGAACCAGGGTAGATACAACTTGCAGAATTGCACCTGTTATTGAACTCTTCTGCTAAGCATATCCACCAAGCACTCACCTGGAGGAAACGGGATATGATGCACCGGTACTCCCGTGGCATGGCAACGATGCTTCCAAATATCCAAAAGAGGTGCGTCTCACCGTTCGCTAGTAATATAGTGCGCAAGACTCTGTAGAATTCAAAAAAGGGTATACCCGTGTCTGTTGCATCTGCCGACAAAGAAAAAGCACTAATATACTTTCAGTCAGTGACAGCAACACAATATGCGAGGCTTAACTAAACGATATTATCTTTCAAAAAGTGCCGCACTAGATGAAATTTGCGAGCCAGCTGAAAAAATTGCTATCATGATAATATTAACGAAGCAGTAGTGAACATTTTGTAGGGTGGAGGCTCTTCGGACACTGGAGCATGAAGCACCATGAAAGATACACGTGTTTCAAAGCTGTTTATGTGATTGGAATGTCCAATTTCGTTTCACGTTCCCTTGTGCCCTCTGACGCGTGTGCTGCTCCTCTATCCTACAAGATACTACTCCGAAAGCCCAACATGCAACTTTGATGAGTGTAAGATACAAAGTGTCCTGCTAATTAAAACGCGTTTACTACTGTACTTGCACCCATAGGCATGAGGAGGGTTCCCCTTCAGGGGGGGCGAAGGTTTGTCTCCCCCTCCCTTGTATGCAAATGGATGAGGCTGGCTTTGCGCAACCCCCTACTCCCCCACTTCCCCTCCACACGCTTATATAGGCGTTCAAGCAGAGCTTGAACGCTTATGCTCATGCGTCCACAAATTATGCCCCTGCAGCCATTTGCCATGGTACCTTAGCTGCTAGGATGATGTGCTGCTTTGCACAGTGGTACTGATTATGATCTATTCATCATGTTTAGTGCTCTGGCAGTACTGGGCGTGTCCACGATGTTTTGTTGGGCATCGATGTAGAATCGCCTGCTTGTGTCTCCATAAGTATAGACCACCGAGATGCAGAGCCACTCCCATTGTTTGACCTTTTGAACCCAAAAAATACACTTTTTCTTTTGTTATCCCGCACAAAAACGTTAATCAATGTCACTGTACTACCAAAAGTCAACGGGAACACAATATCGGAGCTTTGCCCACATCGAAACACATGTGGACGGCAGCTACATGAGGCGTATCGCCTTGCAATGCCGAACAGCCGCGCAGTAGTAGCGGCGTGTTCTTCCGATCTAAGGTAGGTGTTCCAAGAACAGTATTCATTGCAGAGAAACTGCATTTATTAAACATCTCAGATGGCCTTGTGCAGCAATACATTTCTTTTTTATTTCTCAAACGAATTATCATAACAAGTTTCTAGTATCAAATTCGTGTTCTTTCTGCGTGACCTGCATTCCTCGACTCATTTCTTTCTACAGGTATTTCAACACGCTCCACAATAATGTGCGTCATAGTGGTTATAGACATGGTTATGAATCTTCTTAATTTTCATAAAAGCCCCTTAATTATGAAAAGCTGACATGAAGCACACTGCTTTCTACACTATAGATGACATATGAGACATAACAAAACAGTAATAAAAATGGTTCGTGAAAGGACTACTGCCAAGGAATGCGATCTATCTCGTGACAGTGAAAGTATCGCAATAGCATATGAAACACCACGCTCATTTCCAGAAGAAATGGAGATACAAATAAATTAGGCCCAACAATTTAGAAATTACCACCCCCTACCCCTAAATGGCAGCCCCTAGAGGGCGACCTAATATGGCCACCTAATATCACAGAGTTGGTCTTTCGGGTCCTAGCTAAGCGACACGGCCTTCCACTATTTTGTAGCGTCATCATCATTGCCATTCATCATCATCGTCATTTTTCTAGCCACCGCGTGCAGCTGATGCGACAGCTCAAGGCATGCTGTGGAGAACGAGCTTCTGACCTGGCGGTTTGGACGTGGCAGCCGCCGCCGCTCCGCTTCAGCAAATCAACCTGGATAATAAAGTGGCGAGAGAATGACATGACCACGTTGGCCACCGTCCGGTCTTCCTCACTCGCTATATTGGTGACCACGGACACACGAACAAGCGACCGGCGCTGCACTACTGCCATCGAGCTACGCGGTCATGCTCCAGTCAGCACAAGCCTGGCAGCCTCAATTCGACGCCACTGCCCCCGTTTCGGACCTCTCGCCAAGAGTCGTGGTTCGAGGAATTTGCGGCGGCCTTGTATCACAACGGCATCTGGATCCAAGAGCTCATGTACGAGGTATTGGAATACCATCTTCCACATGACATCAAAGACCACCTCACGTACTTCTCCTGGAGCCCTCGCCCGTACGATCACTTGCGAGATGCCGTGCTCAAGATTTACGGCCTTAAACAAGCTCCTCCTCCCAAAAATGATACAACTGCACCTGGCTCATCACCTTCCAGGACGCCTCTCGCCCCACAGCCAGTCATGAACATTCTCCTGTCGGCAACTGGCCAGCCACATAGATTCGACATCGGCCGCTGCCCCGTGCACCGCTGCATTCGCTGCAGAAACTTGGTCGGCTGAACTGTCTGTCCCGGGCCATTCGACGACCTCAGCTGGGCCAGCCGACCTTCCTGCAGACTCCCCGCCTGTCCCAGCACCTGTGGAGGCCCGCGACCCCACTCACACTATGGACTCAGAGCCCGCTGTGACACTGCACACAATCAGCTTCCCCTGCACACCGGTGCCTGCTGCTCAAAACCTCGTGGACTGCCAGCACCTACTAACATCATCCTCGATGTATCCTACAGAAGTTCAAGCCCCTGAGCATGCACGGCTGAACGTGCATGATGCTGTGAAGATGTCAGGAAATCCCGAAGGCCGGGCCTGGTTCATCACAGGAGGAGCACACTGTGCATGCCCCAACAGATTCGCAGTTAAACCATCCGCCTACCACTACGTACGCGTGCTTGAGCATTTCAACACCGTCGACGGCCTAGACAACTGTGACGCCACATACCCGCCGCTCGATGTCACATCACCAAACATCGGTTCTAGCTCGAACAACGCGACGACTCATCGGCATACGCCTACGCGTTACACGTCGCCAAAGGTCGGAAAAAGAAATCTATCAGTGCCCTCTGAGCCGGCACTTATCACTGTAAACCATGTCGCACTTTATCCGTCCATAGCGCACCGCTTCCAACTTATCTGCGCCCTACTCAGCCGACCAGGCGGCCGCAGCAGCTGGTAATGTGCCACCGCAAGCGACAGTACCAGCACGGTAAACACACTACCAGGGTTGACCGCACTCCCTGTCGACGTTCTCACCAGCTCCAACAAGGAAGTAACACTAGACCCTCTGGACTGGTCGTACAACGCTCATGCTACAGTCCATCTTTTAAGCATCAGTGTTCGAGTGCGCGCGACAATCGACCGCACCGAAACCGCCCGTGTGTTCTCGGCCCTTGACCATTTTCCACCTCGTCGTTGGTACTTGCTATCGACAAAAGTGTCCCTTCATCACGACCTTCGCCCACTTCTTCCAACAGCATGCCTGCATAGCCACCCTCGTCCACTGCGCCATTCCCAGTGTCGCCCGCCAGAGACCCACTGGTTGCCGATTGTCCCTTCCAGTTGACGACCTGGACTGCTCATGGACCCCATTTCGTTTTGCAAACCTCACTCGCTTGTATATACACTCTAATTATTTTCATTCCGGCTTCATTTCTGTGGGGGGGAGTAATCTGTAGCGTCATCATCATCGCCATTCATCATCATCGTCATTTTTCTAGCCACCGCGCTGCGCCTCTCGTGCAGCTGATGCGACAGCTCGAGGCGTGCTGTGGAGAATGAGCTTCTGGCCTGGCGGTTTGGACGTGGCAGCCGCCGCCGCTCCGCTTCAGCAAATCAACCTGGAAAATAAAGTGACGAGAGAACGACACGACCACGTTGGCCGCCGTCCCGTGTTTCTCTCCCGCAACAGTTTTTTGTTATTGTGCAGCCAAGGTCAGACACTTGAGAGCAAGCCCACGGGATACATTTCAGATCCACCTGCTCTTACAAAATGAAGTATGTTCAGCACAAAGCACTTTTACTGCAGCGTTGACATCAGTTTCCCTAACCTTTTACCTAATCGCACCTTTATACAGTTACCAAACTTCTGTTTTTGCAGAAGAGTACTCACCATACAAGCTTTTCCTATTTGCGTTGATGTTCGCCAGGTCACTACTTGGGGAGTCGCCAATAAGAAGGTCGATGGGACACAGTTCCTTGAGCTGCAGTGGGTACAAGCACGCCTTAGGACACTGTTTCCAAGCACTCTAACTATAAAAGTTTATCGCTCTAAATCGCCAAATTTTAGTGAAATTTAACTGGTGCCCAAGCTCGCTTTGAATCCGGAATCCCGAATGACCTATTTTTAATAAATATTATGGTAGAAGGGACTGATTACTGAAAACTGGGCGCTGTTCTAACAAACACCAGTTGCAATAATAAACAATTCATGCCGACCTTTTGCTCGTTAAGGTGCTCCACTGGCCCCAGGTAGGTAATTGAGGATCCATGACGAGTGAGGCCCACGTGAATGGCGTCGTTGTCTACTTCACTGGCATAGTACACCTCTACTGAGAGGCCCAGTTGGTTCAGTACGTACTTGCCTGCGGGACGAGCAAGGCCATGTAACTCACAGTACTTAGCATGTTGAAACAACACGGCCCTAGAAGAGATTAAGGCTTCTTGCTACATAGTCAACACCGTTCTTGTTTAGAATAGAGGAAAATATGCTGTTGGCACTGCATACATGCGGAATCTAAAACAATACTGTTCAATGCTTACTATAGGAAAGCTTGCGGGTTGGCCGCACTTCATTGCGGGTGATTTGTGGAAACCCTGCTCCACTCAGAAAAACCTAGCCACGTTCACAGTTTTTTGATGAGAAAGTCGCAGCTTTGCCACAAAGGCGTAGCCATGAAAGCTATAGCAACAATTCAAATCCTATTCTATCCTAATGAAATCCTATCCTTGTTCTTACGGGTGAGCACTTGAATACAGCTCTCACATCAAACGACGCTGACGTACCTGCGCGTCCCTTTCTATCTTTTTTTCGATCGCAATATTTGAGTGACTCTCGGTGCCACGTTACTTTGACCTACACTGTAAGGCAAAATTACTTGAAAAAGAAGTAACGGCACCCAATAGGCGCGGGCGATGAACAGATAAAACTATTGAGGAGCAACCACAGAAGGAGGCGTGCTACGTGCAAACCACTTAGTCTTTAAACACGCTCCAAAGGGATGGACCGCCCGGGAAATGCGGACAGTGCGTAAAGCGTTGCTAAAGTCACTAGCCATCCTATTCCTCTCCTGGATTAGTCTTACCCCGTATTTTGCTGACGACAGTTCGCATTGCGTCACGCTCGGAGTTCTCGACCACGGCCGCCTGAATTGATGATCTAGGAATTACGACGTGGAGCTTGTATGTACGCTTGGATGAGCGTGCGCTGCTGATTTTACTATTCGCCGCACCTATGAAGTCTGGAGTAGGTCTCGACACGCCACCACGCCACGCTGTCAATCGCTGGTTTCCAGATAGTCAAGACCAATGACAGCAACAGTTGCGAAGGCAAACATGGCGGCAGAAAGGTCAGCAGGCTTACCGGATGCATTGATTCATTCCGATTCAGGGCAAAAATTTGCGCTGGATTCTTTCACAAGTACGTGATCATTCTTTATTGTACTCTACTTGTCACGTGTGCGATATGGATCGCGCTTGCCGACAACGGGCTCTGTCGTGTCGTATATCGCACGCACAAAATGCACCAGGAAGGTCAGCTTGGGCGTCAGCAATTCGCCTGTGCTTTGCGACCACCTGGAAATCGGCCACCATTATCGTCGGCCTCCCGTACGCTCGCTCATCGAGTGCTTGCCTGTCATCGAAAACACATTGTGGGTTCCCTTAATGAGCTTGGTTGTAGTATTTTGCGCGCTGTAAGTGCACCAGCACGGGCTGGCGGGGCTTTGGCTAGCGTCAGAACTAAGAGAAAATTGGTCGCCATTACATTTGGCTTCCCCGTCAGTCGGTCGCAAGCAGCCCGGTGCCGTCCGTCGGCCGCGGCGGCAGACTCGCGTTTGCACGCTGCACTCGCACTCGCTCAAGTTTGTGGAAAAGGGCCGCATTACTATCTATTTCTTCGGCGCTAGCTCAAAACGAGCTCGGCGCTGTTCGTGGCAGCGGTCAAGCGTACGCTCGCTCTCCTGTTTGAAGTTCGCTGGTGGCAGACACTCCGCGTGCAGCACTGTGTTTGTTCTCACGTTCGCTTGCTCGAGCTGAACGACGTCGCTCGCTTAGAACTCGCCGTCTTGTTGGCGGAACGGTGGTTTGAGGAGTTGTGGCTACAGCTGCCGCTCTTAGGCTGTTGCGCTACGGAGATCGAAATGACTCTTTTATGATGTGTGACATCACGGTGATATTTTAAGCTTGTGATATCTCATGTCTGTTTTTATTTCACCTTGCACGTATTTCTCATATGCAGTCGTATTCATCATTTGTGATGTGTGACTAACTATTTTGCATACTTATTGTGTAGCCGTGGGCACCCACCGTGCTGAAGGCTGTGTTCGCTGGCGTCAGCGATGCCTGTCATCTGTCTCTCGTCAGAGCACCTTCAGAAGGACTGTACGAGTTGTGAAGTTTTTAAAGTTAATTGTGTGTCGTATTTTACACACATGTCTTTATATTACCTTCCAAGTATTTTTCATATGCGTACATTTTCATCTTTTGCCACGTGTGTATAACTGTTTTCACAATATTATTGTACGTGCAGCCATGGGAACACAAGAGGCAGAAGGCTCTGCGTGCGCTGGCACCTGCAATGCGTGTCATCTATCACTTCCGTCGGAGAAGCTCCACAACGAGTGAACAAGATGTGACAACGAGACAGGACTTGTACACTTCACCATGAATTCGCTTAAAAGAATGGAGAAACTTGATGTGTATGTAGAAAAATAAAAGATTTCGATGTCTCCCTTTTGTCTTTCGTTGTTGCCCTGACTGAAAGAAGTTACACATAGGTGGCCAACTACTTTCTCGCGTGTTCTTTTCTGCGCTATTTGTTGCTCACTGCGTAGTAAAACAGGCGAAAAAAGTATTAGGCCTGGCCAAAAATAAATAAAAAATAATGTTTTAGCTGGGGATAAAAGGTTCATTCGATTGGAGTATTTGAGTGGATCAATCGTTCGTCCAGCAAGGCGCAATTGTAGGGACTAACGGTTGCCAGGTAAGATGTAAATGTGGGGATTAACAGTTACCCTATAAGGGGCAAGTGTGAGGAATAAATATTAGTCCTTTGAGGTGAATTTCGGGACTAACAGTCGTTAAGGTGTAAATGTGGGGACTAAATGTTACTTCCTTGAGCTCGTCTGTGGGGACTAACTGTTAGACCCAATGCAGTTTGTCCTTAAAGGAATTAATGGTTGTGGCAGCCCCATTAGTTTCCAGAAAGACTAATTGCACACCCTTTTAACACCTTTTTGCCTTAGAGTGTGCGATAGGAAGAAATGTTGTATGGGGATGTTTGTCGGGGAAATATTGTCATCGTTGGAATAGCCGTATAGGCTGTGTTCCTTCCGCTCATAGCCGAGGTATAGTATCGGTGTCGAAGTCGTTGCGGTTCGTTCGCCTGAGAACAAGTGAGATGAACATGTCCGAGTACTTGCAGAAGGTATAAATTTTGTCCTGTGTAAGTTTGCAAGCCATAGAAGCTGCTGCTTCTTGTCAACAGGAAAACTATGCAACATGAAAAGTGCACAGCAACAACTCTTCGTCTGGAGATGCACATGACATGCTTCTTCCAACAGCACTTTTCTTTTTCTGCCACTCGTATTGCACCTGAAAACAGTGCAGTGGTTCCTTGATGACCAATTCTTGGCTGTCATAGCAATGAAGAAAAAAAATGCGCAGGAATTGGTTTAATACAAGGCGCATTGCTCGATAACGCTAAACAAACCAGCATCAAAACGCACATTCCAAGCCGTTGCCTACATTCCAGAAAGAAGGAATGTGTTGGTTGCCAGACTATACTTCCTCGCCTATTGCAAAGGTCCACATATAAATACGTATACATTTACACTCTAAAAGCTGTGGAGGGTACCGCAGGCGTCAAAAGGCTGAGTTACTCTTTAGAGTGTTCTACTCGAGCAAAGCATGGGATGAAGTAAAATTTATTTTGAATCTGTATGAAATGAGAGAGTGAAACTTCTTTCCACTCTCAATATCTTCGAGAGAGCGGAATGCCCATATACTTTTCAGACATAAGAGAGTAAAACATGATTATACTCTTGATCTTGATTACATTCAGATGCCTCGGCATACTGTGAGTGATTACCACCACTTCATAACCACATGTATATGCAGTAAAACGTACTGCCTTCGTTTGTTGAGGCGTTAGAGACAAATAAAAGAAAAAATAGCATTTCTAGCACATGCCAGTGAATTTCATCGCACAAGAATGCACTTGAAACTGTTAATATCAGCGTTTTTAGCTTCAAATGTGTTTAGTCAAATAAGCGACTTCTATCTTATTCAGTCGGTCACAATCGATACGCAACGCAAGCGTCTATGACAATCTTTTCATATTAATATTCATGTGTTTCACTACGACCATTGCTCACGGGGATGCTGCCGTAAGCCTAACATACGATACGGCTACAGTTGTTGTGGCTTTAGCCGTAGTGAACAAGAATGACTGAAAATACCTCCAAGGGGGTTAAAAACACTAGATTCTTAATAGTAAACTCCAAAAGCGCGATGTTTCTTAAGCAGAAATAACTAACTACTTAGCGAGTCAGTGGAAACGCCGTTCATATAATCATTTTCGCTATCTTCTTACTTCTACTCTAAAAAAACGAGTCGGGTAGACGTTATGATCTCATAAACCACAAAACAAAACACATTAAACATGATTACTTATAGTCTAGCTGGTTTTGATAAGAGCGCCGACACTCAAATCTACGCATCTAAACAAGGAAATGCAGACATATAAACAACATAATTTATGACAATATGAAATAAACTCTTAATTTGGTCTCTCAGCGTGCTGTAGTGGTTAGCGTTTCGCGATGGCAAGCTGCAGTCTGAGGCTCACTTGCTCGAATTTTTTCACATTTTACTTTGTTCTTTTTTACAGTGTTCTTATTCAGCAACCCTGATAATCTGCGCACGAGGGAATTTATCAAAAACATTTAAAAAGCCTGATTTGGGAAATTTTTGTGATTTATTTTTTTCTGATGTGTACTGCAACGCTTTTCGGTAGGGTCATGCTACTCTTTTTCGGGCAGCGTTATGTTACTCTGTTGAGGGGAAGTGCTTTGATCGTTTCTGGTGGAATCTGCCTCAGGAAGAGGTGATTTATTCTGGAAAAGAGAGCGAAATATGGGATAAGAAAGTGATCTCTCAAAAAAAGTTCCCGGCACTCTCTTAGTTCTTGGAGTGTAGGCTGGATGACGTCGATGCCTGTGGCAAAATTCAGCCAGAGTGGTCATAGAATTGCTGCCCAATAAAAATAAGTCTGTCCGCTCACACACACCACTGAGCTACTCGAGTCGTGGTTTCGGCAAATGAAAGTACACAATATTTACATCACTGTTGGCAGAATTGTAGGCTAATGCTATAGGCTGCACCTGTATAGGCTACACCTGCAACATTGAGATATACCCAGAGTTTATGGCCAACGCTGCTTTTTACGCTCACAACCGAAGGCATTACTGCCAAAGCCACGGACACCAGGATGTGTGCCAAATGAGCTCCTTAACGCTTCACATTGAAACGCAACACTAAAAGACAGAAGAATCTTACGGTCATCGGCACGCTTGTGTTGAAGTAGTAATCACTGGCTAATAGGCGTCTTTAGCAAAATGAATGAAGGAAACACCCCATAAAGTCCAGTGAAGTGAATTGGAATTGAGCCTCAGCCACGGCCTAGGTATCGGTCTCGAGCCCTTTGCCCAGGCAGCTTCCTCGGCACGCTGGACGAGCAAAAGAAGTGAGATGCACTCTGCAGTAGAGCATGACGTCAGCCAGATCTCGGAAATTTGGGGTGCACTTAGCTCCAGCAAGAATACGAAAAGCGAAAATGGCGTGAGTGATCAAGGAAGACATTATGATGCATGACTTCAAATTTCCAGCGCATTAAAAACCGGAAGTAAAAAACTGAGACGTGAACAGCACAAACGCTAAACTTCAAGCCATGTTTATTTGGTAAGCCATGTGGACATACAAATGAAAGTGTAAACTCGAACCTCCACTAACTCAACCAGTTTTCCGACTTACTCTTTGTATATTGTCATGGGGTCGTGATGTCGACGAAGGGAGCAGACTGTAGGTCAAACTTGAAACTGTTTATTTGGTAGACTTTGTGGCCGGTAAGTGGAAAATCAGATTACATCAATACACATTAGCAGTCATAGCGGTGAACTGAGTGTCGGCCATTGATCAGCTGAAAGCCGGTGAAGGGCGTGGGAATTTATGCATGTGTGGTCGAGTATCCAAGTGTTAATGCTAGCGGCAATGTAAATTCTTGAAGAAACTGTTACATTCGTGTTACGCGCGTAATCACATCGAAAGGGTCTGAGATAATCTGATTCTTGGTCATTCGGTGCAGTTTGCACAAGGCTGCATTTACAGTGTAACGGGGGATAACAAAACTTGAGGAAAGAATGCGGCATTGGCCCCCTCTGAAAAAAAAAGGTATCATACCCATGCTTTAACAATAGATGGAAGCACAATAGCAAAGCAAGAAATAAACATTAGCTACATGTAACAATGCACATCAATAGAGCAAGTACAACAAAAATACAGTCCTCGGGTTCGTTAACGCTCGCAAAATGGCTTGAGGTCATGGTGTACCTGAGGCGCATGCCATAGACAACTTCAGGTTTTTTACAGTGCCCTTGAGAGGTCGTAATGCCATAACCTCATAGTCGAGTGGCCCCAGACGGTCCGAAGTACTGCCGCAGGAATTTCATGCCGAGTCCTCGTCACCGTTTCGGTGTCCACACCTGAACACTGTCACGAGGCTCATATACCATGAAGCGTCGTCGTAGATTGCAATGGCGGCTGTCAGTCATCTGTTGGTTTTTAATGCGGACACGGACTTGTCCGGCTTTTCGGCGTGCTGAAGGTGGAGGCTGACGTCTAGGTATTATTTGTCAGCGACGTTGGGCAGCATGGCGTTGAGCGTCATTGCCGGGCTTCTTCTGCACGCCAACACTTATGGCGTGATCTGTGTCGTCTCCTGCATGGTCGTGTTGTATGCAAAGGTCACGTAGGAAAAAACGGCGTCCTAAGACTAGTGTTTGACGTCACATAGATGGCCAGGGTGTAGGTGAAGTCACTATTTAAACATTCGGTCAGGCCATTTTTTGGGGTAGTATGCAGTGGTCCGGTGGTTGCTTTTCTCGATGTTTCTCAGAATCACCTGAGTTAGGTCAGCAGTAATTTAAACATTCGGTCAGGCCACTTTTTGGGGTAGTATGCAGTGGTCCGGTGGTTGCTTTTCTCGATGTTTCTCAGAATCACCTGAGTTAGGTCAGCAATAATCGTTGTACCTCTGTCAGTGATGAGAGCCTCTGGGGCACCATGTTGAAAGACGATGTTCCCAACAAAGAACTTAGCTACTTCGGAGACACTGCCTTTTGGCAGGGCTCTTATTTCGGCCTAGCGGGTGAGGCTGCCAGTGACGATGGTTCAGAAATGTTGGCTAGTTGACGTTTGAAACAGCCCCAAGAGGTCTATCATGATCTGCTGAAATGGTCACCGAGGAGAGCCGATTGGCTAGACGAGGCCTTCTGGTATTCTTGGTGGTGTCTTCTGGCGCTGACAGTCTTGGCACTTTGTTACGTGGCAAGCGATGTCGTAGGCAGGGCGCAGCTAGTAGTACTTTTCCTATACTCTTGAGAGCGTGCGTGAAAGTTCGAGGTTCCCAGCCTTGAGGTAGTTATGTAGAGCCTGGAGGACGTCTGGTCGCAATGTTGAAGACATCACGAGAAGGTAGTTGGCTCGAAGTGGTGATGAATTCTTCTTTTTCAGCACCGCGTTTCGAGAGAGAAATGACGTGCGTCCTCTCTTGACTGCCTTCGAAACAATGACGCTCTTGTGTTAGAGGTACCCCAAAAAGCCGCCGAGTTCCGGGTCCACTCACTGTCGTTCAGTGAAGTCATCAGCACTAATGGTTCCCAACAAGTTATCCTCCTGGTCGTCCGGTGGTGGTTTGTTTAGTGAGACGCGAGAAAAGCAGTTGCTTAAGAGTGCTTTCGTGCGGACTTTGAAATGACGGCAATGTCAAATTTCTGAAGCCTCAGAATCCATCTTGGAGATGAACTGAAGGACCCTTCATGTTAGCTAGCCAACACAAGGCGTAGTGTTGTACACAACTTTGACGAACCACCCTAACAATGATGTAGCCCAAGTAATGGCAAGGCCCTCTTTTCTCCGTTGCGGAATTGTTGGCCTCGGCCATGGATAGTGACCGGCTAGCATAACAAATAACCGTTTCAGGTCTGTTCGTGCGCCTCGTGCACAAGAATTGCGGAGAGTCCTACAGTGCTTGCGACTGTGTGCATTTCTGTTGTGGTATCTTCATCGAAATGAGCCAGTAACGGAGACATTTACAGGTGTTATAACGTCTTGAAATGCTTCCTCCTGCGGCGCTTCCCACATGAACTCGACGTCGGTCCTTGTAATATTAGTAAGTGGCTCGGACTTTTTTCCGGTCTCCCTCGTATACTTGGATTTGCGAGTAGACTGTTTTGAGGTCCATAGATGAAGTCCAGGGCTCGATTAAAACCAGTCTGGTCAGAAAAATTCATGACAGAGATTAGTAATAAAACATCTATCTGTTATTTCGATGATTTGCCGGTGCTTACTTATTTCCACCTTGTCCATTGATGCAAAGTATTTCCCATTGTAGACTCGATCGAGGGCATCGTCTATCCGGGATAGAGGGTACACGTCCTCTCTCATGATCCTGTCGGAGCGGCGAGTCTATGCGAAAACGTAGTGTTCCATTCTTGTTCTCTAGCACTATAGAAGATGCCCACGGACTCTGATGGCTGTGTGATGTTTCATGTAGCACTTCGTCAACTTGTTTTTTTAAAGCCTCACACTCTCGCGTCGAAACTCTGTACGGGCTCTGATGAACTCACTCGCTTTTTGCTCTGTTATAATGCGATGTTAGTAACCTGCGCTTTGCCGATGACATTGCATTGCTCAGTAACTCAGGGGACGAATTGCAACTCATGATTACGGAGTTAGACAAGGAGAGCAGAAAGGTGGGTCTTAGAATTAATCTGCAGAAAACGAAAGTAATGTACAACAACCTCGGAAAGGAGCAGCGCTTCGAGATAGGTAATAGTGCACTTGAAGTTGTAAAAGACTATGTCTACTTAGCGCAGGTAATAACCGCAGAGCCGAACCGCGAGATTGAAGTAACTAGAAGAATAAGAATGGGGTGAAGCACATTCGGCAAGCACTCTCAAATTATGACAGGTAGATTGCCACTATCCCTCAAGAGGAAGGTATATAACAGCTGTATCTTGCCAGTACTTAGCTATGGAGCAGAAACCTGGAGACTTACAAAGAGGGTTCAGCTTAAATTGAGGACGACGCAGTGAGCAATGGAAAGTAAAATGGTAGGTGTAACCTTAAGAGACAAGAAGAGAGCAGAGTGGATTAGGGGACAAACGGGGGTTAAGGATATCATAGTTCAAATAAAGAAGAGGAAATGGACATGGGCCGGGCATGTAGCACGCAGACAGGATAACCGCTGGTCATTAAGGGTAACTAACTGAATTCCCAGAGAAGGGAAGCAGGTTAGGGGGAGACAGAAGGTTAGGTGGGCAGATGAGATTAAGAAGTTTGTGGGTATAAATTGGCAGCAGCAAGCACAGGACCGGGTTAACTGGCGGAACATGGGAGAGGCCTTTGTCCTGCAGTGGATGTAGTCAGGCTGATGATAATGATGATGATGAATGCGATGTTTGGTGAGTGCAGTCTGCTGAATTCTTGGCCATGGCGAAAAGGAGTCGTTCAATGGCAGCAGCAGGGTTTTGAGGTCGTCTTGCCTACACTTCGAGAGTGTTGGGTTGGCGTTGAAACTTTGTTGGTATTGCTTTGTTGTAATCAATCGGTAGATTTGCTGATCGTGAAAGTGCTGATGGCTTCAAAAATTTCATTGATTTTAGCTACCGTCGTGCTTTTGCTGACTATGTAGTACTCGTTGCTGAAATTCGTGAGCATCAGTTTGGCTTTCCCTCTAGACAGCTAAAATCCTTCTTCCAATGCAAATATTGTCGTTGACCAGCAGGTGTTGATTGTCTTCAACGACGCCATCGAAGTTTGCTGGTTTTGGAGTGTCGATGGAATTGATGACGCTGGCACAAGGTGGAACGGTGACTTCTTCCCACACATTAAACGCGTGGATTCGCGGTGGTGTGCGCAGAGTAGGTGCTTTTTTTCTGTGGACAGTGTTATCGATTTTGTTTTCAGGTCGATAATTGCACCATGGGCCATGCCAAGTTGATACCAAGAATGGCATCTCTCGAGCAATTCTTTAGTGCTACTAAGCTTGCGAAGAAAATGTGGCTGGTAAAGATGATTATGACTGTGCGTATAACAGCCAGGTTTACGAAGAGACCTTCAGCTGTATAGATTTAGGGGCTTTCCCAAGCGATCCCAACTTTCTTCAACCTCATGGCGAATGTACCACTGATGACACAATAGTGGAATCATGATTTGATTAATATGTGGGGTTTAACATCCCAAAATCACCATACGGTTATGAGAGACGCCGTAGTGGAGGGCTCCGGAAATTTCGACCACTTGGGGTACTTTAACGTGCACGCAAATCTGAGCACACGGACCTCTGTATTTTCGCCTCCATCGAAAATGCAGCTGCCACAGCAAGGATTTGATCCCGCGACCTGTGGGTCAGCAGCGAATTACTTTAGCTTCTAGACCACCGCAGCGGGGCAATAGTGGCAACCTGTGTCGACGAGAGCTGTGACCCTATGGCCATAGTTGAGAACGTTGTTGAGTTCAGCGAGCCAGTCTGTGCCAGGGCCTCTGGGACGGAAGAAAGGCACGCGCATCACTTTGTGGGCCGCGCAAAGACGCCCTGCTGTTTTTCATGTACTGGGATGTGAGTGGTTACAATTACTCGATGGAGCACTGCTGTCGTTGGGGTCGGCGCGGAAATGCGACACGTGGCGTCTTCGTGCCCCAGAAAAAGCCACAATGGCGTGTTTCCGCCAAAGACTAACATCGGGCCAACACGCTGTGCGTCTCTGACTGACGAGCCACCGAGGCTTAAATCAGGGTCAGATGTCCAGGCACATGCCATATAAGGTGCCTCACCAGTGACTGCTGTTCGTCAGCATGGGTGGTTGGTCCGAGCGACAAAATTTCAGGCTCATCACACCCCGCTTGCTAGAAGCAAGATTCGCCGGATGACACATCTTCGCCGGGACAATACACGAGTTTAGATTGTGTGTGTGTCTATTTTGGGAACGGCACTGGCATAACGACCCTCTTGAGTGCTGTGGGAGCTGTAATTGTACAGTGCAATATGGACCTATTCGTCGGTCTAGAGATCTGGAGAAAAGAGACAGTTTATAATCAGCACTCATGGGCTGCTTGGAGCGCCTTTTCGACTTGATGCTTTTTCAACCGAGAGCTTTTTTGATGTAAGGCTTTGAGTCAGAGAGCTCTTGCTATCTACAGAATGTAAATATATGCTCTTCTAAGTTCAAGTTCCTCCTGCCTCTACATCTTCATCCCGGATCTTCGGGGCCTGCAGAGGCCAGTCGGAACAACGTTGAGGTCACTAGTTTATCGCCTGACGTTGTGATTGGGTCGTGGCGTCGGATCATGGCTATAATAGCTTGAACTTCTGCTTTTACGTGTCGTCGTCAGGTTTTTTGCTCATGAATGTTCGACATCGAGACTACTTTCACATTGCGGCGAGTTTTGAAGTTTTGTCTTGGCATCGTCGTCGGCGGAGGAGGATCTTCGGTAGTTCGTCGTATAGCAACCATACCTCTATCGGTTGCTGCCGTTAGTTTTCCGAATACGGGCTAGGTGACCGGCCCCAGTTCGGGCCAGGGTGCGGTTGGTGGTTCGGCGCAGTTTAGCGGCCAGGTGACAGTGTGTGGTATGGTCGTCGTTGTTGTCACTCTGCATCGTTGACGTAGTCCGCCATGTCGCGAGATCATTCGCCCGGCTGCAGAGGCAGCTCGTTGACGACGAAACTACGTAGCCCCATCTGTCCGTACTGGTAGCGGTGGTAGCTGTGGCCAGCCTTCTCGCAGTGGTAGCAGAGCGGGCGGTCTCAACTGTCTTCCTTAGAGGGTTTCGCTGGCCGACATGTGGGCGGTATGGTGTCGGTGTCTGGCGGCGGATCTGCGGTGGTGCAGCGTCCTGGCACGCCCTTGGAGGAGCGCCGCAGTGGACTACAGTGACGTAGCGCACTGCTTCCGGCTCGGGGCGCGGTGCATCAGGAATTCCGAGCCATTGCCAAACTTCTTTGGGGACATTATCGGTGATCAAATCAACTTGAGGCTGCGGTGAAAGTTGATTTTGCATTGCTCCTTCCTCATGATTGCGCTGATCGTTTCCCGTAAGTCTTCGGTGATTAGGGAGTGCTCTCTGGCATTACATGTAGACAGGACTGAGCGATTGTATCAATTTGTGAGCATCTACAGTGATTTTTTAATTGTTGAAGCCTCCGTGACGAATTTTGCGACTATGTGGGGCATGTTGCGGACAAGTCCTGTGAACAGTTTTTTTCACCCTTCGCATAAGCAGCCGAACGTTTCTGTCTTTGGTCAGGGCAGCGTCGACTTGATGGAAAACTGGAGTCAGTTCTTCCGTGAAGATTGTGACATTCTCGTTCAGTAGTTGTATCCATGTCTTCAGCAACGAAGCAGCTCTTTTTTGCAGGAGACGCATGCGAACGTGTTCAAAAATGCATCACACAATATATCCCAGGTTTGAAGTGCAGACTGGGGAGAAGGGGGTGGTTTTAATATCGGATAAAAATGAGAAAAGTGAGCCCCATCAATGTCTGCAGCTAATTGCGGCACCTCAGCAGTAGCTCATGAGGGAAAGAGATAAGGAGGGATAAAAACAGATAGAGGGCGAAGTAAAGATTGAGAAAGAAAAATCGGCCCCGTATTTGCATGTTACACTGCTAATGTCACCGAAAGACGATAGTCTTGCGTCTGGAGAGAGTGAACAAAACATTTATTTGATGTTCTGGACAAGAAAATAAGTGAATCGTATTCTGGAGGTGCTGCTTTAGAGTGCCTCGAGCATGTAGGAAGGTGAACGAGCGCATCAAGTCACTTCACACGTGAGACATGAGTGCTATCTGGCAGTTGGAAAACTAAGCGCACGGCGTGCGCGTCTTTCTCGGAGGCGATAACGTGTAGAATTCAAGGTGACGGATAGGTTCCACCACCGTGTCGTCTTAGCAAAGTGTCGGAAACATGTCCTTTTCGCGCAATCGTTGCATTGTCAGCGTAGCGTGATAAGCGCTACAGTCTTTAGAACTACTTTTGCATGCCTTTTCTAGTAAAAAGACACACATACTGAATATTGAAGTGTTATTATGGTGCCTTATATATGTGCAATAATTGATTTTTAATTGACAATCGCACAAGTAAGAATGCTAAAGCTTGAGCATTATTGGTGGACAGTGCGTATGGGGTCCGCTGTTCGGAGTATCGTTTGGTACCGTTTAGGGTATCCTTAAGGTGCACAATGGACAGGCAGAAAGACAGACAGACAAAAGTTTTGCGTCGAAGGTCCCCAAGAAAGAAAGAAAAGATTAGGACATGGTGGAAGGAGTCCGAAGACGGGGCACCGGGAGATCGCGGATGGCGGGACGAACAGCAAGAGCTACATTGATGTAATAGATCGCGGGGACACAACCGTTTGGCATGGGACCTAGCAAGCAAATCCGAATTGCAGACTTTCGATTTTGGAGCCAGGTTCTTGCCGTGTCTTTTAGGTGGAAGAATGATGCAGCTTTTTTCGGAGTGCAACTGGTTGAAGCTGGGCTCTCATGGTTCTTCAGCCAGGTCTCCGAGTATTTGAACGATGATCCACGGAATGTGAATGGCTCCCTTGACTGCTGCACCATGACCATGGCTGGTGGTTGACCCAGTGACCATTGTAGTTGTCCTAATAGTGCTCATGACCTTGGTCTTTTGAGTCTTGTACGGTAGAAGCCCGAACTCTGGGGGAAGTGCTCATTGCCTGCGGCTAGCTCGGTGATAAAGGTTGGCGCCGATGCCTTCTTCATGACTGAGGCCTGGTTCATGGCCTGGCGGGGGGCCTCCGGAACATGAATGCACAGCACCTCTAACAGATATCACGTAGTCATGACATCGGCGAAGACAAAAGTCGGCGTGTCGATGAATACACTCTTTAGTTCGCCGAACTTGTGGCTGGTAACTGATGGTCAGAACATTGATACACACTGGCACTGTTAACGATGAATACAGTGTCGGCCGCCAATCATTTGACTAGCAGTGATGAGCGTCGGTAGTATGCGTGTGCCGTCGAATATCGCAGACTGTGTTATTGCTGGCGGCCACGTAAGTTCCAGAAAAAACTGCAATGTACATGCCTTGCGCGAGATTTTAACAAAATGATCTACTTCAGCTCTAAAGCTTCTCGAACACTGTAGGGGCTGTTTGCACTGTGGATTATGCTTACAGCCTTTGCAGGTGAAAACCAAACACAGCAGACGTGAAATAAAGAACACACATGACAGTAAACACAATACCAGTAAATGTCTTAACACAGAAATTTCTCAAAGTTCTGGAAAATCTATTGTTTGCGGCAGGTAATACGTGCTGTCTGAAGATCCAATAATGCCTAATTTAAGCTCAAGGCAAAATAGGCTGAAACAGGCATAGCCGGGGCAGGCCAAAATTTTTGTGCCCGAGCCGGGTATGGGCCATATTCAAAAACGCCAGGCCGGAACACCGCGTATTCGGACCAGGCCAGGCCCAGGCCGGCGAAATCGGCACGTTCAGTGCTCTTGTAACGACGTGGTTTATAGCCGGCCATTCAACAAAAAAGGCGCACATGTTACAGCACGCGTTTCCTAAAGACCACGTAGAGGGTGCATAGCAGGTTGGTATAGAATTCCCGCGCATTACTACTCGTGGTAAGCATGCTTACTCTACACAAAATGCAGCCACATTAGAAAGCTTCAGCGACACAAGCCACTTTCATCTATTTTGATTACGTAGTAGAAAACCACAAATTTAACTCCTCGTGTGATATCATTCAACAAAAAGTGTGCACTAAGTGGTTGAAATACGCACTAGGTACAGGATATTGCTATTGCGTTCGACACTTAGAGGCAAAGCTTCCACGAATCCCCTAATGTTTAGCTCACAGTGCATTCTTTGTATTGTCCGCTTACTTTTTTTATCTTTTGCTTTCATTAGATACCTTGTCAGCTGGGCTTTGTCTGTCTCTCTTTGTTTTTTTTTCTTTAGAACTTTGCAGCACTACTTATACCATCCCTGTGTGGTGTCACGCATGCAAAACCACGTATGACCCCACCATGTATATCATGTTCATATGTACTAACCTGTAACAAGAGGTAGAAAAGGGGGTTGAGGGTGAGGGGGTGGTACGAGGAGAAAGATGAGGACGTTAGAGCAAGGCATAGCCGTGTATTGTTAAGTAAATGAAGGTGTGGAAATAGTAAGAGGACTTGAAACAGACACGAGGGCGACGAGGTAGAGGAAGGGACAGTCATGCATATCACAGCCCTGTTACAGTAGAGTATAGCAAGGGACCGAGAGGGAAGTGGAATCGAGGAGTGATGTTGGTGCTGCTTGCACTCAGCCGCGCAAGCACTAAACAGCAATGATTCTGAAGACTAATCTGGTTGCTTCTAGGTAGTTTTAGGTTGCTTCCAGGTCCAATCAAGCCATATATAGCGCTGATGAGACAGAGACCCAAAAAAGGGGACAGGAAGGATGCTACCCGGTTTCCTTTCTGTGTTCCCTGTCTTATCAGCAATTGTTATGGCTTCATCGAACGTAACAAGCTAACTAGCCCAAAAGATTGTGCTCTTCCTACCAGATAGTTGCTAGGCTTTTGTTAGGTGATCTTAGGCCGTTCATAAGTTGATTTTAAGTGCAGAAAAGTTTCATTGCAGTCAAAGACAATCAGAAACATGACACGGACACGTCATCACTGGCACAGGCCCTCAATCGCTTCGGGGTCTTTTCACAGCTGCCATTGCACATTTACCGTTCCTCAGTATTGTACCTAGTACTCTTGAGTTTTCGACTCACCGCCACCGCTTCGCTGCCATTTGTTGGGATAACTCTTACCTTTTGTGTTGTTAGCGGAATTTGTGTATAGTAGATGTTACACAATTTGAGTGACACATACCCGTTTATGAAAATGATGATAGGTTTCACCACCTATCAAGTTTTTGTTGCCTATACCTACTTATTGGGCTGACCATTGGCTTTTTCCATTTTTGTGGTGCAGGGGTGAGTAGTGGAATTTATCACATTTTTGTGGCGAATACAGGTATAGAGTGATGATAGTTATTGGTACAGGGATAGCAAGGAACATTTTTCTAAGCAGCTTCGCTTTTTAAGCAAAAGAGGAAAGAAGGGTAAAGCATAGTAGAATGTAGCAGGACTGAGAGGCAGTTGAGTTGAAACCTACCCATCACCTATGCTCGTCCCGCCTTCTTCTATCGTGTCGTGTCCATTTGTACACTACCCAACAAAGCATAGTACTAGCCTTTGCTTACAATAGAGCAAAGGGGTGGGACAGGGAAGTGAGAGTGTGCGGAATGAAAAGAAGAAAAAGTGGGTGTGGCACAGCATACCTTAAGGTGTAAAAGGGGAGTGAGGGAGAAGTGGGTATGAAGAAGAGGGAGTGGTGCCAATGAGTTGCCAATGAAGATCTTCTTTTCGGCCATGGATGTCGAGAAAGCTGCATGTTTATTGCCAGCATGCGCGTGCCCATGAACACAAGTGTCGCTAAAAAGAAGGCCGATCACTGCTTCACAATTCTTACGGCTCGCAAGTTGTGTGCCACTGCCCCGACCACTGGATGAAAAAGCACACGGTACGGCCCGCCACGTCGAACGGCTTTCTATGGGAGAGAACGCGTCAGCCATAGGGTCAGTTGCGGCCGCTGCAGTGCGACGGAGAGGGGAAGAGAGGGACGGCGAAACGAGTGGCGGCGGCTGCCTCGAGGCAGCAGCCGCAGAAATTAGCTGATGTTTGTCACAATAGTGACACACTCAGTCGTTCTAATCAGTGTTTTTTAATTAAATATATCATAGCGATGACACAACACATATTTAGTAGACTACAAGGTGCTATCTAGTTAAAAAGCCAATTTATTTTTCCTGTGCGTGCCGAGCACCTGACTTGCTTTTTTTTTCCAGAACCAGCTTCTTGCTCTGAGGCTGACAGAAAAATCTGCATTGCATGTAACTGACTGATATGGCACTGAATGCTTGACAAAGTCATTGTTCTATTTATAGAGATGTCTTAAACTAAGATATTCTGCATATTTTGACGTTTATTCAGCACTTTTGCGTTTTCTCAGCCAGAATGCTTGACAAATAGTTTTTGGACACTGGACAATTGTAAGTTATCTAAAAAAATATTTGTCAAGCTATGAAACTACGAACACCTATAAATAGACGTTCATAGTGTTTATATTCTGAAAGCGTATCGAAGAAACATAATTTCACTATTTTCATGTTAATCAGTACACGCGGTAGTGTGTCGGAAAGTAATTAAGCTTCAAACGCTACATAAAAGTAGTTTCTACAAACATGGTGACGCGCTCCTCATAACTTTATTAAAGAGACTGCGAAAGTACTGATCATTAGAAGTGCCATTCAATATTCTTGATAGTTTCTACTGTGCAAGGCAATAATATATATATATATATACATATATATGTATATATATATATATATATGTATATGTATATATATATATATATATATATATATATATATATATATATATAAATATATATAAGGGAAAGAAGTGTATACCTAAGGGCTCGTTTTTCCGTGTTTTTAACACAATAATAATGAGATATAACCGACAGTAATGCCAAGGAATGTACAGGGGAAGTTATTAACATTAATGGAATGTAAATAAGAAGAAAGAAAAGTGGATGAAAAAATTACCAACTGTAAGCAGGAATCGAACCTACGACCTTCGAATTACGCGTTCGATGCTCTAACCACTGAGCTATTACAGCGGCACTCCCTCCATCCACTTTTTTGGGTTTATGTGTGAATTTTAGAAGTAGGAGCGACTGTCAGCGCCATCTATAAGCCAAACAACGAGTGTGAAAACACTCTTATGCGCATGTTTGGCGTCACGTAGCACGTGAACTTATTATGAGCGGGCAGCTGATTGGCTTATAGAGCGGGCAGTTGTTTGGCTTATAGATGGCGCTGACAGTCGCTCCTACTTCTAAAATTCACACATAAACCCAAAAAAGTGGATGGAGGGAGTGCCGCTGTAATAGCTCAGTGGTTAGAGCATCGAACGCGTAATTCGAAGGTCGTAGGTTCGATTCCTGCTTACAGTTGGTAATTTTTTCATCCACTTTTCTTTCTTCTTATTTACATTCCATTAATGTTAATAACTTCCCCTGTACATTCCTTGGCATTACTGTCTGTTATATCTCATTATTATTGTGTTAAAAACACGGAAAAACGAGCCCTTAGGTATACACTTCTTTCCCTTATTTCATTGAACGAGGGTCTCGTACTGGCAGACTTGGTGTGTTTAGGTTGTATAAGAGGGACAATTAATCAGCTGCCCGCTCATAATAAGTTCACGTGCTACGTGACGCCAAACATGCGCATAAGAGTGTTTTCACACTCGTTGTTTGGCTTATAGATGGCGCTGACAGTCGCTCCTACTTCTAAAATTCACACATAAACCCAAAAAAGTGGATGGAGGGAGTGCCGCTGTAATAGCTCAGTGGTTAGAGCATCGAACGCGTAATTCGAAGGTCGTAGGTTCGATTCCTGCTTACAGTTGGTAATTTTTTCATCCACTTTTCTTTCTTCTTATTTACATTCCATTAATGTTAATAACTTCCCCTGTACATTCCTTGGCATTACTGTCTGTTATATCTCATAAATATATATATATATATATATATATATATAGTGCACGTGACGAGCCTTCCTTTTAACGAGCACAGGTGCCCATTTGTCAACGGTACATTGTAGAATAAATAAACAGTAATAAATGACAAAACCGCTAAGGAGACTGCCAGAAGACAAGTGCGTTGGAGTGTTATCAGCATGCCAGGGCCCGCGGAGAGGCTAACACAAAAAGACCGAACGGATGGTTTTATTGTTGATAAACACAGAAGCCAAAAGTTGGGCGCACAAGCTGCAGCAGTATTCAAGTCGTTTTATTATGCAAAACTGTAAAGAAGTAAAAAAATAGTAGGAATAACAGTATCAGCCCTAAATTGAGACTAAATAAGATATTTTCATGCGCCTTGTTCCGATTATGTGTTCACTGTTGAATTAGTTGCATTATCATAAGAACTTCAGTACGGAAAAAGAAGAAAACATTCAAAAATGCAGGAACGCTAACATTTGTGTTTGAATTTTGCAGTATTTTATCACTCTTTTCATTTAACAGTTTTCAGATTATTCACTTGAGAACTTCTCGCTCAATCGGAAGCATTAAAATTACAGTCACTGAATTTTCAAAAAGGTTCGAGTCCACTGCTATGAGATTGCACATATGCTAAGTATATTTCCTGGCTGCTGCATCTGATTCTGCATTGTATGAATACTATAGACATGTTTGAAGGAAGTGAGTAGTGTATCTCATTTTGTGGCAAAAGAAAAGTGGCAACTGCAGTTGCTGAGGTTACATATTTAAATGAAGTTATTATGTCTGAAGCAACGTTTTGTGAAGTGACATATTCAGTTATAATAAATATTTAGGTGTATTAGAAAGGTGCACTTCTTCCAGATCTGTTAGTTGTTGTGATCTTGTAGGATCCGAGTAAAATGTGCTCACAATTTTTACTTTCGCGAAAACTGAACGGTGTACAAGGTTTTAACTCGGGTAAGACAATACCAAAAGTTTGCAGGGGCTGCAGGTATCTAAAAGCAAGGTCAGTAATTACCTGGTTCGCACATGCCAGACAGATATTAAAAGAAGATTTTGTGGGTCACCCAAAGATGCACGCGCTCAATCGTAACTGCCACAAGTGCGCAGCGCATGTGATTTTATGGGCGCTCGCGAAAACTGTTTCCCCCTCCCCCAGTGGTGCAGCAAGGCGTTCGGGAACGAGACCTGTCACGCCTGTTGCGGAGCACGTGGCGGGCCGTACCCGTGCGTTTTTTCATCCAGCCATCCCACTGCATACATTTGTTTCATCCTCCAATCTAAGCAAACCCATGTAAGATCAAGAGAAAGAGAACGGCTACCAGATCAAGTAATGCAGTACGCACGGAAGAGCAACAAACACACAGGAATTTTTTTATTCATATAAGCGAACTGTGAAGGCCAATATTATTCATATAAGCGAACTGCGAACGACAATCCAGAATGATGTCCGCGGCCATCGGTCGGCAATGTATGCAAGATTGTGAAGTGATTTTGTGAAGCTTGCGAAGTGAGTCGCTTTCCACCACTCTAATGAAGGCCCAATCAAGTGATGTACACTAGGGGTACATATGTACGCGAGTGCTTCACATCTTTTGTTATGGTTTATCTCTTTTTTGCGTGTGTTGTGTGTGCTTGTTTGTGTCAGCGTCTGCGTATGTATACTCGGATCTGTGCTCGAAGAAAGGAGAGCAAAAAAACACGGGAAGAGCCAGAGACGCAACGAGAACAGCGAGCGAAGAGGAGTGTGCGATTTGCGAGCGACTTGAGCGGCTGTGCGTTGCGCGATGTGCGGTATTGAGCGGTTGTGCGAATGATAATGTAACTTGGATTTCTTAATTAAATACAAGCTTCTTTTTTAACATTTTTAACAGTGCGTGAGTCGTGCGTTGCGTCGATCATATTTCACCTCTTTATGGCAATATCAGCGACACCCTAATATTTACCAAAAGCGGGACATTCATCAGAAGTGGGATTGGACCAATTTTAGGAAAGGTTAAGAACCAGTTTGAAAAATCAATGGCGAGGACTGCGATCGCGTCAGTGCGAGAACAAAGGAATGGTGGACTTCTGGTGAGCGTGCACTTCCAGTGAGATGACATCAGCCATACTGGAGAAATCCTCGCCGGAGGAGAGTGGTGATGCAAGACAGGCAGCAAGTGCTGTCTGTCCTGCATGCGTTATTATGCAAAGCACAATTAGGCATTGCCGTGGGATATCAGGAATCACAGACATGCAAGAAGAATTCTTCCTATTATAAATGTGTAGAAACGCAACAGTATCCAACTTTTCAATACAAATAAGTCCGCTTGCTGCAGTCACTGAAAAGTTCTTAAATCTTATCTATATAGGCTACTGACAGCCACAATTACTTTTCAGTTTGTGTCCCCTTGGATGCATAGGTTATCTGCAAAGAACATTTTCATGCTCTTCCCACTGCTGAATTTTAAGAAAACCATAAAGCTAAACTTTATACACCCGGTATATTAGTTATACATTCAGGTGCGCACTCGACCCACAGAGGCTAAGAAGGTTATGACTTGAAGCCGGATTTATAGGCACTGAAACACAGGGTTTTAGCCGCCCGAGAGAAACGGCCAAAGTACTCCTTTATGCTTCCAAATGGTAATTATAGGTACTATAGGCAATGAAAAAATTCCAATTTTTGAAAAAAAAATACGTCTGCCATCTGTGTCTATGACAGCAAACAAAGAAAAACGTTTAGTTTATGATTTTTCAGGGCGCCAATGCTTGAGCCATTTTTTTAGTTGTGGGTTCGCAGAATAGGGTCTTTTATTTTATAGTCTAGCATGGTGACTTAGGTGTCCACCGTCAAATAAACATGCTCTTGGGTCTTTTTTTATTTTCGGCATAGATGTAAAAGGCTGCACAGGAGCAAACAGACTGGCCGCTTATAGGCCAGAAGAGTATTTTAGCCTTGTAATAACTTTGTCTAACTGCACAGGGTCAATCCCTCTTCTGTATGTGTACCCCTTATAACGCCCTTCACCAGCTTTGAAAATTTCGAGTAGACAAGAGCAATGCATCCACTGGGCACTCAAAATCTCATTTGCCAAGATTTGCAATCCTACGTGTCGTAAGAGGTGAAATGTCAGACTGAACGTCACTTGACCTTCAAATAACGGGTGCGCGCCAGAACATGGAGGAGGAGGCGTATACAAGGAATCGTCCTGTGTACGTGATTGCAGTACGTGGAATTATGACAATTATTCGAAGTGACGTGTGTGATTTGTGAACCTGTTGCTTGAACAGAAATATGAAGGGAGTGAAAGTAGTATTAAAAGATACAAACAGAACCTATGCACGTTATTTATTTGTTTTTTATACTTTGTACAGCGTTACACGCGAGACTAAGTTGCCTGTATTTTGTTTGCTTTGGTGTTCTCGCTATTTTCACATCGTGCCGGTATTTCCCTGACAATGCTTGGCATGTTTTAGGTGCATCATCCCTTAGAGCAGTTCCAGAGATGCAATGCTGCAGCTCTGTATCTTGGTAAAGATACATGGTCTATACCAGCCTCTCCAAACGTACGCGCACAAAGAGATCCATCTCACAGAAACAGGCAGTACGATACAAAGAACGTCGAAACGACAGAACACTGCTGCTCAGCCTGGCATGCGCATGTCATGTGAATGTAACCTTTCGTGAGCATAGTGGCTGATGAGTCGGCATCGTGTGATCTTCCCGCTCCCGAGTTTTTAAAAAGAAAGAACTTGGCTTGTGAAGTCTACGCTGGGTGTGTGGCAAAGACTTCAAGTTCACCTCCTCGCATTATGCCTTCGCGGCTTGTATTGAACCAATTGAAAAACGCTAGCGGAGCAAAGCCTTTCATTGGGCGTGCAACAACTTCCAGTGCCTGAGTAAAACTTCCCATGTAAAGCACCATTCAAGAAGTAAGTGACAAACAACACCACGTTTCACAAACAGTGCCTTGGGCACTGTTTATGAAATTCCCTTGAGCTGTGGCAAGGTCTATATAGGCCAGACAGGGCACTGTACAAATGACCATTTAAGGGAGCATTCTTTATCACTTAGGAATTAGGACCGTTCAAGGGAGGGTTCTTTATCTATTAGGAATCAGGACCGTTTAAGGGAGCATTCTTTTTCAATTAGAAATAGAAAGGGTTTCATTTGCCCTTCCACTGTGCTTCGTGTGGCTGCGCGACGCAGTTCGATCGCACGCGACTACTTGGAAGGAGCCGGGATGCGCTGGCGTGGGAGTTACTCGAAACCTTTCACATAAGAAAGAAAGGTGACTCGTGCATCAGCGTGCCTTCAGTTTTGCTGCATAATAGTGAATTCCAACTGTTGGATCTAGATGTACTTTAGATGGTCGCTACGAAGTGTCTGCCAGTTTTTTTGCTGTTTTTTACCTCGCATTTTTGGTGCAGGCAAGGGTGTGTTTGGTTTTTTTTGACGTCTTTACATCAGATATTTCTGCTTGTCGCTGCTTCCCAGATATCACAATTCCAATAATCATTTTTACATGATTAGAATGTTCATGTATGCATGTGCGGTGAATGAAATGGTCTGCGCTTGTCCTCCAAGAGCCTATATATTGTGAATGCTTCAGGAAAACATACCTACTTGTGAGTTGGCGCTCTTTCTGTCTCTTCTCGTTCTTCTCTTTGGCAACCTTGCGCCACGTTCGTCCGTCTAATATGTACCAACTAGCCCAACATAACGTACTGTTAAGACCACGTGGAAACATTTTTCTCCTGATGGCACTCCACTACTTCTCAGTAGTTCTCCATCATTGTGCGGCTGCACAGAAGCTCCTGCTGTTTTATACGCATGATAGCAGATGCCAGGGAGAAGCCGAGCAGACTCGACGCAGATGAATCCATGTATATGAGCTAATACACCTTCCTATATGTCAAGAGGCCTCGTAGCCTTGATAGTGTCGAAAGAAACTTATGAGATCAAGTACAAGTTGCATCTCAGCATGTTACAAAAGCTCACTTTTGCCTGTTAACAAGACTACCAATCTCCAACTGTACTCAAAAGCAAAATTTTAGGTTGAAGAGCGTTCATAAAGGCACCGATCCTGAAAACAGTCATTCATAGGCACTTATAGAAATTTAGGCACGAACAACAAAAATAGGCATTAATAGTGTCACGGGGTCAGAGTAGGCAGAGGGTAGAAATATATTTACAGAGTTTACACGGAGTGAAGAGTGTCCTTAAACCAAGATGGCGGAGCGGCAACAACAACATGAGCTTTTGTTCAATCGTCATCTTCGTCGCCTTTATGGTGCATTCGTTGATGTTAATGATGACTGGTATCAATAGACTCTACAAAAGACTATAACAGCTCTTCTCAATTTATAATTCATGCTCATATATCAAAGGGGCACGATAAGAACGCAAGACACTAAATAGGAATTTGTATAAAATTTGGTCTCTAGAATTAGAATACTACAGATGAAGCCAGCAGTTAGTCGCAAGTCTGCCCCTCAAGAACTGCGTGGCAACAACGTATGCTTCGTGCATTTAGAAGTTGAAACAAATGAAATAGATACTAGAATACGCTGCTGAAGTTTCCGCCGACCTGTATGAAACATATACGACATTATTACCTTCATTACAAGGAACCCAAAATAAACGGAATTATTTCGCCCCTTATGAACCAAAATTAGAGCATAAACACACAAAATTCCCCAAAGAAAAACCACATTACACAAACGAGCATTGATATGTACATGTCGGTCCTCGTGTGTTTTCTATTTGGGGCACATTGTGTGTTTGCGCTGTTTATTTCAGTTCAGGATTATGCACCGACTAGGCCCGAATGAAGAATTATTGTATTTCAATAATATGCACAGCAGTCTTAATCAGCTTGCCACAACAGTAAAGTTACACCAACCAGTTGCAATTCCATCAAACAGGGATAGCACGCGCAAGCTCTGCCGAGGAAGCTGCTCCAGGACAGGAGGGGTCACAGCCTGTGGATTCCGGAAGAACTGATTCACACGGGCCTCCCAGTCAGGCCGCGGCCGAAGGCGACCAGCTGAACGCCCTTGGCAGATGTTGCAGTGCCAAGGAGAGCACCTGGTCACCTGTCCAATTGAAAGCAGGAAAATAGCATCACTCTCTTATGCTGTACTCTAGTAGGTTTCCGGAGTTTTTCGCAATTTACGATAACATGCTCATACGTCTAAAAATATCGTGTTTTGATGGCATCCTGAGCATGTAAGTACCTTGTCAGGTTCCTTCTCACCGACAAGTCGCTCTAAGCACTGGGAACAAATGCACCTGAAAAGAATCAAAATGAACAGGTTTACATTTATGTCTTCAAAGAAGTTTAGTTACTCAAACTTTCACTATGTTTTGCAGTGCATGTAAGGATGTGAAGTTCAATATTACAGACATGTTATACATGAACAATTACACAAAAGGAAGGTTATGTTCCTACACAAACAATCATTCTATAGTATGCAGAGTTTGCACTGTGTACTATGCGGAATGAAAAAACATCGTCATGCACCCTATTGGCACGCCATTTCCTGAATGCATTTAGCTGGAAAACAAAAACCCTGCCAAATCAAAGATACTTCGAAATTTGAGACTCTTCTCAGTATCATCAACAAAAGTGTCACTGGCTGCAGTAGCATTATGGGTGGCACAGCAACGTGGCTTTTTTTTTGCTACAGTTTAGTGCTGCAACAACATCTTAACTAGAAACTTACGTTAACGAAATACATCGGCACATACTCCTCTTTATCCCCTAACAATCAAGCACCCATGACCTCGATGGACCATTGTTCTCACAAAAACATAAACGACAATTCTCTGTGATTCTCAGCAGTCTAGTTGTCATCACTTTTCAGGAAGTGTGACCTGTCATTTCATCGCACTTTCTTTGCAGTCAGGCAGTGACAGGAACACTATACAGTGCTTTCTCACAACCCGGGTCAGACCTGTTTTTATTTCTAAGAAGAGGTTAGCCTCCTCTCTGCTCTCGATCGTAATATCCATATAGGCATTTATTATCACTGCAAAACTCAGATTCCGACATGTATCGCAAAATCTCAGTTGGAATTGAAGCAAAGTACTCTTATCAGCACAGCTATGTATTGTTAGTCTTAAAAGCTTTCCGTAATTACTGTTGAGACAGAACGTGAGAAAATGTACACACTCACCTGCCGCAATCCACATTGTCGCAAATGAATGTTTCGTCGCCATTCCCGCAGATGAGGCAATATGCCTAAGAAAACAGTACAATTGTTGCCACGTGAAAATGGTTGTTTTTCATGTCTCGGGGAGATCATTTTGGCAAGTTTAAACGGTACACCAGCATGCAATGCAGCATAGCAAACTTTGCACAATGAAATGCTCTTTCCAAAACATATATATTGTCAAGCAACAAAAACATTTGCAAATAAAACGAAGAAAATTCAGAATATACAATTTTTAGATGAATAATCTAGGAATCGTATAAAAATAACGCACAAAATATTTCTCTTGAAATAGATACTGAAAATAAAAAGTGAAGGGCTGCTTCATTGCTCGTGTCTTGCGGTGAAGTATCACATGGTTTTTCGTGAGGCAGAAGTATACTCCTTCACTTTTCGCAGTAATTGTTTTGTTGTTTTGTGATGAACGTCTCAAGGCGTTCTAATGTAGATTGATACCCGTGATGCAAATAATACCTCTATAAATGAGACGTCCTATGAACTTCACCATTTTATCTCGCGTCATCTATTTCCACGAGCCAACTCACTCAGCATAGGTTGGCGTTTCAATATATTGTCCCGATGCAAACACAGCAAAAGTCGGATATAGGAGAGCTCACTTTAGTTATACACAAGACACTCGTAAAGAGGACTGGGCAAGAACTTGTCTTCCTTTCTTGCGGCGCGAGCTCTTCTCTGCAGGTTGAATGGGGCATTTGCCTCCCTCCCGGAAGAGTATCGTCCCGATGCTGTGCGACAAAATACACAGTGTATGTAGTTGACGTATTATGCAACTGGCTCAGTGCAATATGGCTTCATCCGCACAACGTGTACGATTTCAGATTTTCGCTGGCGAGTTCGCGAGGAACTGTCAGGGATGACCTCATAGTTCACGTCACTTAGGCGCCATACAACATTGTAGGAACCAAAGTATTTCTTAAGTAACTTTTCAGAAACGCCGCGTCGGCGGATAGGGCTCCAGACCTACACTTTCTCGCCTGGTTGATAAGTGACGTATCGGTGTCGCAGGTTATAACGCCGTACGCCGTAACTCTGTTGCCGGGTCATTCGCACGCGTGCAAGCTGCCGCGCCTCTTCAGCTCGTTGGGTAAAAGCTTGAGCATTGGTGTCTGTATCGTCGCAGTCGTGGAGCAACATAGCATCAAGCATTGTCGTCACTTCACGGCCATAAAGAAAACTAAATGGCGTGCTTGGGGTAGTTTCCTCCTGCGCTGTATTATAGGCAAACGTCACGTATGATAGAACGTCGTCCCAATTGTTATGATCCATGTTGATGTACATACTCAGCACATCGGCAATTGTCTTGTCGAGGCGTTCTGTTAATTTGTTGGTTTGTGGGTGGTAGGAGGTAGTTTTTTGATTCGCTGTTCTACTGAGCTCAAGAACTGATTTAAGGAGCATGACCGTGAAAGCGGTACCCTTGTCCGTTATTATAATCCTAGGAGCACCATGCCTCAGAACAGTATTTCCATGAAAAATCGTGCCACTTCTACTGTGGTTCCGCTCGATAATGCCTTTGTTTCTGCTAGCGAGTAAGATAGTCGGTAGCGACAATTACCAACTTGTTTTCAGCATGCGAAAATGCAAATGGTCCAAGGAGGTCACTTCCGATTTGTGCAAAAGGCATGGTGGGTACATGAACTGGCTCTAACAACCCGGCTGGTTTCAAAGGTTGCAATTTTCGTCGTTGACAATCAAGGCCCGTGTGGACGTAATGCTTTACAGTGCCTGGAAGCTTCGGCTAGTAGTACTTCTGTTAGATTCTGGCCAATGTGCGCGTGTATCTGAGGTGGCCGGAGGTTGGCTCATCGTGGCAAGCGCTCAGGATCTCATCGCGACTGGATGTCGGAACGACAAGTAAGTGGGCACTTCCACTGGAGAAAATGTTCTTCTTATAAAGGACACCACTGCGCAAGCAGAATAAAGGCAGACTCTTTACAAATATCTTAGGAACTTTTGTAGACTGGCCGTTGAGAAAATTATTAAGAGGAAGCAACTCGCTGTCTTCTTTCTGCTTAGACGAAATAGTGACCGTGTCGACCATTCCTAAAAACACCATGTCATCCTATTCTGAGATATCTTCTTGCTTCATAGCCAACCTGGATAAGCAATCAGCTTCAGAGTGCTGCCGTCCTGACTTATAGACGACCCTCATATTGAATTCGTGGAGGCGTAACCTCCAGCGCACTATCCGACCAAATGGGTTCTTTAAGTTGGTCAGCCAGCAAAGAGAGTGGTGGTCGCTGACCAAATGGAAGGGACGGCCGTAGAGGTATGGGCGAAACTTCATAACTGCCCATAATACAGCAAAACATTCCTTTCCCGTTGTAGAATAATGGTACTCGGTGCGGGAAAGCGTCCTACTTGGGTATGCGATCATTCGCTCTACTAAATCTTGGCACTGGAAAGTACAGCGTCTAAACCCACATTGCTGGCATCTGTGTGGATCATGGTAGGAGCATCCTCGTCAAAGTGAGCAAGCACAGGTGGTGTCTGCAGCCACTGTCGTAGATCGTTGAATGCTGCTTGTGCCTCTTCGCCCCATAAAAATGGAACACTGTCTCTCATTATGCGTGTTAAGAGCGACGCTATGTGTGAGAAATTGGCGATAAATCTGTGCTAGTAGGTGCAGAGGCTAATAAAACGTTTAACGACTTTCTTATCCGTTTGCACCAGAAATTCTCGGATGGCATTGATCTTGTTGATATGCGGACAAACACTTTCATGGCTCACCACATGTCCTAACAATCGGAGTTCCTTGAAACCGAAATGACATTTCTCAGGTTTCAGCCTTAGGCCGGCGGACCGTATCGCTTGAAATCTAATAGCAGCCGTCCTAGATGTTCCTCGAATGTTGCTGAGGAAAAAATGACGTCGTCGAGGTATACCAGACACGTCCGCCACTTAAAGCCTGATAGAACGGTATCCACCAGTCTCTGAAATTTTTTGGAGCTGCGCACAATCCGAAGGACATGACTTTAAACTAGTAAAGCCCATCAGGCATAACAAAAGCGATTTTTTCTCTGTCTCGCTCTTCAACCTCGATTTGCCAATATCCACTTCTCAGGTCCATCGACGAGAAGAAGCATGCATGCCTCAGCCTGTCAAGCGAATCGTCAATACGCGGTAATGGGTAGACATCTTTCTTTGTCACGTGGTTCAGCTTGGGGTAGTCCACACAGAAGCTTAAGCTGCCGTTTTTCTTCTTAACCAGCACTACCGGTGACGCCCAAGGGCTTTTTGGCGGCTGAATGATGTCATTGTCGAACATTTTCTGGAATTGTTCTTGGATTGCTTCGCGCTCTTTTAACGCAACGCGGTATGGTTTTTGGCAAATTGGTCTGGCCGTGTCTTCTGTTATAAATCGTTGCTTTGCCAGTGGCGTTTGATTTATCCTCGAAGTCGATGAAAAACAATCTTCGAACTGGCCGAGAACATTTAGAAAACTCTGCCTCTGCGCTAGCGATAAATCTGGGCTCACGTGAACAGGTGGTGGTGCAGAAGTGGCTGGTGTCTCTGCCTGTTGCACTGCGAAGCACTCGTGGAATTCTACAATTTCTTTGAAGTATGCAACTGTGGTACCCTCTGTAATGTGTCGATGCTCGTTGCTGAAGTTCGTCAACAGGACCTCTACGTGCCCAGACACTACACTGACGACACTTTTGGCAATGGAGATTCCGCGAGAGAATAAAAGCGTAGATACTTGTTCCGCGACACCTTCTCCAATATGCTGTGTATTACACGTTGCAGCGACGAGGCGGAATCATAACGGTGGCATGGTCGTGTTGTCAATGATGCGCATGGACTTGCGCTGCGCTATGGTCCACTGAGAAGGTCAGTACACCATCCAGTATATTTATGATGGCACCATACTCCCGCAAGAAATCCATACCCAAGATGGCCTGTTTACAACACTCAGAAAGAATAACGATGGTTGCGACAAATGATGAATCCCCGATCTTGATTCGTGCAATGCATTTCCCGATAGGCGTCAGCAGCTGGCCTCTAGCTCCTCTAATTTGCGGTCCCGTTCATTCCATTTTCCTCTTCTTGAGTTTGTCGGCAATTTTCGCACTCATTATTGAAAAGTCCGCACCAGTGTCGACCAGTGCCGTCACGTCGTGACCGTCTATTGAAAGTGTAATGTCGGCGGTGACAATGTCGTTTTTCGTCGATTCATTCGAAATGTGCGGTGCTTCGTGTGGTGGTAATGGGGGATTTTCAACTGTTCGGCAATTCGCAACCTCCCCCTCCCTAAGGTCACTGCTTTTAGTTTCCCCGGTGTGGACTGGGAGATCTTCCCCTCGCCATGTCCTTGGAGCTGCCTCTGTTAGATTAGGAAAAATAACCGGGAAAGGGCGAGCGCGACCGGAACCCAGGAGAAACGCCCTGCGGGGTCGTTTTGCTCGTATCAATGTTGCGTCTTCCGTTGAAATAGCGCCAAGGGGTAGTGGACAGAAACCCTTGGTACCCGGCGACGCGGTGAGGATAATATCGCACGATGTGGCCTGCTTCCCCGCAATGGAAGGACAAGGGCCTGTAGTCAGGGGTATTCCAGATGTTGGTTTTGTGGAGTGGAGGTCGATTCGGTGTCGACTTTTCTCTATAGTACCAAGGCACTGTCGGCGGCTGTTGCTGGTAGTACTGCTGTAGTGGCGGCACGTTAGATGGCTGTCGAAGGAGAATTTCAGCATAGGTTGGCCTAACCTTGTCAGTGTTTGGCTAGGAGAGTGAAAACGCTTGCCTTATCTCTTGGCGCACAACTTCTGTGACTGACGCAATCGCGCAGTCATTCGGTGTGGCGGTGAGCTTCTCCATCTCTTCTTGCACGATTTCACTTATCAGGTCACACAAAGAACGCTCGTCAGGTGTCACAGTGGTCACGGCGGTTGCGCTGATTTGTCCGCTGTTGTTTGAGCGGTCGTACTGGGGGTAGCGTAGCTGTAGTGCGCGTTCGATGGTGGTCACCTCCTTCGAAAATTCGTCGACGCTCTAAGGTGGGTTTCACACGATACCAGCAAAGAGCTGCTCTTTAACACCGCGCATGAGATGGCTGATCTCTCTGCTTTCGGACATATCGGGATCGGCTCGACAGAAGAGACGAGAAATGTCATCAACAAACATAGCAACAGATTCGTTTGGCGTTTGAATTCGTGATTTGAAAAGTCCATGTGCATGCTCCCTCCTTTGGTTGTTTGCGAAGGTGTCCAGGAACTTCCGCCAGAGCTCATCCCCCGTTGACCACACGTGGTTCGTGAACCATGTGCGAGCCCCGTCCTAAAAAGGGAAATACGCGTACCCCAACTTCTGTGTGGCGTTCCACCCGTTAACGCTGGCTGTGCGCTCAAACTCCTCAAGCCAGTCATCTGCGTCCTCATATGTGTTGCCGTGGAAATCCACATTAATTTTCGGCGTGAAAACAGTCATCTGTGTCGTGCTTGGGCTGGTCATAGTGGGGCAACTGCTTTTGGGCGCGGTCATGTTTCCCGGCTAAGGACCAAACTCTGGGCTCAGGCCTAACAGGCGGCGGCTGGTACAGTGAACGGGTGTTTCGACGAACGGAAGTCCTTGTGGACTAGATCTCGAGCTGTTGGAAGTTATCGTGGACATGCATCCAGCTCTTCCACCAGTGCCACGACGCAGACACAGCAGAAGTCGGATATAAGAGAGCTCACCTTAATTACATGCAAGGCGTTCGTAAAGAGGACCGGGCAAGAACTTCTTCTACCTTTCTTGCTGCACGAGTTGTTCTCTGCAGGTTGAATGCGGCAATATGCATCCAAGCATACTTTTTTTCATTTTCACACATTTCTTATTAAAAAAAGGACAATATCAAGTGCACTTCTGAAAATGTTCGCACTGCTCCGTAGTCAGTGCCGAGATGTGCTCCGGGGGCCTTCCTGTTGGTAGTAGAAGCTCCGAAGCCAATGCCAGCACACCACTCCCAAGCGATGTGCGGACCACACAAATTACCAGAGTAGCTATAAGATTGTGCACAAAGGTCAGAAGCTATACGCACTAGCGATGTAGGAGACAACATGAGCATCTAGACAACACAAACCCATGAATGACTTCGGACGTCTCAGGCTGATGTAAAACATCGTCGTCATAAGAGGTGAAGCTGAGGTGCTGTCATTCTCGAACTCTAAGCTCGCCTCCACTCAATTCAGGTGGGTGCGCAAGGCAATTTCGAGCAGCGCATGTGTTCTGCAGTGCTGGTGCACACCCATTCGCGCGTGACGACGACAACATAGGAACGACACGTGACAAGAAATGCGACCATATGTGTCTGATATAACGATGCAAGCAAAACGAAAGCTGCTCGAAACTGTCAGAGAAGGCCACTCGAGATCACACACGGGGCGTTCTTAAATAATTTTTGTAGAACCGATTTTCCTGACTCCTAAGAACAGCTCTCTAGTAAATAGCTGCCATAAATTTCTGGTACTTATTATTGGTCAATATTGTTAAATTTCGAAACTGACACTTTCATTCAATATGTGACTTAGAAAGTTTTTTTTATTACAGAACTTTGCTGTTACTGTAGCATAGCGATGAGGGGAAACTGCTTGCACCAATTTCACTATCCAAGGTACTTTTCCCAAAAAGACACGCACATTGGTTTGGGCAAAGTTATGTCAAAAAACACTAAATTGCCAACAAGGGCCAATTCAAAATTATTTTGAAGCTGAATGGCTGGAATAACTATTAGAAAGTGCCGAGTGCACGAGAAACAAATTTAACATGCCAAAATTGACGATCCAAAAGCGTCGATCACCGGTGTGTGATTTTAATAGGCGTGGTAATGAAAGAGGTAAAGTAGTAAAGACTAGTGATATAGACAACGCGTGAATGTAATGCTAGCACATACCAAGCACATACAACCACTTGAGGAGTGGTTGGGCAGCCTTTTATTGTTTCTCTTTGATTTTCTTTTTCCCTTCTCTCTGTTTTCATTTTCTTTGTTTTAGTTTTGTCAGTGTTCCTTTTCTCTGTTTGTATTCATTTATTTCTTTTTATTTCTTTCTCTACTTTTTTCTCTATCTTGCTCTTCCCATTTTTCTTCCCGTTTTTTGCTCTCTCATATTTCGCGCTTACTTCCTCAATTTTTGTTAGTTTTATACATGATTTTGCATACGTGTGCCAAGAACACTACTTGTTTGTCTGCTGATGGTGATAAGCCATCAACATCAAGGCGCTTGAAGGGAAGAATAAGAACACTCAAATTTATCATTCCCTATGTACGGTGCCTTCTAGCAGAATTCATGTTTGAACTAGTTGGTACTGATTCCTAACTGGGAATACTGACGGCGCAAATTGAACGAGGACGCATAACACAAAAGAACAGGATGGGCGTCTGAAAGTGGGAAGAAGATTTAATAGCACAACTACCCACATAACGATGTGCGCGCATAAATGTTTTTTGTAACAACCAAACAACCGCAGCATGCTACTGAGAAAACAAATCTTCTAATCTTTAAAGAATAGTGAAGCTATGCTGATGTATTCCGAAGCCCTTTGCTTTATTACTCATCTTTATTACTCCTAATACTACTGTCATTACATCTCTCTCTGTGTTTGCTGTTTCACTCGGCCTATAACTTGTCTCAGTGAACTTGGCACAGAATTCTGTGGAGAATCGTGGCTCTCAGTTTGCGACAGAGTCTGCGCAGAGCTGATAGACGGTGCGGAGAAGGCGATGGTGAGTTAAGGCAACATTTATGTACCATATAAACAGAGTGGTTACATATTCGGCATTGGGGCCGACAGCTTATGGAGCTCGAACAGAAATGCTACGATAAACTTGGATTTCTTTGGTCGCTCTCTCTTTCTTTCTTCGTGTCGTTGGTTTATTATAGACCCTGGGGATTCCTTGCCTCAGCCATTGGTTCAAAGCCTCTAATCAGGAACCGTTGCTGGCCGCTGGTTAGAATCAGACCCTTGGGTGAAGGTGGTTTGCTGCGTGTTGCATAAGACACACCGCAAGAGATACCATTGATTGCATGAGCCTGGCTCGCTCGCTGGTTTTGACGCTGGGGTTGCAGCAGCCAGTCTTTCGATGTTGACGCCACTTGCATCAGACGATACCAGCTTGAATGCTTTGCAGAAGCAATGATGTTCGGTTTTTACTCTCAGGCATACTAGCACCCCTTCCCCCGCCAGTTAATGTGCCAGAAATACAAGCTGCCTGCCTCCATGTGGCTCGGATGTCACGCGTGCTCGTTCGCCAGATCCCTCCAGGTTTGCTTCTAGTTCCATGGGGAGGATGTGGCACCAGGTTCAGTTCCTTGAGCAAATACCATTTTTGAAGAAGGATCCCTGCTCCACTGGCTTGTGGCCAAAGCTCCTCGGCTAGCTTCGCTCATCTCTTCTGGCAGTTTTTCGTTTCAGCAATGGTTGAGGGTTTGTCCACTTGTGAAGCACGGTTCGACAACGGACAACACACAACACAAGCAAGTACCCTCTGTCGTCCAACAGATAACACCAGACACAATATAGCGTTATATATTCCTAGCTATGTGTCCATCAAGGTTTCGTTCCCTCTAAATGAAGAGGCACATGTGCGACACAAAACTTTTCAAAGTACTCAAAATTTTACATGTGCAACAATGCAATAAAGCTACAACAAAATTAAAGCTGGGCTCTTGAGATAACTCAGTATGGCAGCACTCAGCTAAGGCCGCGATGAGCACACAATTTGGCCCGACTTGCCAGCGAAAGACCGAAAAGATAGCCGAAGAAAATACCGACTAAAACGCTCTTTCTTAATGCGTCTGCGTTAGCGTTTAGCTTTCTTGTAATGAATGTCTAAATTGTGCTGCTAGAGTATCACGCTCTCCCTCAGCAACCGGCTACTTTTCGGTGACATGTTATTCAACGAGGTTAGAAGGTAGCGGTTCATTTCGACCCCAAACTTCGAACCGGAAATATAACAGGCCCGCTTTTAAATGGTCCTCACAAGACAGGTGCATTCATTTTCAGAGGTACTGTATGCCTCTTTTCTGCTTTTCAGTTTTCGGCCTAAATACAAAACTGGCCTTTCGTTTCCAGTGCTATCTTCCTGGCCCAATATAGCTCCCATGCCGAAATCATGCCGTGCCGTGCCGCATTGAATAACTCGTGCTGCATTGAATAACGAAGCCTTTAAAAAAGATGGGTACCATAAGAACGGGCTTTTCACCTAAGGCCTGTTTTGGCTACCGAAATGCATTCTTTTTTTTTAGTTCTATGCTACTTTAATTGGCCCGGGCTTTCAAAGTGCATCAGATAGGGGGCTGGCAATGATAGCGTTGTTTTCTATGTAATGCTGAGAGTATCCAGCCAGGCCCAAGAAAGCCCTTATCTCCGATTGTGCGGTTGGTCGTGGATAGTTTACGACAGCTACTAGGCAAACATTTGACGGTCTATGCCCGCCACGGCTCACTTGTCACAAGTAAGAAACCTCGCTGCACTCTAGGAGACATTTAGCAGGTTTTGCAGTAAGACCAGCTTTTTTCAACCTGTTCAGCACGACTTGTAAAAGCTCTACATTATCCTCCCAGCAGTTTAAAAAGATGGTGACATCGACAAGATGCGGCAGCAAGAACTCGAAAAGGCCATTAGAAACCCTGTTCATTGGGTGTTGGAAAACAAAAGGGCGCATTTTCCAGTTCCAAACACAGCAGATGTAGACGATTCCTTCCGAATGGAGAAACAAATGCATCCTAGCGGCTAGAGCGCTCCAAAAGGGGGACTTGCCTATACCCTCGTACAAAGTCTAACGTGAAAATGTCATTAGAATTTGACACTCTTTCTAACCTCTCCTCTGGGTTTGGTATAGGGTATGCCTGGTCTCGAGTTATGGCACTAAAGCACCGATAATAGATGCATAACCTAGGATATTTTCTCGGCGCTTGAACAAATAATAGAGGAGTCCGAACTCCAGTATTCTATCGATTTCATCTTTCTGTGATGAGAAATGGAGGCACAAGGTTCGTGCCGAACGCAAAAGTGTGGCATCGGTGCACGAAAAGAGGAGAGTCACCCGAGGGCAAGCGCACCAGACCTGTAGACAAAAGATATTGATCGGGAAAAAGCTCATGGCATGCAACTGGAGCCGAGAAGAAAAATTCCAGAGGATGAGCTGGCCCGGTGTGTTGGGACGCTAATGGTGCATTCAGACGACGGACCGAATCCGGATTTGTCGTGGACGCGGACGGCTAATCCGCAGATGATCCGCCTGCAGGCGCATCCACACGACGGACGATGTCCTAGGAGAAAACAGCCGGATTACCCTCGACAGCAGGTTCGCCACTCACCTGCGCCCGCTGAAAGCAGACCGGTTTGAGAGTATTCAACATAGATGCCCGCAGGAAGCGACGCTTGACTGCGATGTCTGTCGCGTTGTTACAAATGAACGAGGAGTGTTATTCTGTCAGGAGAAAAGGCAGTTTCTGGCAGAATGTTCTTTCAACTACACTGTTCCCTACTTGTAGAACTTCTAAACGTGTCTCCCGCCTAGAAGCGGCACGTCGCCGGTTGCAGAAGTTGGAATATTTCACCACCATGACGGCTAAGAATCTCGCGTGTTAAGCGACGGCGGCGACATTTCCCGAACCACCAAAAGTGATTTCTGCATATTTAATCACCTGAGAACAAAGTCTCCGGAAAGTAAGTAAACAATGCTCAAGCGTAGATGATGCCGACCAGTCGCTGTCCGCGAGCCATGGAGGACATGCCGCGAGCAGACGAAAAGTGTACTGGTTGCCACCGACCCCAAGCTATTCCGCTGAAGTACCGGCTCTCCCCCGCCAGAATCCCGATGTGAGAAACAGGTTGGGTTCATCCGTCCGCGAGCCGCGCGGACGAGTCGCGGACGAGGGGAATCGCTGATGTGAGGTCACGTGACGCGCCGTCCATCCCGCCACATCGGGATTCGATCCATCGTCTGAATGCACCATAAGCAGCGAAGACATGATAACGAGCGTCACTACAGTGACGGGAGCAGGATGACCTGCTGGTTCTGAAGGTTGTTGGCGCAAGAACCCGGGAAGTGGCCGTCAACCTCCGATGTGTGAGTGAGGCGGCGAGTACTTTCCACAACCTTGCCCAGCAGTTCCCAATGGACTTTCAGCTTCCCCTCATCGTGCTGGAATGTGAGCAGCCCACACCAGTCTGCAGAGTGAATGCGTCAGTGAGTGATTTCTGGACGAACGGGACCAAGAGAGGCCAAAGACTGAGATGAAGACTGGGACACCGGCGATGAAGAAGAGTGGTTCGTGCGGCGGGAGCAACTGACGGTGACCGTAAGAAGTAGGGCAGCCCGTCAACGACGGACTCGACAAAACGTCGACTGCGCAATGGGCAACAGATTGCAACGTGACAAGCCGTAAGAACGTTCCTTTGTAGACGCCATATTGGCTTAGGGCTGATGACTCGGGCTAAACACAGATTTATACTGAATTATGGTCAGTTTTGGTCAGGTTGCTATTATGGTCAGGTTGCTATTATGGTAGTTTAGTGAACTCGCGAGTATTTCGTTTTCGTTTTTCATTTTTTTATTTATTTGGTGAGTGTTTGTGTTTGGTGTGATATAGTGTGTTTGTTTTGCTACACACGTCTCCCATCTGTTTTAAATTGATTCTACGCAAGTGCTCCCGAGATAAGTTCGTGTCAATAATTGGCGAGTTACAGAATTTTTTCTTTTTGCACTCCATTCACATTATCATCGGGGGTTCAGGATGGATTACAAGAAGTTGACAGCCATAGCAAAAGACGTGGAGATAAACAAGTAGAAGACGCTTGAGTTCTTCGAAAATGCTCGAAAGGAACACTCGCGTGAGCTAGCATGTGAAGAAAAGCAGTGCGAGGCGGAGCGCAAGGAATGTGACACCGGGTACTAGAGGGAGCAAAATTGGGTACGCGAATCCGTCCCAGGATTCGCATAGACTTCGCAGTGGTGTTCTTAAAATACGACCATATACAAGTTCTGCATGGCTAGAGCCAATTCTCTCATGGGGAACAGATCTCAAAGCAAACGTAACGACAGGAATGCACTCTTCCAAGTTGCACTCGTGCTCATAGCAAAAAGCTGTCAGTATCCGTTTCAAAGCGGAATGCAAAAGCTATACCAGATAAGATAGCGGGAGATGAATCGAACTGTGCACTAGCTTTATTCCACATTTTTTCAAAATAGTAGATATAAGGCAGCTGGTGAATACAGTACCAAAACATATCCGTTCCAGGATACACGTAGAATTCACTGTGGAGTTCTTTAACTAAGGCAAACACAAGCTCCGCAGGGCTAAAGCCAGTTCTCTCATGGGGAGCAGATCTCAAAACAAACGTAACGGCAGGAATTCACTCTTCCAAGTTGCCTTGCGCTAGTAGCAAAAAGCTGTCAGTATCCGTTTCAGAGCGGAATGCAAACGCTCTACCGGTAAGATAGCGGGTGACGAGTGAAACTGTGCACTAGTTTTATTCCGCATTTTTCCAAAATCGTAGAAGTGAAGTAGCTGGTGAATACAGTACCAAAACATATCCGTTCAAAGATTTGCGTAGAATTCACAGTGGAGTTCTTTAACTAAGGCAAACACAAGCTCCGCAGGGCTAAAGCCAGTTCTCTCATGGGGAGCAGATCTCAAAGCAAACGTAACGGCAGGAATCCACTCTTCCAAGTTGCCTTGCGCTCGTAGCAAAAAGCTGTCAGTATCCGTTTCAGAGCGGAATGCAAACGCTCTACCGGTTAAGATAGCGGGTGACGAGTGAAACTGTGCACTAGTTTTATTCCGCATTTTTTTCAAAATAGTAGATGTAAGGCAGCTGGTGAAGAAAGTACCAAAACATATCCGTCCCAGGATTCACGTAGAATTCAAATGGAGTTCTTTAACTACGGCAAAACACAAGCTCTGCAGGGCTAAAGCCAGTTCTCTCATGGGGAGCAGATCTCAAAGCGAACGTACCGGCAGGAATGCACTCTTTCAAGCTGCATTTGTGCTCGTAGCAAAAGGCTGTCAGTATCCGTTCTGGAACTGAATGCATACGCTCTACCGTCTTAGAATGCGGGTGATACATCAAGCTATACACTACTTTATTTCGTATTTATTCAAATAGTAAAGTAAGGCAGCTCATGGAGACACTACCATTGTAGCCTTGAGTTTCAGAAGAAAATTCGACATGTGTGAATATCGAGAGCAAGCATCCATCACATAAGAATTCGGCTTCCTAAGTGATACCGCTTCTGGAAATTTCATGGCAACACAGAGTGCCGTCAGGATTTTTGACCACTTTGCCTTGACTCTGGTGATGGCCCGACGATAAGAATTGCTCGGCGCCGAAAAGGTTTCGCGATAATTAAACATGTTTCATGGGTTCCTGCCACTTGTTTCTGCATTTCTCCACTCACTGACAAGTGTCACAGAAGCGCACAAAGGCTTTGGTATCCTTCCAGCATATCGGTCAGTCAACCCTAGAGAAATTCTAGCCTTGGTCTTCTTTAGGCCAAAAAGCCCCGCCTACGGCTTTTGATGCGCCATTTTCAATAGTTAACGATACTTTTGCAGTACCGATAGCTGCTCATACTTGTGACCTTGCACATCTGTGTCGCTACAATATAGGAGCCTTAAGTGTTTATAAACAAACACTTTTTTGCTCCCAAATTTATGCTTTCCATTAGTGATTTAATTGAGAGGTATTCACGCTACTCTCAAATGAGCATTTCTCCATCAACCTTCGACAGCTCACACCAACTTTTAGCTACAGGCGAGAAAGAAAGTGTCCATCTCACCCAGCCGCGCCACTTTGGTTCCTCCACCGAGAGAGACGACGCTACTCACTTCACGCACAGGCAGCTCGAGTAACCCAACCCGAGCTTTTTCTGTTCGAGGCTTGGTAGACTTGACGCTACGGTCCCCCTGCTTGGCCGCCTTTGCAGGTGATTGTTCAACACATCGAACGACATCAATTTCGCACGAAAACTTTCACGCTTGCGATTGTGCGAGGGCCCTGCGCACCAAGTTGTAAAAGAACAAATTACCATGCTCCTTGAGGAGCTGCTGCCAAAGAGAACTATAATGAAGTGCGAAGCAGCAGCGTTGCGCACACCTTTGATCTGGCTGAAACGGGCGTCAACGCGAGCGATAGAAGAAGGGTTTGAAGCGAAACTCGGGTAGTCTATACTCGAGCAAGCGTTTCTTTCAACCGCAAAGTCATGAAAGGCAGGTTGGGTTTCGTGTAAGTTTCATCGCAGAGAAACATGCCCAAAAAGTGTTTCCACTCAACTTGTGGTCTATCCTTGCGGGTGGTGGAGAGGGTGGAGAGCGAGAGAAATGTATTGTGACTGGGCGGATGAGCAAAACCATCTAGGTGTTGCCTAGCCCAGATTCCTTTTCTTGTCCACCTATGTGTGTTGGTGGGAGCCGGCAGCTGCTGCGGGTGAGAGTGACGTGAATACGCAGCTGCGACTTGACCTACTTGGCTTTGTTGCAACAACTTCGGCGGAGGAACGCGGTGCGTTACATTGACACTGAGACTCGGACGGACAGCGCTACACAGGCTTGTCCAATAGCTGCTCTGCATTTAAAACAATCGGGAAGCGTCGCAGCAGGCACATCTGTTTCCGTGTGAAGCTTACCAAAATAGCTTTCAATGACAACTGTAGCGATCGGTAAGCAAACACTCTGCTCCTCGGTGACTTGCCTGATCTATGTGCACTCTTTTCCGTGTGAAGCTTACCAAAATAGCTTTCAATGACAACTGTAGCGATCGGTAAGCAAACACTCTGCTACTCGGTGACTTGCCTGATCTATGTGCACTCTCCTGTAAAGTCGTCCGGAGACACAAACAGTTTGTGCACAATGCCAGTGGTTGCCCTGAGTCTCAAGTGCTAGACACGTTTTTCAATTGACACTAATTTCCTGTATATACGGCTCTAATAACCGCATGTTCATTCAAGACTCTCGGATTGTTGCGAAAGAATGTTTGTTTACATTTTAACGCAATGTGTCCTTCCCTTTTTCCAGTTATAGCAAATTAGCGCCTTCTGTGACTTAAAAACCCATGTGATATCAACGAGATCTTTGGGAACCTCACTAGATATCTGCGCTGCCGTTTGTCCTTCCCCTACAGTGTCCTTCGTAAGAGATGGGCCCTTTTTAAAATTACGGTGTGGAGGGGGGGGTTTCAGTTCATCAGGTTTCTTTCAAAAGCCCTATTTCACCCTTTTTAACGCACACTGCCCTAGTATGCAAGTTTTGGCGAGTATAGTACTTCTCAGCTAACTCTGCTATTTTGTTTAGCTGTACATCACCAAACTTATCCTGCAGCCAAAACTTGACGCCACCCTCAATGCAACAGTAAATTGCTTCATTGCGATGCATAATACTACCTTATCGAGATTATCATAGACATTTTCGCCCTCGAGTCAACTAGATTGAGGACAAAACTTGAAGTCAACGTGTGACTCATTGCCCCTTTTAGGTGCGAAGCAGCTCTTTGGCTAGCCTGTTTAACACAGTTCATTCGAGTCTCTGCCCCAACGCACCGTGCCGCGTTTTCCCTGTCGTATTTCTGGAAACCATGACAAGTAGGTCAATCACAGCTGTGCGTTAACGTCACTCTCTCCCTCACTTGCAGCAGCTGTCGGCTCCTCCCAGTACACGTAGTTGGTGTTGTTCTTCCGCCCGCTCGCAACACACTTCTCTCTCGCTTCACCCTCTCCACCGCCCATAACGCTCGTCTCCACGTTGAGTGGAAATGTTCTTTCGGCTCATTTATCTGCGATGAAACTTGCACGAAACCCAACACGCCTCTGATGTCTTTGCCTTTGAAAGAAACGCTTACTCGAGTAAATGCTACGGAGTTTGATTTCAAATTGTTTTTCCTGCATCCGCATTGACGCCCGTTTCAGCTGGGTCAAGGGTGTGCACGCCGCTGCTACTTTGCACGCTATCATGGTTCTCTGCGGAGATAGTCCGTAATTTTTTTGCATGCCGGAATCTTTGCCGTAAAGCCTCGGGTACCAACTTATAACGTACATCTCAAGAGAACTTCTTTAACCTGGCCATAACTCTCAAACGCTTCCCTCGACAAGCGCGTAATCACGTCGTATGCTTGCATTGGAAGTAAAGCTAACATGTTCTGCGCCAAAAGAGACTGCTTGATTGCATTTTGCTCAAATATGTGTTTAAACTCGATGAGATACTTCACCACGTCCTCGCCAACTATGAACGATGACAGTTCGTCTTGAATTCTATGAACGCTAACCTGCACAGTTGCAGAAGTTACACTAGGTGGCCACGAACACTGTAGAAGTGCCAATTATATTCTTTTCAACTTGAGGTGCACCAATCTTTCGGCCTCCTCATGGCGTTCTCATCTTTCACCCTCCTCACGCTCACCGAGTTCTCACCTTCTTGACTCCTCGCACTGCTCTCTCTTTTCGACCTTCTCACCACGTCCTTTATTATCCGCCCAGGCATCATCCACATCCTCAGTCAATACTTCTTCCTTCTTAATCATGTTCCCTAGAATCGCTGGCTTTTCTTTCGCATGGCCCAGAGCAAAGTCTTGTTCCTCACAAAGTTGGATGAGTTCCTTTATTCTAAGGGTCTTCATCACTTACACTAGCCTCTTGCTGTTTGCCCTGGTTTAGAATTTACTTTCCGCCCCCACAATAGGTCTAAAAGGAAGTTTTTCCAGCCTTCTGCATTAACTTTAGTGTTATAGCACTACTTTTTTACTTGTAACAATAAAAGCTTACTTTAATGCGCCACACAGCCCTTATTTAAACTACTATAACCAGTGCTAGAGCAGTGTGGTGGACTGAGGAGAAAACATCAGGCCTCCCCGCATCAAGGTGACTGGTGCCAGTGGATCCCGCAGCGGCCATCTACTGTTGGCTATCGCGTGTCTCAGCTCGTGGCTGCATCTGCGCCGAGCTGATAGACGGAGCGCACAGGGTGACAGTGAGTGAAGGCAACATTTATGTACAGTAAAAAAGAGGCGTTCGGCACAAATTCAGCACTAGGGCCGACAGCTTATGGAGCTCACACTGAGAGGCGCGATGAGCCCTGATTTTTTCGGTTGCTCTCTCACTCTCCTTGCGCCGCTTGGTTCTTCTATAGGTCCTGGGGATCTTTTGCATCAGCCAGTAGTTCCAAGCCTCGAATCAGGAACCACCGTTGGCCGCTGGCTGGAACTGGACTCGTGGGTGAGGTGGGCTTTCCGCACATTGCGTAAGACTTACCGCAAGAAACGCTGTTGATTGCATCACAGTGGCTCGCTCGCTGGTTTAGACGCTGGTTGCAGCAGCCAGTCCATCGATGTTGACGCCACTTGCATCAGATGATACCAGCTTGAATACTTTGCAGAAGCAATGATGTTCGGTTTGAACTCACAGGCATAACAATCCACACACCTCGCAACTGCGTTTCCATCAGGCTGCTGAAACAATCTTTCAAATTAAGATGGTGTTGCCGGGCTTTCTCGTTAAGGCATTGCCTAAATTGGCCTACGTATTCTTGGCCCCAACACAGTGGAATGAGATTCACAGCCCAGACGCCCACTCAGTAAACCCAGTGAACTTAGTCTGGACACGCACTCAGCACATAGTTGCGTCAAAAGTATGCGCCAAACGTATCCTTAGGTATGGTGTGTGTTTGCATATAATGAACGTGGACAGCACCAGTTTTCCAATTACAGTGTGAATTCAAGTGAAAGCCTAGAAATAATAAAAATGTTTCAGGACAGGTGATGAAGTAAGCAAATATGTTTGACTCTTCAAAGTTATCATTCCACAAGTGCGGTGCATCTTTTAAGAAAAGGCACGTGAGTGGATAAGCAAGTTGGGCAAACTAGGTGGAAGTATTAAAAAAAACACTCCAAAAATTTCGAAAATACTGCACTGTTCGTGGCTGCTCAAAGTTACGAACCGCTGCGGTCTTCTGTGGTTTCGCTTCTACACCATTTCTTTCCATGAGAAAGCCAAGGGTAACTGCTTGACGTTCGCCAAAATCACTTTCTTTTTCAGTTAAAAACAAGGTGCGCTGTCTATGTGCATTCAAACACAAGCATTGAGTGGTGGCTGCGTTCCTGAAAAAATTTTTGTATAAATATTAGCGTCACCTTTAGATAACATGCCAATTATTTTTTAGTTCCATTCAAGGAGCTCGTCGTTCATAAATCTCTCGAATGTCCGTGGAGCATTTCACACTCCGTATGGCATAACGCGGAACTGTCAAAAACCATCGGGTGTTACGAAGGTTTCATCATTCTAGTCCGATGGGTGCACAGGAATTCGAATAAACTCGAAACACATGTCCACAAAAGGAAAAAATTGTAAGGTGCAGATATTCACAGCATCATTTATACGTGGCAAGGTTGATTGATTGATATGTGGGGTTTAACGACCCGAAACCACCATATGGTTATGAGTGGAGGGCTCTGGAAATTCCGACCACATGGAGTTCTTTTCCGTGCACGCAAATCTGAGCACACGGGCCTATAACATTTCTGCCTCCATCGGAAATGCAGCCACCGCAACCTAGATTCGAACCCGCAACCTGCGGGTTAGCAGCCGAGTACCTTAGCCACTAGACCACCGTGGCGGGGCAGTACATATGTGGCAAGGGGTATAGGCCTTTTTTATAACGGGGTTTAGGTGGTGATAGTTCATATACAGAACATCATTCACTGTTGTTTTTCATGAGAATGAGAAGAGATACCTTCCGACTACATGATACTTGGACGGCTTCCTCCTCAACAGATATCCAACCTACTTCGAAAAAACAATAGAATGAGGTATGCAATGTTCAACCTGCAATACGATAACTTTTCCCTAAGAAAGTAACATACAATTATATTGCGGAAAAAACGCTGGTGCTTGCCCTAGGCGTGTCCTTTGCATGCTAAGGTTGAGGGTTCATATGCAACAACACAAAAAGTGATTTTGCTTGCACTTTACCTTTCAGTTACACTGAGAAATACCTTATTTACCAAATCCCAGTGCACCCCCAAATTTAAAGCTCACTTCACTTCCACTATCCATACAACAAGAATACAGCTATATCGCTCTTTAAACAATTCTCCTTTTGTACGAACTAAGTGAAAGACGGCAGCACACAGCTACGCTTCATGTAGGTCAAGCGAGACCTGGAATCCTGTTTCTTCTGAACGTAGACCGAGGTTTTGATGAGTAACCATGAAAGTAGTGTGTATGACCTAGAACTAGGAATATGAACATAAGCTTTTACAAGCGTATACCTGAGTGGTTACTGACCGGACTAAGAAATACACGCTCGGTAGCTCTAAGCTGCGTCTCTTCAAGCCGGAAACGTCTTTACCTCAAGACGGCCTTTCTTCGATGCAGGAATTATTTCGAAGTGTGGAGCAGGTTGGCTGTCATAGGTTGTGATCTTATGCTGTCACCATTGAGTAGTGTAAAGGAGGTGAAATCACAGGTAGCACAGCCATTTGAGGGCGTGTTCGCCACTAAGACAAATGTTGTTCCTCATGTTCTTGGAATGCATTGATTATAATATTAAGTGTGGACCACATTAAGCATTGGGCTGTTGTATGCTGCCTTAGCTTAGCGTAAGGAAGCCAAACCAAAAATGGTGAAAGAGGAAGTAAGCGACAATTACAAAGAAAGAGACGAAGAAAAAAGTAAGACAAATAGAAATAAAGGGGCCGCCCATATCCGTACTTTTCCCAGGCTTGGAGCCCTTTGTGCCAAGCTCCAAAAACTTCGTTTATTTTTGTAATTAGCGCCAATTGTAAAAGTTGCAGCTCATTTTTTATACAATGAAAACATAGTAAATGACCAATAAAAATTGTTTCATGCGAACAAACTGACATTCGGTTTTGCAAATAATCAGCCTAAGCTACTAATCTCAATAATCGTGCAATAGATAGAGTCTGCATTTCAAAGGTGTTTTGTGTAATCATGTGACCTAATGCTTTGGCATAAGTCACAAATTATTTATTTGAACTCTAAGTTGACTAGATTTGCTGCCTTCAATTATGAGTCGAGATGCTGCCAGTTATTTTAATGGTTTTTTCTGACCAAAAAAATCACTAGCAGCAACTTGGAGGCACAGGAAAAAAGTGTAATGTCTATTTAAAGACATATCGAGAATTCCAAGATCGAAAATTTTTCCAAATTCTTTCAAAACGCTAGCGCTATCCTTAGCGCTAGTGACAGGCATTCCTAGTTTAAATAACCCAGTCATGGAGGAAAGTATCATTTGAGAAAACACCTCCAGTAATTATGAAGATGCCATAATAAGTTATGCGATAAGCTGCATCAACGCAACAACCACTCACGCAGGTACCATCCGGAGCAATTGCGAACAAACTCTCAAGAAGCTTTCCACGACAGTCTTCACAAATGGCTCCTTCCACAAGGGGGTGCTGAGTGCATGTATCACCGAGGCGCAGCGCAGTGTCACAAGCGATGCACAGGTCTGTAAGTAAATATAGCCCTTAGGGCGTTGCTCTGCCAAATGAGGCAGACAATAGCCACAGTTGATTTCAGAAGTATGACATAGTTATTAACGCTGTATGTGTGGTTTATCTCATGCGGTTGATGTTACTTCAAGCAGTTATATTCGGACTTCACTTTAAAAGCTTGGGGCAACAACATCAAAGGCTGCACCTACGTGCAAGCAAGTGGCGCCATCTTTGAAGAATACTGCCGAGTATAGGAGTAAGAATATAACGTTATATCTGTAGGCATTTGGCTGTCACGCTTCAGTTACATAGGCAAGATCACCAGACTCACAGTTCAGTCAATACGAGGTTCGTCTAAAGAAGCATGGTTTAGGTAAGCAGGGCAAGTGCCACCGCACCTCGCACCGCATCTCGCACCACCTAGGCTTGGCTATTCTTCTCCAGTTTCGGTTAGTTAAAACACGCATGCGTTACGTTTTTTTGAAAACATGCCAGGCGACACGCGACTAGCACTTACAGGTTGTTTTCTCGAGAATAGCGAGGGCTGCTCGCTCAGTAGAGGACAACATATTGAGGTGATGAGTGGCGGTATCGCAATGACCCTCTCCTCACGGGGCTACGTTAGTCGTCCACTGGATAATTTATTCAAGTTTTTAGCTCTATCTCCGGTTTCAAGTCGCATGACCAGTTTTTACGTGAGAATATGTACTTTTTGATGAAGTACCAACAAGTAAAAAACAAGAAAGGCTCTAGTAAAAACACCAAGGTACAAGTACAGTCATTGCAGAAGCAAGGCGTAAGTAAGTTTTGAACCCTGTGAGGATGCAGAATGGCCAGTGAACACAGCCCAACGAAGATGTAAGCCCTACCGCCTGGCTCAATCTTTGAAACCATGCCCCGCCGCGGTGATCTAGTGGCTATGGTACTCGGCTGCTGACCCACAGGCCGTGGGATAGAATCCTGCAGCGGTGCTGCTGCATTTTTGATGGAGCCGAAAATACCATAGGCCCATGTGCTCAAATTTGGGTGTACGTTAAGGAATCCAGGTGGTCAAAATTCCTGGAACCCTCCACTAAAACGTCTCTCATAATCATGTCGTGGTTTTGAGTTAAACTCACATATAATCGAAATAACGGGGTTGACAGCGTACATGCAAATAGGTAGCGCAAACTGTGTGCGTAAGCAGAAGGAAAGGCGCCGTCATTGCAATTTAGCATAGTATCAGTGGTTTATATTAGTAATGATTCGAGATGAGTTCTTACTAATCCAAACCACTAATACCATGCTACATCACAAAGACTGTGCTTTTCCTTCTGTTAGTACACGCAGTTTGCACCATCTATTTGCACGCACACAGTCAACTCCCGTTATTTGATTGCTTCCAATATAAACAAGGTATGCAAGCTGATTGATTGATTATGTGGGGTGTAAAGTCCCAAATTCACGAGGACTCCGAAAATTTTCTCCACCTGGGGTTCTTTAACGTGCACCGATATCTGAGTACATAGGCCTACAGCATTATCGCCTCCATCGAAAATGCAGCCGCCGCAGCCGGGATTTGATCCGGCGACCTGCGGGTCAGCAGACGAGTACTTTAGCCACTAGACCACAGCGGTGGGATGGTATGGAAGGCGAAACGTCCGTGTTATTTTTTAAAGCGTTTTGGGTTGATGTATTTCTTAAACTTTTGACCACGACAATATATTAGCAAACGATTCATGCAAAAATTGGTGATCAGGTTGTGACCCATGTCGCTATCTTGTTATCAGATATACTTTTTTGTCCCGCACGTGTCATTATAATTTGTGACAGTGCAATTTGTTTACCATAAAAATGGAAATTTGATAGCGCAAGACATATCAATCACGGCGCATTGCTACTTGGTGTGCTTGCTACAATGATGTACTTTAGTTACATTCTATTCTTTAGCAGACGAGCTGGGAGTTCTCTCTCGAGTTATTTCAGTCTGATCTCTGTTCTTAGTATTGTGAATTGAATGACAAATTGTTCATTAGTGCCACGCTCACTAATTCTGCACTTACACACCTTCATTCGGGGCTGCTTACCTGTTGCAATCTGCGCTGCTTGTTGAGGGGGCACTGCTGGCTCTTTTGCAATCTGCACTGATTGTCGAGTGGGCACGGCTGGCCCAGGAATCCTGAGGGCTTTCAGCACAGCAGTAGGCACTACACAGGGAGTCATCAGTCATCAAGTTGGGAACATGACCTAAGCTCACCTGATCCAGTCACATGGGCGTCCAGAGAAGAAGACTTTTCCCGGAACCAAGCAATCAAGTCCGTATCGTCAGGCAGAGGCGTACAAGATCGGGCCACAATCACCTGCAGTACATTTTTCTTTATGTAATCAGAATGTCTAATAGCACTGCAATCTGAAATCTACAAATTCTCTGAGAGAAAACGAGACAAAATTTAGCCTCTTACATGCTCTTCAACAGAAGTTTGTGCGCCGTGTGTTCTCTGTGGTATATCATATATTTTGTACGTAACTTAAGGTGTCAATCCCAGCTGGCGTCTACAGAGTAACAGGTTAACAGAGTAACAAACCGTAATTGGGTCTCGTGCGCATCGCCTTCAGAACTGCTAAACATTTTTGGTTCTCGGTGTATGGCCTCAATCGTGCTATAAGTAAATGAACGACTGTAGTCGTAACATTGGTTGTTTCGAAGTGTAATTGAATTCCTACTGCAAGCACAGTTAATAGGTGCCCACTATAGGTCTTGATTACTTGCTTCGCGAATCAGCGAAGGGCCCTCCGAGTTCGTAGGTCAGCTCGCGAAGCTACTCAAGTTCACTTTGTTGATAGTTCTGCTGCTGATGATGATGATTAATACACATGAGTGCTTTCTAATACGTGGGCCCTCAGAAAACCCACTTGTTAATCGATTCTCATGTTTTGACACCTGGCGTGTTTTGACATAGATAAACAGTTACAACAAATATCCTGGCTCTGTGGTAGAACTCAGGGCATCTGCTTGCCACGTAGACCCCCTGGGTTTGATTCTCGCTCTGACCTGGAACTTTTTATCATATATTCCACTCGCATATTTCAGAGCTTTTTGGTTTCGAACAAAGCGATCAGCTTTCGCTCAAAAGCAATGATGCCAACAACAGCCTGGACGCCGGAAATTCTGTGAAATGAGCTCTTTAAGGCTATCACCTTAAAAATGTTCTCTCTGATTGAGCTGCTTTTACTTTCTCGAATAGAATAATGCCGAACCTAAAGTAGTGAAAGACAAGTTAAGAAGTTAATTCCAGTCATCCTGTTGATGACTCCCATTTAAAATATCGCTCTATAAATCTCCTACAATGAGGTTTAGTTGAGAGGTCCTCAGGCACCCTGTTGCGCTCCTTGGTATTCTTCTTCAGCGCAGCTGGAGGAAAATAAAGGAGGATAGATCACAAAATGGTGCTTGAGAACCCAATTCTTTGGTGTACCTTGCACTACAGCTTCCTACAAAAACGAGGTGAGGACGGGTTGATCGCTGATTGGCATGGCCACAGTACCTGCGCCAGCTCACGAATGGCTGAGCTCTCCTAGCCCCGATTGATGTTCCTATATGGGTCATAACTAACCTAGTGATGTCATACACTACAGGCCGTGGCGTAGTCATAGCATAGGCTGAGAAGGAAGCTTTTTTAGAGATTTTTTAAAATCCTCTTGGGCCAAGAACTACAAGCACATTAGCAAGGTACCAACTATGCCTTAAATTATGAATGAGAGGCCGGATTTTTAGGCACTGAAAAGGTGTTTTTTGACCCTAAAGACCTGCATGTAAAGCACCGTTTTAGGCCTCTAAGTAATAAATATAAGCATAATAAATTTCTACAAAAGTTGAAATATTTTAAAACAAAGACGTCGCTGACTTGTATCACAACAAGCAAAAGAAAATGATATTGTTTAAGGTAGCACCAAGAAAACAAAGATTCAACATAATTATGCACTTCCCGCGTGATTCGCAAATTGCAAACTTTCGCTTTATTGTCCAGCATCTTGAGTCAAGTGTCTACCGCTCAATCACCACTCTTCTGGGTCTCTTTCGTTTAGTCATGAATTTGAAGTGCAGTGCAGGAGCAAGTAACCTCACCACTGATATCCCATGGAAGGAAGGGATGCCAGGTGTATTCGTGTAGGATCAATTTCTCCCTTGTAAGTGAACACCTTTGAGAGCCCCTCACTGGGTTTGGGCATTTCGAGCTGACAAGCGATATGGATGCATTGGACACTCAAGACCATGCCTGCAAATATTCGCAACGCTGCGTGTCACAGAAAAGCACTTGACTTCTGAGTGCCACTCTCTCTTCTCACGGGCGCACGCCCCAAAATGTAGGGAGTGACGTACAGCAAGTAGTGGTGCTACTTTCACATGGATCTTTTACATAACATTGGTACTTGACGTAGCTCAACGTACACCCTTCATCAGAACTTGGCTACACACTAGCTACATTTAGAAAACACGGACGAAAAATGTCGCGTTTCCTGATTATATCCTGCATTGCAAACGATACATCCTTAGGAGCATTGCACGTGACATTATTCTAGATGGCATGTGTTATTTGTGTATTCTGTTGTGTAGCATGGATAAGGAGCATTTTCGTTTGGGTAACTGCTTCACATCAGTTTGAAAAGGAAGTGCAAAGACAAAGGGAAAAGAAAGACAGCGCTCTTTGTGACTATGTCTTTCTTTTTCCTGTGTCTTTGCACTGCCCTTTATAAATGAGTATAATGAATGAAAGATGAGAAAAATAATAATACACGCCAACAGAATAACTGCTTTTCATTATTTTTATTTTTGTTTTCAATGGCTACGAGAGGGTGTACACTAACCAGTCCTCATTTCACATCCACCGAGGGACCAGTGGCTAGGGTGCTCTACTGCTGACCCGAATGTCGCGAGTTCGATTGCGGCCGCGGTAGTCGCATTTAGATAGATTCGAAAAGGTAGATGCCCACGTACTTCACAGTGCCACGGAACATTACAGAACACCAGATGGTCGAAAATTCCGGAGATTTCCACTACGGCATCTTTCATACTCATATCGTGGTTTTTCACGTAAAACCACATGCACATCCTACCCCGAAACTACTACAAGTTCCTGCATCATGCCTTCGCCAACCATGACAACGCTTAGTTTGTGTTGGGTGTGTCATCTCTGACCGCAGTTTTGGTGTAGCAATGTCGTGTATCGCTGTCACAATAAATGATTAATGCTAGCCGCTCCAAAAGTATGCGCACTGACTGATCTATCCCACAAAAATGGGTAATACACAACCGAGTAAAACGAAGCGACACATTATCGATGACGTGGGTGCGCAAGTAGGCAAGGGCACGTCATGCACGCATGATCATGCTTACACATGATGATCTTGGTGCGTATGCATCATGTGATCCTAGAGCCCCCATACTGAAAAGAGCATGGCGGGAATTATGGTCGTGATGGTTACATGGGGCAAAAGGCCAGGAATGCAAGCTTGCCTCATCGCAACACTGTTTTGTGGCTCTTAGTGAATCAATTTGAAAAATCATGGCGGTGGAACGCTTTTCATTGGGTACGCGAAATCTTCTAGTGTCTAACTACTACTTCTTATGTCACCTAGAGGGGGGTACTCATAGAAGTAAATTGCAAACAAAACAAAATCAGCAAGCACATCACATCTTTTACCTGAAGGCACAGCAGCACATGAGTTTTAATCTCTAAGAAAACATGCCTACAATAATGCAACACACTTGTTCTCTTCATAAGTGATTTCAACTAACGAAAAACGAATTATTATGACAGTTATATCTGATATGGCATTTTGAAGTCGTAAAAGAATTACCATTGCGCGAAGAAAATTGTTTAGGTACAATCATTTTGGAATGCGAGTTTTAAAATAATGCGAGTTGTACCACAGTTCACTTTGACGCGATGATAGAAATTCCCATTCTAGTTCATTTTTCATATTGGCACAGCTGTCATTTTTGAGTAATTGCTTAGGACAAACCTTGCAGCCCTGTTCTGTTTTTTTTTTTCATGTTTGTCACCTAAAGACACATACCAAGCGATCTCATACAGCACAAGCGTATTCAGGCATATGGTGAGTGTATGCTAAATACACCATAGATTGTAAGCATGCTGATGCCTGTCTCAGGCTTTGCTGTATAATGTATGTAATGATGTCGCAGCCTTCGCCCCCACTGTATCAAGATGAACATTCAATGAATGGCCCTCTATGGTTTTTCATTTGTTCTCCACCCACCCGCGTCTCCACAGAAAAACCTGCTGTTTCTTTCCCAACGCAACACCCATGTTTTCAGGGTGGTTGTTCAGTTCCTTCTGGACACTCGACAGTTGTCCATAGAAGACGGTCGCCACGTCCTCGGCCATAGATGCCATTCTCAATTTCTTATACCATCTTTAATTTTCTCTCATGCAGATGCTGAGACGTGATTCTATTTAGGGCTGCAGAAATAGCACGTTTTCACTCCTCATGATTCAATCACTCGCAGCATGTCAGCTTTGTGGGATATGGTGGCCAGCGAGTGCTATTTCACTGTGGTTAGCAGTTGTTTTGCAGAAGTTGCTACAGCTAGAGGACTTTGTTGAACCTCAAAGTGCTTGGAAATATCTATGTTGCCTTTTTTACACAAATAAAGGTTTCAAGCGGCATCCAAAAACACAATTTAGGCTTAAATAGCGTTCATATATGCGCTGGTGTGAAAAATAGGCATTTATAGGCAGTTATGGGCATTTAAGCACGAACACCAAATATAGGTCTTTAGAGGCATTATAAAACACTATAAAAGCCCTTCTTGACTTCTAATTTATGCTCACATATTCAAATGGCATGATAGGAAGGCAGGAAAGAAAACAGGCATTTGCCTATAATCTGGTCTCTAATCTTTGTGAAGTGGCTAGTACAGAAGCATTTACTATGCCTTTATTCGTTATTTTTCGGAACAGCGTGGTTCCCGATGCACAGGAAAGTGCACAGAAAATACACATAAACACATATCTGCTATGGTTGAGCCCCTCCCCTCCCAGGAAAAAATTCTTGCTGCACCCCTGACGGCAGCCCGGAGAACACGTGACCTTCACCTTGAAGAGCAGAACGCGATGATATGATCAACCCCGTGCGCATCCCATTTTCGACTGCACGCCTGGTGTATGCCTCAAACGCGCTGTATGCATCAAACGCACTGAAGAGAAGCAAACGCCTGTACACGTAACATTAGCCTTAACCAAAATATTGTGGAATGCCTGCAGCAAGTACAGTTGCGCAGTGCCCGATACGCTGTAACTATTCTTTTTCAAAATCATGGAAAGGCCTGCATACGTGTCAGTAAGGTAACACGCAGACATGCACGGCCACTCGCTTCGTTCATGTTTTTGCTGATGGCAATGATACAATATGTTGAAATTCAACAGCTCGTTGCACAGTTACATCAATGTTTTCAGATACTGTCTGTTCGGTAAGCACACGTGGTCGCTGCGGTGAGGAGTGACCCCCTCTCATATTTCGTGCAACGGCAGCGCTTCGATCGCTTTGGGATTGCTGAAGCAGCATTGTCTGCTACTTTTGCTTGCGAAACAGCAGGACATTCTTTTCAAAACACGTGGATTTTTGCTAAAGCAGCTAGATGATGGCCAAATGAATTTTGCTTTGTGATAATTAAGGGCTGTGCCAAAGAAATATTTGAATAATTTCGTGCGTGCAACGTATCAGTGGCACGGGGCACATCAGGCTTGTGTCGTTTTTTCTCTCCCAAATCCTTAAAAAATATTCCCGTTATTATTTCCAAGCAAAAAGTGACACTCGACCACACTTGGCTATCCAGCGCCCACTCCTGATTAATTAGGTACCCCTACCCCCCTCCCAAAAAGAATCCTACCAGTGCCTCTGTGATAAATAGCGTTCATTTGTGCTTCCTGGCTGTGGACAATTCTAAGCGAACGAGCCTGCTGTAATTACACATCCTATAAATTGTGTGTAAAATAACAGAAACGGTGGTGCTTCTTTTTGAAGAGCTAAGGAAACTAGACAGGTCACACTGTCAGTCTTCCATGAATCAGTGCAACAATTAATCCTGGCATATTTTATATCGGTGACCTTGCATGCCTCGCAGCTGGCACAGCTGACATAAATGGTATACTTGTTATGTGAAGATGCCTTTCATGCATACAGAAACTCCTTGGACTAAAATATCCGGGCAGTTATGCGAAGGACTTCCAAAGTGAAGAAAGAAAACTTTAAGACAAAATAAAACTTAGTAGAATGGATGACGTACAGAGAGTATATAAATGCCTTACATTCAGAAAAACTTTGGGAAGTGCTTATGATAGATTTTTACTATTGAAGTCAAGAAAATTTTACAATAATTTCATTTTCTTCCATACAGAAGAAAAAGTGCCACAAGCAGTCAGCTGCTGACATGTATCTTTTGTAGCAAAGTGCATTTTCAATACTACATACGACTGCAATAGCCCTGCAGTGAGAGTGTGGTTTTGTGGGTAGCTTCGTCAACATCGCTGATCGCCACGTTAAGTCAGACACATCGCCACCACTTGCTGACACACGGCCCTCGAATTTCGTAGTTTCGCTAAGTTTTGTGTGTCCTTTTTTTTTCTCTTTAATGCCACTGCTTCAGACAAGTGTGCACGAATACTCCGGAAAATACTCCGGGAAGCCGCAATCTCAACGGTACGTCAGCGCCACCGTCGGAGCAGACGCGAGTTGATGCCACCTCTGGATCGCGCTTTTTCAACGGACAGTTTCTAAAAAATCACAGAATATCCACGGAGTGAATAATTATGAGTGGGGCGAAGCCTCCATCCATTCATCCGTCCGTGTATGCATCCGTCTATGCATGCGTCCATGCGTTAAATCGCGTTTGAGAATGTAGATGGCGTGCGGAGAACACCGACGAAATCTGAGCCAAAGAAGCCTTGCGCAAGCGTCTTCAACGTGCCCGCCGATCTGCTTCATTCATGCTCACCAGCTATCCGCCACATACGGCGACTATCCAGGGAACTGAGTGAGGGACTCGTTCTCCACGTACCCAGGCACAGCCTTGAAGCAGCCAATTGAAGAGAAGCGGTACAGTGCCATGTAGAATATCCTCACTCAACTGCAGTTTGTATGTACTTCTATGGGATAGTGTCGTCTATTGTACTGTTTGGAAGATACTGCCTTCTATTTTTTCTCGTCTCTTTTCTCGGTTACGCTTGACGCATGACGAGCGACTATCCAGGGGACTGAGAGAGGGACTCGTTCTCCGCGTACCCAGGCACAGCCTTGCAGCAGCCAATCGGAAAGAAGCGGTACAGTGCCATGTAGAATATCCTCATTCAACTGCAGTTTGTATGTACTTCTATGGGATAGTGTCGTCTATTATACTGTTTGGAAGATACTGCCTTCTGTTTTTTCTTGTCTCTTCTTTCGGTTACGCTTGACGCATGACGAGGTTAGAGTAAGAAAATTTTCGCCCCTAAAACATTCATAGATATTTTTGTCACTTGGCGTGCTTCTAGGATTTTGTTATGTAATGTTACAAGCATAAAGGAGACTCCATCCACTACAAGACACTTTTATGTTCTTTTATTACAATAGCAATTATTTGGGCACTCTCAGCTGGTTTTCGCACGCCAATGTCAACGCCGTTTGTCGTAAAAGTTTACGTATATATATATATATATATATATATATATATATATCTATATGCTGTTACGTGAAGGTACACAAAAAACTAGGCGTTTGAAGATATATTTACACAGTGCCAACGGGCAAGCCAAGATAGAGAACAAGTGCTGTGCCCTACACCAAAATCACATCATCTTTCTCCACGCCTATCTAACTGCTTTTGTGGAACATTGTCTCATAACATAATCCCCGGGTGCTGAAGCACCGTCTCGGTGATATTGCCGAGTGGTAAAGCTTAAGGCAATATACATGAACAATGTCTGTAGACAGTGAAGAGGAGGAAGAGGAAGACTCAAGCAGGGCTATCTCGTAGGTCACACCTGTCACCTGGTGCAATACGCGGTAGGGTCCAGAGTAGCGGGCAAGCAATTTTTCAGGAAGTCCAACGCACCTAGCTGGAGCCCACAATAGCACAAGAAAACCCGGATTAAAGAAAACTTGGCGATGAAGGGAGTTGTAACGCTGCTGCTGCTGATCTTGTGAAGCTAAAAGGCGCTGACGGGCAACTTCTCGCGCTTTTCGAGCTCAGGTGATAGCATCGCGAGCGTATTCGGTCGTCGAGTCGACAGCTGTCGAAAAGATGTGTCAAACAGTAAAGTTAGATCACGGCGAGACACGAGATAGAAAGGTTAAAAACTAGTTGCATCGTGGCGTATGGAATTATAGGATAACGTAACAAAAGGCAATCCAACGTCCCAGTCCTGCTGTTCGGACAATACGTACATGGCGAGCATATCGGTTAAAGTTCAGCTGAATCACTCAGTCAGTCCATTAGTTTGTGGGTGGCAGGCTGTCGTAACTTTATGTTTTGTCGCGCAGGAGTGAAGCAGGTTGTCGATAACTCGGGAAAAGAAAGAGCGCCCACGATCTTTGAGGAGTTGGCATGTTGCGCCACGATGAAGTATGACGTCGTGCGGGAAAAAATCGGCCACGTCCGTGGCACAGCTGGTTGGTAGAGCGCGAGCAAAGGGTTACCGGGTTGTGTGATTCGTCGCAACAGTTATCCACTCATTCCCAGAAGTGGACGCAGGTAAAGGGTCCAGGAGGTGAAGACCAAGTCAAAAGAACGGATCAAAGGGGACGTCAAGTGGTTGGAGGAACCCAGCAGAACTCACCAAAGGTTTTTTTTTCTGTGTTGACACTAGTTGCATGAGGCAACGTAGCTGCGGACTGAGCGATAAAGACTGGGCCAGTAAAATCGACGCTGTACATGGTCATACGTCCGAGACAGTCCGAGGTGACTGGCAGTGGGAGCGTCGTGGAGCTGGCCGATCACGCTCGCACGTCAGTGGGAAGGTACCACAAGGAGCAGTTTGTGTCTATCAGGGC